>NC_090935.1:564028696-564351196 GCF_040938575.1 Ambystoma mexicanum
TTTCCTGTGTTATGTTGTAGGATGCAGATAATTTGCAATGCGTTCAGAAACGGCATCATTTCTATAAAGGGAAGAAAGCATTTCACTCTTATTTCACAAACCGGATTAAGCTCAGGTAATGTGTCCATGAACAAACCTTCCTAGTGTGAAAGGGGCACTGTTCTGACCCTGACAGGGAGGTGGGGGAGTCAAGGACCACAGATGGTGGGTAAGAGGTTCATGGGAACATCGGTCCCCAGCTCTCC
This sequence comes from Ambystoma mexicanum, assembly GCF_040938575.1. Classification (NCBI taxonomy): domain Eukaryota; kingdom Metazoa; phylum Chordata; class Amphibia; order Caudata; family Ambystomatidae; genus Ambystoma; species Ambystoma mexicanum. The sequence goes on from NC_090935.1 coordinate 564,028,942, forward strand.
GATATGTGTGGAGCTACCCCTCTACATTGGTGCCTCTGTCTCTGCCTAGTGCCTATCTACCTCTGTCCTGCCTAGGTCTCTTTCAGGTGGTTCCCTAGGATCTACAATGACCAACATGCACCAGACTTTGCAGACCCCTGCGATGGATAATGGTTCCCGGAAGCAGCACTACCCGGGAGAAACTGCAAGTACCACAATGCAACTGCCCATCAAACAAGACCTGGCCTGCAACAGGAAGAATAGACTGGATACCAAAATGGGAATGGGCTAGGCTGCCCTTCAGAAAATGAATAGGGGTCAAATACCTACCCAACAATTCCCAGAAAACAAATGACCATAGTTACTGCATGGACAGCATAACAAAAATGGAGGCTAAAAAGGGGCAAGGCTAGACGTCCTTATGAAGTATTCTAGAGAAAGTCCCAGTCCACAAGGGTATAGTTCAGACAGAAATTGGTCCAGGCAATCACCTTACTAGAGTATCCAATGAGAGCATAGGGAAGCTTACAGGCAGGAAGGGATGAGCATTGAAAAGCCAGCCAAGTCTGTTGACAGTGAGAGGTGTACGGGTGAGGTAAGAGAGCAGGTGAAGAAGGATTAAAATAACTTTGAGGAGGCTGTAGCAGCTGTAGGAGGACTTGTTGGAGATATTGGAGTGTTTACAGATAGAGGAGGTTAGGTATTGGGGGTGAGAAAGGAGTAACAGTGCGAGAGTGGATGGAGATAATTTTAGAGGGAGAGTAGGAGTGTGTTAAGAGTATGAGAAAGAGATACGAGTGACGTCTGAGGCAGTTTAGTTAAGGAAAGCAGAGAAAGAGTAGTGTTAGGAGGGCTGAAACTTGAATGGAAGTATATGAGATTAGCAAGGAGTTGGCGGGTGGAGACAAGCGAATGTGGAGAGAGCGATAAGGTCAGGAGTGTGAACAGATTGAGAGGCAGGTTGGAGTATGGAGGAGAGAGGTGAGTGAGGGAAAGATTGGGAGATGGCCAGCTGGAGGAGAATGGGTCCAGAATCATCTGATTACCCCACCAGGCCACCAAGGAAGTCTCTGAGGGAGTCAGATAGATAAGGAAGCAGCCTTGAGGCCCATCCTTGGACAGAGATAAAACAGACAGTGGGGGTATCATGTCTTCCGTAAACTGACCCTTTAAGCACCTTGTCCCATTTGGGAGTGGTGGGACTGGAGCTACACACTATGTTCATCAAGTTCACAAAATGACCATTTTCTTCACTGTCAGGTCACAGAAAAATGTCCATCAATGAATCTGCCCTTTGCCTAAACATGTCTATATATGGGGCACAAGGACAATTATAAACATCTGTTCAAAGCCATGTGAAAGCTATCATGGATTCTTGGAGTGGTAGCGTCATCATGTCTGGTTTGCTTTCTTTCCCCTTACTACACAATTGTAGTCAAACAACCATTAGGTTTTCTCGAGTGCATCGTGAATGCTTTGCCTGTCAGTACCTTTGGGTTCATGGCGTTGCAGTGGAAACCTTACTTTAGTGTCTGAAACTGGCAGATTTTCGGTGGCCATACTTTTCACATCTTTTTTCATCTTTTTACATCAAAATGCTTTATCGTATTTTGTATGATGTGCTGTTCCACCCTATGGCATTAATATGCCTGGTGACCGCTTGCCAAACAGCAGCAGTGCTTCTGTGTTCATAGGGGCTAGATATTTTGTCATCATCGTCCTGACATTCCAAGTCATGTGGAATTTGTTGTTCTGTTGTGATGCTTTGTGCCTGGGGAGCATTTTAAGGTGTCTATGGAATTTTAAGGTCTATTATCATGTCAGCTGTTTTACAGATGCCAGTGCTACTGTGTAAGATGGAGGAAGAATTGTTGAACACTGCTTCTGAGAGTTTCCTTTCTTTCCAGGCGCCTCGATGCATTGCTTTTTCTCACATGTGTGCTGAACTACAATGTGCTTAAAGGATAAGAGAAGGGCCCCAACACATAACTATCGACTGCTTCGAGATGCTTTGAGCGGGCCTCTGCGCCTTAAGTAAAACTGTATTTTCACAAGTGCCATCTTGGAATGGTATACGTGCCTAACAAAGTCATTTCAGCCGGAGTTCTAACTTCTCAGATGTATTGATCACAGTGTATCAAGCAGGGCTCTCATCATGATGCTATCCTTAACAAACAGAGCAGAATATATTATCTAATAGCATGGAAACAAGAGACTGTGTACCAATGGTTAAGGTATTTGGTAAATTATTTTAAGTTTTTATGGACCCGTTTCCTAATAGTAATATCTTCAGTTTATTCTGAAGATGCAAGGGAGACAGTCAGGAGGTAACGAGTAGTCCAATCTAGAGGCAATCCTAAACCTTCTTTCTATTTCTGAATTAGGGAGAAACCATTCACAGCCATGATTTTCCTCATATATGTCAGAATGCATCAGCAATTATGAAGGTGAGATGGCTGCTGCAGGTGCAGAGCCTTGGCGGTGATCTACTTCATTTTGAAACGTGCAGCAGCATCTAGCAGGAGCCTGTAAAGATATTGGGCCTCATTACACGGTAGGCGCCTTACTACGAGTTCCCTTTGCGGGACCTGACTTTAACGGTTGGTTTTACCAGCCGTTAAAGTAGGGTGCCGCAAAGGGACTTCGGAGCTAATTACGGTACCCCAATTTGCGGTACCGTAATTAGCACCTTCCCCATTCCCATTATACCCTATGGGGGCAAAAATGGGAATGGGGAAGAGCCTTGGTGAATGGGGAATTACCGCCCCCGCTCACCTTGGAGTAGGGCGGTAATTCCGCCATCCACCAAGGCGGACACGGTAATATACCGGCAGCAACTTGGTTACCGCCTACCGCATAATGAGGCCCATAGTCAGAGTAAGCTGCATGATTCTGCTTTGTTAGTCTGGTTTAAGGTAGTGGTAAAATGTAGAATTGCATTTAGACAGGAGAGTGAGAACTTTCGTAGACCTGCAGGACACCATTTCCACCCCTGAATCGCAAGTGAAATAGAGAGTGGACTGCAGTTCTGGGGATACAAAGATTGCTCTTCCACAGGAAGTAAATGATCAGAGGCTGATTGGGCTCATCTGGCAATGTTTGCTTAACAACAGTGATGTCCACCTACAATGGATCCAGGCGAAGGATGATTTGTAGTGCGGACGTATGTTTTGTCTGGACTTACTGACAGGGCCACTCTGATAAATATCCTGGTTGCAAAGTTAAAAGATCACCTCATGGATGTCATCTGTTTCACACTAGCATCCATACATACATGTGAAATTACATAGAGGATGGGCTTTAACCACATGGAGCAGCGCATGATAGAGAAGGTGTGGGTCACCCGGAGGACTACATTTGAACAACTTGAAATGTCCCCATCAGTTCAGTTCACAAAACCTTTGTTCGACATAAAGTAATCAGGTTAAATACAGTACAAAATGCATAAAATACATACAATTTATAAAATTGAAATCTTCAACAAAAAACATTTAAAAGAACAAGAAGAAGCATTTAATCAATATCACAAATCGAAACATAAAAAGCAGGAGAGTAGAACTCACAGCCTGGACACCTCAAATTAAGATACTATTACCTTTCTCCTCAATAGCCATGCTTTGTGCAAATAACAAGACACCGAGCACGCTACAAGGGGAGACGACCATCGGACTTAAGATTCCAAGGCATGACTCCATGATTTAATACCGGCCTCCAACAATATGGGTCTCGGGTATAGCCGTCTTAACCGCAGAGTGGGTGTGCAAAAAAGGAAGAAGTGTACAGGTGTCTCTTTGACAGCTCCACATAGGGGACCACCAGCTGAGCCAGACCATTTCCATCTAGAAGTGAAGGCAGCAATTGGCAAGAACCCCAATCGGAACCTCGTGTACAATGTTATTGCATAAGCCGACTTGATCAGATCTAAGAAGGCTTTAAAGCGGTTGATGGGCCTATTTTCAAAATAATCCGGGCCAAAGTTAAACTTTAATGCTCCGCCGAGGAGAAGATTCCATGCTCTCTGTTTTATGAGAGGTTTAATTCAACTTTCCCTATCAAGAAAATCAGCACCATCTCAGGGCAGTACGGCTACCGATATCAACAGTTGTGGTGAGGCTTCTGCCGTTTTCAAGGGCAGTTCTTTGTTTTGTATATGGGTTTTGATCAGTACCACGCACAGTGTGCAGATCGGGAGTGTGCCATAGGCACAGCTGAAAGGATCATTTCCAGTGATTGATGAAAATGTACATAGTTCATATGCAGACATTTGGGCAGTGGGTACACGTGTGCTTTAGAATTTGAGTCCACCAAACAATGATTAATGTCATCAGGTATACTCAGTAATATATAACGAATTGCCACACTTCTGTTATGGCATGCTAATATGCTTTCATACTGCAATCAGTCATCACTGTTTCAGTAATGCTTTGAATGAACATGAATTAAAAACGCTTTCCTCTGATATCAAATTTTATTTTTTAGAAAACCTTGTGGGAAGCCTCATCACATACTTTCGAGATGTCACCTAATCGCTGACCAATACTGGAGCCTCATTTGTGAACCTTGCCTCCTAGATCTCATGTGGGGCTGCCAACACAGTGAAGGAGCTCTGCAAGGTTCTAGCTACTGTATGCAGAGTGGCCTGGCCTGGTGCCAGTCGGCTGCTTCCTGATGCAGAGTGCATAATTGTCGCAACTCTTTTATAATGTGAGCTATTTCGTAGACACTAGTTTTCGTAGACGCTAGTGAAACTTTATCGTTCGGGGAGAGAGTGTTCTAACATTGCTTTTGAGAGTTTCTTGTTTCGATGCTTCTTGTCGCATCAATGTTTTCCCACTTGTATGTGGCATTACAGTGTGGTTAAAGAATACAATGAATATGCTCCCAGTAGAGCCAATCACCTGCTACCTGATGCCAGGAGAACCTTTCATTGGGCCTTTGTGCCTGCACTCAAGCAATATTTACACAGGTGCTCTCTTGGAATGGTAGACATGCCTGTTGAGATGTTATTGTGGCATATTTGTGTCAGCTCTGTGATGCTTCTATTAAGTGTGCCTTTTCCATACGTGTATGTGAATGTGCTGTTCTTGTTATAGTGCACACCCCGCTGTGAAGCAACGCAGCACGGTGCCACCAAGGGATACAGTGTTAGGGTATGTGAATGTTTATTTCATATCGTGCAGCCCAGATGGACTTAACCACATAAGGGCAGCAATTTAAACAAAGAAGAGTGTGCCTCTGAAAATGATCAAACAAGAAAGAGCTCAACAAAAATGATTGTTTTTCAATTCTTAATGGCATGTTTCTATTTATGTTTAAGAAATACACATATGGTACAATTTGTATAACAGACAATACAATATAAACTTGAAAGGACAGCTCACCTAACCTAGCCCTCTGCTCTCTCGATCTGTCCCTCCTCTTCCTTACAACTTGCTGACTGGCCACCTGGCGTACCTTGTGGGATGTTCTGACCCACTAGGCTCTGCCCTGCAACATCACTGTGTGCTGCTTTCATCAAAAACAACAGAATGGCCGCTGAAAAGCCTTATGTGCGCTAAAAATCTCTGAGAAGTGCGCAGGAAAACCTGAAAAATAGGGCGCCATTCCATTTTGCCTATGTCAGTGGTAACACAGGAGACCACACTGACAAACCTGTCATTGGGCTGTCCACAGAGTGAAATGGAACTATTTGAAAAGGCAGTGTTGCATGCCAGGGAAAACCCGAAGTGCTTTAAAATCTGTTTTTCCTTGGCTGTTGAAATTGCAAAATCATGGTTCCCTAACCTCAGAAAAGATCCAACATCCGTGTTGGGTGTTAAACATCACCTTATTTAAGGAATCCCCATAAGCACAATGTCAGGAGAAGCACATTTCATCACAAAAATATCACCATTCAAAAAGGTGCTTGCCTGGAAAAATAGGTCAGAATATGGGCGCAGTACAGCCACCTGCATGTGTCAAAGCTGTCAATTACTTATACTGGCAGTTTAAAACTTGTGTCTTAAAATCAAATTGTGGAAAAGAAGAGACTTGCCATCAAAAGCAATATAGGTTGCTACAATTCAATTTCTATGTTTTAAAAAGACTGGAAGGAAGACATCCGTGGGTATATCTGTTGAAAATGTAAAGCTATTTTAGAAAAGACAATTTTAAAACAGTGTTTTAAAAGTGAACTAATGTTAGCCACAGTACTTCAAAGGCACATTCCAAAGTTTGCCCCAAACAAAGGAATCTTCCCCCTGCTCTCTGCTCAGGAACTATCATTGAGTTGTTAATGGAGGTGGGAGGAGATTTTAGCCTGCTTCTCTGGGCGAGAGACAATAGGCTTCCAGGGCTGAAAGGAAATGCAAATTCGGGTATCAACAGAAAACAACTGCCAGCAGGAAGGGAGCCTGGGAGTGATCTGGCCCAGCCAACCCTTGGGGGCTGGACCAGACAGACCCACAAGAAAATATCTTTTTGAAAAAGACTTACAGAGAACTGCCAAAATTGATAAAAATCTGTAAATATAGTGTTGTTAAAATGAAATTTCTGCTCACAGTTTCTGCAATGTTCAGAGACAGGACTACCGAAATTTGGATGTTGTAGCAATTGTGATAATGCTAGCAATATGAAAGTTTACAGGATTATGTCTAGATGTCATTCGCATGTATGGAGAAAAATGTGGACAGATCTAACCCAACCAAAAGCGGAACAAACTGTAAAATTGGAACTAAAGCTCTCACCGAGATGGAACTCGGACGGATACATGCTGTACTAAATCTGTGACACGAATATCATTTATTAACAAGTTGGTGATATTGTAAACATGATTTATGTGAAAAATAGATTTACTTTACTGAAACAAAGGGGAGGTACTCCCTGGATTGTGAAATGCAGAATCACTATGACACTAGATTTCCTTCTCAAATCAGGAGAGGGGGAATCATTTAACCAATAGTAATCCTAGAGGGTGTGCTCAGTATAATTCAGCTGACCCACCCCTTTGGGAAATACATACATAGGGACAGTTTAGGACATAGAGATACAGGCACAGGCATTCACCCATCAACTAATTGTCAGCAAAGCGCTCTGCAGGAGAACCCAGATCCAAGACTCCAGAACTCTGAGAGCAGAAGGCCCAATTCCAAAGCTGAACCTTTCTCAGCTGGCCTTTAAATCTTGAAACCTAATTTTCATCCCATACTTCCAAGGGTCACACCAAAAATATAACAGCCTGGCTGTGCTGTTTCTGCTTCTTGTCAAGAACTCTTCCAAGAACCCAGAGATCCATACCAGTAGAGCAGAGCTGTAATCTGTTAAATCAACCCGGAACCAACCCGGCAGATCCAGTTCAGAGGCCGTGCAGAGACCAAGTGCTGTGCTGAGTGCAGAACCGGGTGCCTGAATCCTGTACAGTGGGCTAGCAGAATTCCAGTCCAAAACCTTTGACCAGATCTTTGACGGGCCTATTCCAAACCATAGTTGTGAGTATCTTGCATAGAGTTGTCCATAGCCAGTATCTTATCCTTAAGTAATCCAATCCAGAAACATTCTACCATATCCATAACTGCATTGTACAATCTCTTTAGTCTTTTTCTGAATCTTTCCCTTACCCATATAGTCCTTTGTTAATTGTAGTGATAATATCATCTTTGCGCTAATATATTTGCTGAAGAAAGACAAGTGTCTTGGCGGGCAAAGGTCAGAGCAGAGGTTCCCTGATCTGGTGGCTGTCCCGTTGGGTATCTTGCATCTTCATAGCCTCCCTTAGTCTAACGAAAATCCTTGTTTGTAATTCAAAAGAGCATCTTTTCATTTGAAAATCTTGACTCTTTCTGAGAAAAATCGACCTCTACTAAAGCCTTCATAACTTCTGAAACGTACATGCTAGAAACGAAATCTAAGTGTCAAATTGAAGCTAGCATCCTCAGCTTTCCGAACCTAAAACCACATGCTAACTCCTTGTAGTTTTTCTATAATTGCGTTTCTCGTGCGCTGAAAGGTTTGCCGCGAATCTGCATTTGACTCAATTTCAACACATGTAAAATAGCTATTCTTTGCATCTGACCTCAGAATTCCGTTTTCAATCTGCTAGTTATTCAATCATCATTGCAAGTTTTTATCTGGAACTATACAAAGTGGCCCCCACTAGTTTTGAATCCAATTTAGAGAATGAAATCCATTTTTCAGTATTTTTCCCATTCATTACAAACCACATTCAAAAGCATTTGACCTGTTTTGAAATCATTCCTGTTTCTCTCTGCTTTCTTGGGGGGAATTGGGATTGAAACTGCATTGGTTGAGATTGTATATTCCTGAAACCTGTGTTCTCCCCTTCCATCTCTATATTGTATATTAGGGGCGATTGAGTAGTATCAGGGGGAAAGAGTGATTGTATTGCATTTGATTGAAAATACAAAAGCATTATTTCTGTGCTGCATTAATTTCCAATCATTGCATTTGACTGAACCCACACAAAGTTTTATTCAATGCTACATTATTCTTCTCATCCATACTCCTACTGATTAAAGAGATTGTTGATTGTAATATCACCCAATGGTGACCATTGTATAAATATTAAGTGTGATATTTAGATATTGTTCAAATTCATAAAAGTGTGATATATATATATATATATTGGGCCTCATTCCGAGTATGGCGGTAAGGGATAGCGGCCACCGGTAACGAGACCAGTGGCGGTAATCCCTTACTGCCATACTCAGAGTTCCCTCTGCGCCCTCGCCCTTAACGCCTGCTTTGAGCAGGTGTTAAAGTCGAGGGCGCAAAGGGGCCTCCAAGCCAATAACGGTGACCGTAATGAACGGTCACCGTTATTTGCATCTTCCCCATTCCCATTGAGCCCTATGGGGGCTCATTTGGGAATGGGGAAGAGCCTTGGTGAATGGGGAATTACCGCCCCGCCAACCTTGGAATGGGGCGGTGATTCCGCCATCCACCAAGGCGCTGCCGTTCCGGGTACGGCGTCAACCAAGGTGTTAATAGCGCCATTGGTTAGCGCCGTACTCGGAATGAGGCCCATTGTTCAAATTCATAAAAATAAATCTTTTAACTTTGCAAAACAACCTACTTTTTGGTTCAGTGAGACCGGGGGGGATTCAAAGAGAGGGGCGTGATATAAGGGTACATCATTCAGAAATAAAATAACTTATAGACACAAATATATAATTAAGGGTTCCAGCTGTGCATAACAAGCTATGCATTGACTTAGGTGGAGTGCTGGGTTGAAGTCACTTACAAGATTGGGGGCTCGTCACGGGATTTCTGAATTAGATATACCACTTGTGACAGTCTGATACATTGTGCTAACTGACAGGGTACATACATCCTGTTGGGCTACAACGCTGTGTTACACTGTGAAAAGCACCCCTCAATAGGAACGCTCTAAGTAAACAGTCTGTTTTGCAAAAATAAAATAAACTTCTGTAAGTCAGGAAGGAAATTAATATTTCCAGAATGGCGACTTTGGTAGAGATGAATATGGCTAAAGAGCACCTATTGCAAAAATTATTTGTAAGGGGTGAATGGACTGAGCAGGATCAGAATGTGTGGTTGCAGGCAATCACAGAACAGATCACTGCAACAGGATTAGATACATAGCAAGATCAGGGTCCATTACATATGGCCCTGAGTGGACTGTATATGGCCCCCAAGGCAAAGGAAGAGCAAAACAAGATTGCCAAAATAGCGGCATATCTATACCTATATATTGGAGCCATACAGGATAAATATGCAGAAGGCCAAGATCTGGCAAACAGGCAGCTGCAGGCATTAGAAAAGGCCCACACTGATCTGGACTCTTCTGGCAGAGGCTACAGAGGAGGCAGGAGTCAGAAAATGAAAGTAGGCAGTACATAATCAAAATGAAAGAGGACATGGGTATCCTGCAGCAGGAAACGACAGAACAGGATACCAGAATGCTGACCCTGCAGAAGGAGTACCAAGAAAGTTTGGACTCGGTACTTCAGAGCCAGACAAAGCTGGAACAACAAATACATTTCAACAACGCATGCGCAGAGCAGGTAGTCACCCTGCAAAGTCACTTAGACAGAGAGAAAGAAGAGAGTAATAAATTAATCCTGAAAGCCCTGGACACCCAGGCAGAATTTGATGAAGAGGGTCAGAAAGCTGGTGCGCTTCAAAGACAGAGGGACGACCTGGCGGCACAGAGGCAGGCTCTTGCTCAGCAAAGGGACACCTTAGGCCAGGAAGTTTGCTATTTAAAAATGAAGCTGGAAGAAAATCACCTGGCCCTTCAGGGACTGGGTGACCTCCAAAAAAAACATCACAAATTGTTAGAGCACACCAGGAGGGTGGAAGATGCTCTAGCAAGGAAGGACCAGGCCAGTATGGGAAGGGCTCAGGAGGTAACCCTTCTGCAGCAAAGACTGGCACAGTACTCTAAAACAACACAAGAAGCACAGAGAGAAAATGAGGCTCTCTGTGAAAACAATGACAGGCTCCACAGGCAGGTAGCCATGCAAAGAGATTGATAAACTATCAAGGCCTTGATTGAGGAGCAGAAAGCTCAGATTCTTGCATGGCAACAGGGAGCAGGGGCTGACAGAGATGAGGTTCGCTGGGAAAGGGAAACACCTGAGCATAACCCCAGGAACCCTAGTACCAGAGGCCTTCATCTCTCCCAATCCCTGGACTCTGCCACCCCCATGTCCACTGGCGCGCATGAACCCAGGGCCACTGGGATGGCAGATTTCAATCCAATAAGAAATATGGAGCTCATAGTCTAGCACCTCTCAGGAATGGATCGGTGGGCATCTGGGTATGGGTACCCAAGTACTGTGAAATTTAGTGGGGAACTCCATGAGAATAGGCCCACTAAGGGCATCCTGAAAACCTCTGCCCAGCTAGGACAGTGGGGGGTACCCATCAAATCCTGGGAGCAAGGAGGAATCAGAAGATTCCTCTGAGCGCCCCAGGACATAGGAAACTAGGTCCCCACATTCTGCCAGCCATTCCCAGGCTCGCAGAATCCGGGAGAGCCTAGAAGACCAGGCGGGCACCTCTGGGAGCAGGTCCTCTGAGTCAGAGGAGAAGAGGACCAGGGTTACCCGAACCAAGAAGGCCAATAAGGCAAAAAGGGCCTTGCTTAAGGACCCCTTAAAGCAAATCAAAGCGATAAAGAGCGTCATCACGCCCTATCATAAGAACGCTAAATATTCTGTTTGGGAGCACTTAGAGCTCTTTGAGCAGATGATGGAAACTTTCCATTTGAAGGACAGCCAAAGCTGTATTCAATATGTGAAATTGACCTTCTCACAGAATACTCCAGCTTCCTTGCAGGGCTGGAGGACCAAAATCATTCTAGATGGTCCACCTGTAGGGCGGCTATCTTGAAGCATTTTTCTGTGCACAGAAATCCTCAGGAGGCTCGCAAGGCAGCCTGCAACTTGCAATGTGGGGAAGATCAGGCCCCACAAGAATTTGTGAAGGAATTAAAGCATGCCTTTGTGCAGATCACCAGAAGGGTGCACACGGACAGCAAAGAATTTGTGAATACTTTTTTCCACGCTCTACCAAAATACATCATGACCCAGATAGAGAGAGATTTTCATGAGAAAAGATCACTAGACTGGGTCATTGAACAGGCCACACAAATGTATGAGGTGCAAAAGCCCATAGAAAACAAAAATAATTCAAAAAGCCCCAAACCAACCAACCCCCCCTGCTGTTGCTAAGGTGGCAGAGGTAAAGGTTGCCCCCATTTTAGATTTGGAAATGGGGGGGGGCTAAAAACCTGCCTGCACAGCAGAATAATCCCAAGCCCAGAAGGCCCTTGGGCCAGTCACAAACAGGGAGCCAAGCAGGGAGTCCTACAAATGGGATCCCTCATTCCCCTGACTACATAATTCCCTGCTACAAGGGAAATAGACCCATCCTGGGTTATGTGTGGACTCCTCCAGCCCAAGGGGGGGGTCCAACCAGGCACCAGCTAACCCAGGTAATTTCCCTCCTCACTTCCCCCAGTAGGGCAGAAATTCCCCAAACCCTGGACAGAACTTTTTCCCCAGGTACCCACAAAATCTCCAACCCCAAAACCATCCATCCTTCTTTTCCCAATTTCCTGAGCCCAGACAACCCAATCCGGGAGAGGGGAGGCCAAGGGTGGAGGGGTACCCACATTTTCCAAACCTGGGGTATTTTCAGAGAAGGGATAGCTACCCTTCCCGGGATCAGCCCAGGGGGACAACAGAACCCCGTATCAGCCTAAGCGGGTGTCACAGCTAGAGCGCCAGGTCCAAAACATGGCACAGGATCTGGGTCACATGCTGAGGGCTCAGCAGAACCCTCAGATGAGCATGCTGGCACAGAATGCCTCAAACTCCGGACCTGGTACTCCAGAACAATGACTGGGGAAGAACCCTGACAACCCACCGGGTCCCAGGGAGGAGCCACAAGGGGAAGGGGGGGTGTAAAGCCTTGGAGGAAGCTTCCTTCCCCACTTGTAAAAAGCCCCTGGAGACCCAGGAACCGGAACCAAAATCTCCTGCCCCTGAAAGTCTGCAACCGAAGGAGCAGAGGGGGGTAGGAGAAATAAAGAACCCAAACAGACCCATTTTGAGGAGGAGGTACAAATCTTCCAATTTGAAGGAGAGGGATCCTCAGAGGATCCTGGGAAAAGGATCTTCTCCTTCAGAGATGGGGGACCTCCTCCCAAAGAGAAATGGGTCCCAAAAGATCCAAATCCAGACTGGGTGGATGTGGGGACTGAGCTAGCGCCAGCCATCATCCAACCCCAGAACCAACAACATGAGAATCCCCTGGTTCAAACCCATCCTGGTGACTGCCTCCAAAAAGTGTGGGGCATCCCAGAATCGGAACCAGGGGAACCCAAAACGTCTCCTATATCTAGTTGCCACCTTTTCTTTTCCGATTCCCAAGACTCGCCACAGAATTCTGCCCAAATCACCTCCCCATTAGTGTCAAAAACTAGAAAACTAACCCACCAGTTGTCCAAAAATGTACATTATCTGTGTCCCCTTGTGGAGAAGGAGGGAAGATTCCATGCCCCAGTCCAAATACAGGGGCAGGATACAATTTTGGCACTGGTGGACACTGGATCCCAAGCTACCCTTCTGTCCAGAAAGGCCTTTGATAAACTGAATTGAGGAAGGTGGGAGAATTACCAAATTCCTCTCACCTCTCTTCCTGGACAACTTCGATGGGAAGGAAATTCCCGTTGAGGGGACTGCGGATTTGGACATTAAAATTGGGCGACACAAGGTGAAGCACCCGGATATCGTTGTGACTCCAGAGGGCACCCCTTGTTTACTAGGGAATGACCTCCTGCGAAGGTTTTGACCCATAATAGATTGCGTAAACAAGGTCCTCTGGACCCAGACTAGCCGACCGATAAAATTAAAACAGAGTGTCAACCATGTTAGTTTAAACGGCACATGCCACATGGCTGAACAAAAATCTGACCAAGTAGAATTTCACTTCCAGAACAACCAAATCCCAGACGTGACAGTAATAGCAGTAGGACAACAAACTGGTGATGGGGGGGTCCTCTCTATTTCTGAAAATCAACCTTCCTTCCAGTCTAAGGTGGCATTCCACACTGGAAGGAAATACTCTGAAATTCTTTACCAATCCACAATCAGACATTCCCACTCCACTAGTCCAGAAAGATGTGAAATCAGCTCGAGCCTGGCTGATATTCAACAAATTGGAGAGCAGTTGTTCATCCCAATTCAGTTAAATGAAGGGAAGGACTATGTTCTCGTCCGAATGTGTGTGAACAACGGTAAGAGCTTCATCAGCGAAGCCATGTTCCGCCAACTCCCAAAAGATCCAGCCATTCCCACATGTAAACTCATAGACAAATGGGAAATGGATCTGGAAACACCCAATTCCAAACATCTCCTGCCAAGCAGGTGTATGCTCAAAATCTCCATAGGCAACAAGAGCAGAGTCCATAATTGTTGGGTCGTGCGAGACGTCACTGCTGCCTTTTACTTAGGCAGGTGCATTCTCAATCGCTTTGCCATTAGTTTGGACCTAATATACTTCAAAGCTTGGTCCCAATTAGCGAATAATCCCATAGGCTTTGATGACCCAGAGAAAGCATTTAGGTCAACTCAACTGCTGCCTTATGCATTTGAAATTCAGATTAGAGAGGAAGTCACCATCCCAGAAAGTTCCCGACAATTCTCCCTGGAAGTGAAAGTTAAAAGAGGACAGAAATTGAAAAACCCTGGTGCCTATATTCATCTTAATTCCTAATTCCAACAGCAAGGGTTGGGGGTAAACCCAACACCACTAGTCAACATAGAACATGACACCATTCCAATAGAGGTGGATAACAGCAACTTAATGAGTATCACTCTAGCCGCTGGCACTATTATTGGAATGGCGGTTTATGACCAACATTTTTCCATAGATTTAGGCAATGAACTGTTAGAACCAATCCCCAAGGACTGTTTTGACAGTGATAGTGATGACAACACAACACCAGACAGGATCTTTACCCGGCATGGGGGGAACTTTCTGGTGTACACTTCCTGCCTTTATGGTAAGGAAGATGTGAGCTGTGACTTCAGGAGGGATGAGGTGATTTTCCAGGTCCGCGAGGACTGCCTTCCCCACCTGAAGCCACCAGTCCAAATCAGCACTTTGACCAGGGACTTCTCCACCCAGCTGGAGGAGGCCACTGAGATAGCAAAACTGGAAGTCTTTCCAGGCTTCATGCAGATGGTTGAAGAGAGAGTCAACCTAGCTGATGCCTATGAGACTCTGGAGCAAAGGCATAAATTGAAACAAGTTTTCTTGGATTTTCAAGATCTCTTTGTGGTGTACTCATATGACTGTGGTCGCATCGACATCCACACAACAACAATTCCCACAGACCCTGGCATGACTCCAGTGTTTGTGAAGCAATATCGCTTGCCTCTCGTATTAAGGGAGTCCCTTACTGAAATAATTAAGAACCTTGAGTCCAGTGGGATAATCCGTCCAGTCCACAGCATCTTCAATAATCCAGTGCTGGAGATTTTGAAGCCAAATGGCCAGTGGAGACTCTGCGCCGACCTTAGGGAGCTCAACAAACGGATCCATACTTCCCGAGGGCCTCTTCCCTACATTGATCATGGGCTGGGCCAGATCCAGGGGTCACAGGTATTCACTGCAATAGACCTGACCAATGGACACTGGACTGTACCTGTCAGTAGGGAGGACCAATACAAGCTTGCCTTCACCTTTGGGGGGCAGCAGTACACATGGACCCGGACTCCCTTCGGATAAATCAACACCGGCAATGAATTCAACATTTTTCTACATAAGGCCATGCCCGAACTGGGTGAAAGGGGTAACCTGGCCTATGTAGATGAGGTCCTCATCAAAAGCTCGACTGTGGAGGAACACATAGCGGAGATCCGTAATGTTCTAACACAGTTGAGGGCCGCCGGAGCAAAACGTTCCTTTCAAAAGGCACAGTGGTGTAGAACCTGTGTAAATTTCCTGGGGCATGAGATTACTCCTCAGGGTCTCTGTCCCAGGAAAAGAAAGTGGAAGCACTCCAGAAATTGAAAGACCCCACAACTCTGCGGGAATTAAGGAGCCTCCTTGGACTGACCAATTACGTTAGAAAGTTCATTGAGGACTATGCAGAGATCACAAGACCCCTGATTCATCTTTTGAAGGGGGGTCAAGTGGGAGTGGGGTCCAGAACAAGCTGACGCAGTAAGAGAACTCAAAAGAAGCCTCTCACAAGCGCCTTGCCTAGCTTACCCTGTCAAAAACAAAGAGTTCTTCTTGGAGACAGGGTTTTCTAATACATGCTTGACTGCAGTATTATACCAAAAGCATGACAAGGTCAATAAAATAATCTCCTATGCGATTAAAACTTTATCATCTGTGGAGGAGAAATTCAACGATTGTGAGAAGGAACTCCTGGCAACGGTGTGGGCATTGAAGAATTACCGCCCGTTTATCCAGAGGGAACACATCATAGTGGAGACTCCACACCAGCCTCTGTAATATCTCCAAAGTGACAGAATCCAGGCCGGAAATGTAAGTAATTCCTGAATTACTTCCTGGATTCTGTCAATGCAAAGCTTTCCTGTGGATGTCAGATATGGCCAAAACAAGTAGAGTCCCCTCGTGCAAGGTCTGGGGGGCTTGCATGATTGTGCCAGAGAAAACTGTCTCGAGGACGAAAGTCTTAAAATCAAGGACAACATGGAGGCATGCCTTAATTCCCCACATAAAGGGCCTCATTCAGAGTAGGGTGCAAAGGGATAGGGCACTGTTAAGGACATCGGTGCCGGTAATCCCTTTGCGCCCTACTACAAGGTCCCTTTGCAGCCCCGTCCTTAACGCCTGCTTTTACCAGGCGTTATGGATGCAAAGGGACTTCAGAGCTAATAACGGTACCGTAATTTACAGTACCGTTATTAGCACCCTCCCCATTCCCATTGAGCCCTATGGGGGCTCAAATGGGAATGGGGAGTGACATTTTCAATGGGGACTTACCAGTCCCGCAAAGGTTGGACTACACCGGTAAGTCCCCATCGAACCAGGGCTGACACGGTACTGGTATTGGTGCTAGTCATGGCGCTAATAGTGGGTCCATATTAACCAACTGAAGTGTTGCCATACTAGGCACACTCTGCAGCAACTGGAGGAGTCTTCTGGTCACTCCAGATCCCTAGAATCCCCACCATAAAATATTCCATATATAGTCAATAACTTACAAATAGAAAAATGTGTCCTGATTTGTCAAATGTATGTGTCCGCACCCCTACATCAATAGTGGTGGGGAAATGTCTACAAATATGTTTTTGCTTTGTCATCCTAGAATTGGAAAAAATGGAGACTAAAACCAAGGAGGGCCACCCAGGGACCGGAAGGAAAGATCCAAGGGGCCCGGGGTATCGCTCCATGCCCACATCAGGACTGGGCGAGGAGAACTGGTCGATCCACCCTTGATGGAAGAAAAGATGATGAACTTTGCCATTTTTGGAACCAAAAGAAAAGAGACTGATCATCTCAGTCTTGTGACTTCCCATTGATGGACGATCAACGCCATCGAATCGCAAGGGGGGCTTGTGGGATGTTCTGACCCACTAGGCTCTGCCCTGCAACATCACTGTGTTCTGCTTTAATCAAAAACAACAGAATGGCTGCCGAAAAGCCTTATGTGCACTAAAAATCTCTGATAAGTGTGCTGGAAAACCTGAAAAATTGGCCGCCAATCCATTTTGCCTATGTCAGTGGTAACACAGGAGACCACACTGCCAAACTGTCATTGGGCTGTCCACAGAGTGAAATGGAACTATTTGAAAAGGCAATGTTGCATGCCAGGGAAAACCCAGAAGTGCTTTAAAATCTGTTTTTCCTTGGCTGTTGAAATTGCAAAATCATGGTTCCCTAACCTCAGAAAAGATCCAACATCCCTGTAGGGTGTTAAACATCACCTTATTTAAGGAATCCCCATTGGCACAATGTCAAGGGAAGCACATTTCATCCCCATTCAAAAAGGTGATTGCCTGGAAAAATAGGTCAGAATATGGGCGCAGTACCGCTGCCTCTGCTCTCTGTTCAGGAACTGTCATTGAGTTGTTAATTGAGGTGGGAGGAGATTTTGGCATGCTTCTCTGTAAGGACTGACAGGAAATGCAAATTCGGGTGTCAACAGAAAACAAATGCCAGCAGGAAGGGAGCCTGCGAGTGCTCTGGCTCAGCCAAACCTTTGGGGCGGGACCAGACAGATATGTGTATCTTGTCCCACAAGAACATATCTTTTTGAAAAAGACTCACAGAGAACTGAACAAAATTGGTAAAAATCTGTAAATATAGTGTTGTTAAAATGAAATTTCTGCTCACAGTTTGAAACTATTCTGGACTCTGTGCGATGTTCAGAGAAAGGATACCGAAATTTGGGGGATGTAGCAATTGAGATAATGCTAGGAATATGAAAGTTTAGAGGATTATGCCCAGATCCCATGCGCATGTATCGAGAAAAATGTGGACAGATCTGACACTGGGTATCCAACCAAAAGCGTGAAAAACAGTGAAATTGGAACTAAAGCTCTCACCGAAATGGAACTCGGACGGATACGTGCTGTACTAAATCTGTGATATGAATATGTATTATTAGCAAGTTGGTGATATTGTAAATATAATTTATGTGAAAAATAGATTTACTTTACTGAAACAAAGGGGAGGTACTCCCTGGATTGTGAAATGCAGCATCACTATGAAACTAGATTGCAGCATCACTATGACACTAGATTTCCTTCTCAAATCAGGAGAGGGGATATATTTTAACTAATAGGAATCCTAGAGGGTGTGCTTAGTATAATTCAGCCAATCCACCCCTTTGGAAATACATAAATAGGGACAGTTTAGGACCTACCGACACAGACATTCACCCATCAACTGATTGTCGGCGAAGCGCTCTGCAGGAGAACCCAGATCCGAGACTCCAGAACTCTGAAAGTAGTAGGCCCAATTCCAAAGCTGAACCTTTCTCAGCTGGCCTTTAAATCTTGAAACCTAATTTTCACCCCAGACTTTCAAGGGGCACACCAAAAATTGAACAGCCTGGCTGTGCTGTTTCTGCTTCTTGTCAAGAACTCTTGCCAGAACCCAGAGATCCATACCAGTAGAGTAGAGCTGTAACCTGATAAATCAACCCAGAACCAACCCATCAGATCCAGTTCAGAAACCGTGCAGAGACCAAGTGCCGTGCTGAGTGCAGAACCGGGTGCCTGAATCCTGTCCGGTGGGCTAGCAGAATTCCAGTCCAAAACCTTTGACCAGATCTATGACGCGCCTATTCCAAACCATAGTTGTGAGTATCCAGCATAGAGTTGTCCATAGCCAGTATCTTATCCTTAAGTAATCCAATCCAGAAACATTCCACCATATCCATAACTGCATTGCAGAATCTTTTTTGTCTTTTCTGAATCTTTCCCTTACCCATATATTCCTTTGTTAATTGTAGTGATAATATCATCTTTGCGATAATATATTTGCTGAAGAAAGACAAGTGTCTTGGCAGGCAAAAGTCAGAGCAGAGGCACCCTGATCTGATGGCTGTCCCGTTGGGTATCTTGCATCTTCATAGCCTTCCTTAGTATAACGAAAAAGTTTATTTTATAATTCAAAAGCGCATCTTTTCATTTGAAGATCTTGACTCTTTCTTTGAAAAATTGACCTCTACTAAAACTTTCATAACTTCTGAACCGTACATGCTAGAAACGAAATCTAAGTGTAAAATTGAAGCTAACATCTCAGCTTTACGACCTAAAACCAACTCCTTGTACTATTTCTAATCGCGTTTCTCGTGCGCTGAAAGGTTTGCTGTGAATCTGCATTTGGCTCAATTTCAACACGTGTAAAATAGCTATTCTTTGCATCTGACCTCAGAATTCCGTTTTCAATCTGCTAGTTATTCAATCATCATCTGGAACTATACAAAGTGGCTCCCACTAGTTCTGAATCCAATTTAGAGAATTAAATCCATTTTCAGTATTTTTCCCCTTCATTACAAACCACATTCAAAAGCATTTGACCTGTTTTGAAATCATTCCTGTTTCTCTCTGCTTGCTGGGGGGGGAATTGGGATTGAAACTGCATTGGTTGAGATTGTATATTCCTGAAACCTGTGTTCTCCCCTTCCATCTCTATATTGTATATTAGGGGCGATTGAGTAGTATCAGGGGGAAAGAGTGATTGTATTGCATTTGATTGAACACACAAAAGTATTATTTTTGTGCTGCATTAATTTACTATCATTGCATTTGACTGAACCCACATAAAGTTTTATTCTATGATACATTATTCTTCTCATCCATACTCCTCCTGATTAAAGAGATTGTTGATTGTAATATCACCCAATGGTGACCATTGTATAAATATTAATAGTGTGATATCTAGATATTGTTCAAATTCATAAAAGTATGATATATATATATAAATAAAAATAAATCTTTTAACTTTGCAAAGCAACCTACTTCTTGGTTCAGTGAGACCAGGGGGGATTCAAAGAGAGGGGCGTGACATAAGGGTACATCATTCAGAAATAAAATAACTTGTAGACACAAATATATAATTAAGGGTTCCAGCTGTGCATCACACGCTAAGCATTGACTTAGGTGGAGTACTGGGTTGAAGTCACTTACAAGATTGGGGGCTTGTCGCGGGATTTCTGAATCAGATATACCACTTGTGACAGTCTAATACAGTGTGCTAACTGACAGGTTACATATATCCTGCTGGGCTACCACGCTGTGTTACACTGTGAATAGCACCTCTCAATAGGAACGCTCTAAGGATACATTCTGTTTTGCAAAAATAAAATAAACTTCTGTAAGTCAGGAAGGAAATTAATATTTCCAGAATGGCGACTTTGGTAGAGATGCATATGGCTAAAGAGCACCTATTGCATACATTATTCGTAAGGGGTGAATGGACAAATCAGGAGCGGAATGTGTGGTTGCAGGCAATCACAGAACAGATCACTGCAACAGGATTAGATAAATGACAAGATCAGGGTCCATTACATATGGCCCTGAGTGAACTGTATATGGCCCCTAAGGCAAAGGAAGAGCAAAATAAGATTGCCAAAATAGCGGCATATCTATACCTATATATTGGAGCCATACAGGATAAATATGCAGAGGGCCAAGATCTGGCAAACAGGCAACTGCAGGCATTAGAAAAGGCCCACACTGATCTGGACTCTTCTGAGCAGAGACTACAGAGGAGCCAGGAGTCAGAAAATGAAAGTAGGCAGTACATAATCAAAATGAAAGAGGACATGGGTATCCTGCATCAGGAAAAGGCAGAACAGGATACCAGAATGCTGACCCTGCAGAAGGAGAACCAAGAAAGTTTGGACTCCCTACTGTGAGCCAGACAAAGCTGGAACAACAAATTCATTTCAACAGGGCATGCGCAGAGCAGGTAGTCACCCTGCAAAGTCACTTAGACAGAGAGAAAGAAGAGAGTAATACATTAATCCTGAAAGATCTGGACACCCAGGCAGAATTTGATGAAGAGCGCCAGAAAGCTGGTGCGCTTCAAAGACAGAGGGACGACCTGGCGGCACAGAAGCAGGCTCTTGCTCAGGAAAGGGACACATTAGGCCAGGAAGTTTGCTATTTAAAAGAGAACCTGGAAGAAAATCACCTGGCCCTTCAGGGACTGGATGACCTCAAAAAGACCATCAAAAATTGTTAGAGCACACCAGGAGGGTGGAAGATGCTCTAGCAAGGAAGGACCAGGCCAGTATGAACAGGACTCAGGCGGTAACCCTCCTGCAGCAAAGACTGGCCCAGTACTCTAAAACAACACAAGAAGCACAGAGAGAAAATGAGGCTCACTGTGAGAACAATGACAGGCTCCACAGGCAGGTAGCCATGCAAGAGAGATTGATAGAAACTAGCAAGGCCTTGATTGAGGAACAGAAAGCTCAGATTCTTGCATGGCAACAGGGAGCAGGGGATGACAGAGATGAGGTTTGCTAAGAAAGGGAAACACCTGAGCATAACCTCAGGAACCCTAGTACCAGAGGCCTTAATCTCTCCCAATCCCTGGACTCCGCCAACCCCATGTCCACTGACGCACATGAGCCCAGGGCCACTGGAATGGCAGATTTCAATCCAATCAGAAATATGGGGCTCATAGACCAGCACCTCCCAGGAATGAATGGGCGGACATCTGGGTATGGGTACACAAGTATTGTGAAATGTAGTGGGGTACTCCATGAGAATAGGCCCACTAAGGGCATCCTGAAAACCTCTGCCCAGCTAGGACAGTGGGGGTTGGGGGGTGGCGTACCCATCAAATCCTGGGAGCAAGGAGGAATCAGAAGACTCCTCTGAGTGCCCCAGGACACATGAAACTAGGTCCCCACATTCTCCCAGCCATTCCCGGGCTCGCAGAATCCGGGAGAGCCTAGAAGACCAGACAGGCACCTCTGGGAGCAGTGCCTCTGAGTCAGAGGAGGAGAGGACCTGGGTTACCCGAACCAAGAAGGCCAATAAGGCAAAAAGGGCCTTGCTTAAGGACCCCTTAAAGCAAATCAAAGCGATAAAGAGCGTCATCACGCCCTATCATAAGAACGCTAAATATTCTGTTTGGGAGCACTTAGAGCTCTTTGAGCAGATGATGGAAACTTTCCATTTGAAGGACAGCCAAAGCTGTATTCAATATGTGAAATGGACCTACTCACCAGAATACTCCAGCTTCTTTGCAGGGCTGGAGGACCAAAATCATTCTAGATGGTCCACCTATAGGGCGGCCATCTTGAAGCATTTTTCTGTGCGCTGAAATCCTCAGGAGGCTTGCAAGGCAGCCTACAACTTGCATTGTGGGGAAGATCAGGCCCCACAAGAATTTGTGCAGGAATTAAAGCATGCCTTTGCACAGACCACCAGAAGGGTACGCACGGACAGCAAAGAATTTGTGAATACTTTTTTCCACGCTCTACCAAAATACATCATGACCCAGCTAGTGAGATTTTCATGAGAAAAGATCACTAGACTGGGTCATTGAACAGGCCACTCGAATTTATGAGGTGCAAAAGCCCATAGAAAACAAAAATAATTCGAAAAGCCCCAAACCAACCAACCCCCCTGCTGCTGCTTAAGGTGGCAGAGGTGAAGGTTGCCCCCATTTTAGATTTGGAAATGGGGGGGCCTAAAAACATGCCTGCACAGCAGAATAATCCCTAGCCCAGAAGGCCCTCGGGCCAGTCACAAACAGGGAGCAAAGGAGGGAGTCCTACAAATGGGATCTCTCACTCATCTGACTACATAAGTCCCTGCTACAAAGGAAATAGACCCATCCTGGGTTATGTGTGGACTCCTCCAGCCCAAGGTGGGGGGTCCACCCAGGCACCAGCTAACCCAGGGAACTTCCCTCCTCACTTCCCCCAGGAGGGCAGAAAATCCCCAAACCCTGGAGAGAACTTTTTCCCCAGGTTCCCACAAAACCTCAAACCCCAAAACCATTCATCCTTCTTTCCCCAATCTCCTGAACCCAGACAACCCAATCCGGGAGAGGGGAGGCCAAGGGTACCCAAGTTTTTCAAACCCGGGGTATTTTCAGAGAAGGGATAGCTTCCCTTCCCGGGATCAGCCCAGGGAACAGAACCCCGTATCAGCCTGAGTGGGTGTCAAAGCTAGAGAACCAGGTGGCCATACCGGCACCCGCGAGCAGAACATTATGGTAGCAACGGTACCTTTATAAACGGTACCGGTGCTACCATCCTCCCCATTCCCATTTAGCCCTATGGGGGCTCAAATGGGAATGGGGTTGTACCGGCTCCGGCATCCACGCAAGGGGAATTACCAGGTCCGCTGAGGTCAGAATGGCCGGGTGATTTCCCTTTTGCGAGTGCTGGAACCGGATGCGAGTTTGGGGGTAGCCTTGCCAGTAAAACCGGCACGGCTACCTCCAACCTCATAATGAGGTCAACAGTACACCATTACTAATGCTATATTATATAATGAACACAAACATATGAAATACTTCATAAACCTGATGCTGTGTAGCTCAAGAAAAGATATTGATAACAAATGGGTGTCCAGTCATACTTTCCCAAAAAAAAGTTTCGACATACAAAAGTTCCTAATACAAAGTTTCGAATAAAAACGTTTCTAATGCATTTTTTTCATGTTTTTTTTTTTAGTTTCGTGTAGAAAAAAAAGTTTGTTTTAAAAAGAAAATGGGGGATTGGGGGAACCCCCCAATAAAAAAAAAATGCATTCATTTTTTGTTGAAGTGACATTAAGGTGCTGATTTAATGCCGAAAAAACGGAGCTAATGATCTTAGACTCAGAGACGGCCATTAAAAAACTCAACCCTAGCTATACCTCATTTGACATTGACAACAATGTCATCAAAGTGATGCCTGTAGTCAAAACCCTTGGCTTCTATTTCGGCTCTGCACTTACCCTTAAGAAGCAAGTTAACTCATTAGCATCATCAACAGCTTATACTTGCAAATTGATCCGAGCTTGCAGACAATTTCTCTCTGAAACTACCCACATCACCTTAGCCAATGCCCTCATATTAGCTAGACTGTATAACTGCAACGCATTATACGCGGGATCCAATAAGTACATTACTGGAAAAAAGAAAATTCTCCAAAACAATGCCCTTAGAGCAGCTCTAAATATTCCAAACAGATATCACATCTCGGCATTTAGAAGAGATGTCCATTGGCTCAAGATCAAGGATACGATCCTCCTTAAAACACTCTCCCTTACATCTAAATGCCTAAATAACATAGTGCCACCCTACCTTGAAGAAAGAATAAATAGGAGAACCTCTAATCGACCTTATGAGATCTGCCAATGCCCACACCTTAGAAGTTCCCAGATACAAAAGGACTACAGCTGGCGGTTCTAGTTTTCCAGTTATAGCCGCTCAATCATGGAACAAACTCCCTTTAGATATCCGAACAGACCAACCCTATTTCAGTTTTAGGCGCAAAGTTCTCACCTGACTATGGCCTAATGATATTTAACCCTGCCGACCTCTTCACTTCCCAATTGATACCCTGCTATACCTACATTTTGACTGTTTTTTTTATATACCGCGTGTATTGATTGGTACAACTACCTGGACCATTGATGTCACTGTAAAACATGTAGCATCAAATATGCTTTCTCTGTATGTATGTAATTATGTCCTTGTAATTATTACCTTGTATGTACTCACTTACCATGTAACCAAGCTATTGAGTAACCTTGTATTGCTTGCGCCCAGCTATCCGAGGGTTTTGGTTGCTCTCTATCAAATAAACAAACAAACAAACAACAAACAAAACCCCTGAAATTCAGCAGGTGCTGAATCTGCACCACATTAACTATGATGCCCCATTGTGTGGCACCGAAGCACACTGATGACATCACAAATTACATCACTGATGATATCACATATGACATCACTTATGGCAACATGAGTGGCATCACTGGTACAGTAAGTCACGTGTGCAAGAATGAGAGATGCAACATTTGAAAAGCGTATTTCTGCATTACAGGGTGGGTTCAGCTTGGTTGGAGTTTCCATTTAGTTGCAGAGTGCGTGCTCTTTCTGGCCTTTCTTACCCTTCCAGAAGCCGCAGCTATGGAATATCAGGGGCAGGGCCCGAATGTGCAGAAAGTGATGGTGCAGCCCATCGTATCCTTTCACTGGAGAACGCCACACAGGGGAGGCTCATGGGAAAGAGGGGAGAGGGTTATAACTGAACACAAAGGGGAAGAAGCTGGTGAAGTGGTGGAAGGGAAAGGAGTGAGACACTAGCACTGATGCCCAGGGCAGGGTAAGCGGATGCAGGTGGCACGAAGTGTCAGGGGGTGGGGAGGCTATTACTTCAGAGGTGAGTAGTGGAGCTTAGCGAAGAAATAGAAAGCGAGCTGCGGGGGTTCACTTCCCGGTCTACGCCGTGAGACGACCGGAAAGAAAATACAGAGTATTGGGTCAGTGCTCCCAAATGTCCCTATTTATTTTTTTCCCTACTGGAATCTATGGTTTTGGTCCTTCTGGGTTTTGACCCTTCAGGGGTATGCAGTCACAAGAAAAAAAATGACTGGAAGGCTGTTAATTAGGTTTTCAGAGGGGTTTGCCAGCCCTGCACTCGCTACAACCTCAAACCAAGTCTTGTATCCCTCTGAAACAAAAAAGCATACAAATTCATCCAGCCTAAAAAGTCTTTGCATGTAAATTATGTTAATGTTTAATATGCTACACACTGCTGCCATTCGCCTTGCCTCTTAGTGCTTTGAAATCTTGGAGGAATGGATCGAGGTTGGAAAAGTACAACGTTGCTTCTCTTTTGTGTTGCTGCACGGAGATGGATGTCCTGGCTTCTGTGTAGGTTGTTTCTTGATCGGAGTAGAAGGAATAACGCATGTTGTGCCCTAGATGGGCAGTGGTGGTGGCTGTGACTGTTGTACAAGTGGATTCCCATATGACTGTATGGAACAGCGGCTTCTTTACCATCATACCAGTGGAAGTTGGGTTGTGATTTGTACAGCTGCCATTTTCATGGTCTACAGGAGGTGCTCTCACAGATCTGACTAGTAAGGTGGGTTTACGGGGAGGAGGATTTGATTAGTGGGATGGAGAATGCAAGAGAGCTTTGATGTGCAGGGTTCGAAATTGAGAGGAGCTGGGTGCTATTTAGCTCCTGGTTCTATCCAAGGGGAGTCTGGTTAGGTCTAAACCAGCAGTTTTAAGGAGCCACTTTTGGCTCCTACAGCCAGCTGGTGCCTTCCAAACATGTAAATGTGACGACTTACTTTGAGCATTTGAGATTGTTAAATGAATTAGAACACATCTAATATATTTAAACACAATGGTTCGTACAAAAGTTAGAGCATCTCTGGAAGCTCCTGATTCCCCTGCTGTAGCTCCTGCCTATAGGGTGATGCTTGACACCCAGGAGCTGATTTTAGCGTCTGCTCATCGAACTTCAATTTTGAACCCTGGTGTGCTGTTGGTAGTTTCATTTCAGGAAAACCAGTCACGCTGTGCTTGGTTTGTCTGTAGTTTGTATAGGCTGGATGGTGTTTCAGTGTGTGTGATGGTCTGTTCGTATGAGCTTTATTTTGTAGCTGTTGGCTTTGGTTGGCTGTTGTAGAGCTTGTGGTGGTGTTTCCCAATGATTGGTACTTGGACAGCGTCGCACATTTTTTTAAATCCCACTAGACCAGCTGTGCCAGTTTCTTAGTTTGCATACTGGATGTAAGCAAAATGTACTAGCTTCACAATGCTAGTGACAAAATATTTACTGGTACTTTCTGTAAACTGGTTTATGTCACAGGGGCCTAAATAACAATTTAATTAGCCGGAATAAAAAGTAGCTCCTGGTCTTCCAGCATTTAGCCACTCACAGGAGAACGAGGAGCTAGTACATTTCGAACCCTCTCCAAGCATCAAACAACCAGGCTCTGCATCATCTTGGCATGAACTACGCTGCAGCGAGATATATCCTGACCTATAATCCGTACGCTGTCAAGACCTACTCTGTAACCCACCATAAACCTCATCATTGGACCCAGAAAATGGGCTCTCTGACAGATAGTGCTGAGCCTAAGAATAATGACCCTCTGATCATGCAAATCATAACTTACTCCGGTCCAACCTGTGAATCTACCTGTGAGTACCTCTACCGCGAAACATGAGGATGATTGCTGCCAGCTCATCCTGACCCAGAAGGTAACCAGCAACAGTAGGCTCCTAAGAGTACACCATCCACTCCAGGCACTCATGCTCACTCTCCACTTTACACCAACAAACAATAGAGCGCAGCTATACCCCTCGATCAATTTCAGCCTAGCTGCACACGTAGGAACAATTCTCCATGAACACCTCACCAACCTGCTAGAACGCAGCTATACCCCACGTAAAAATCGGCCTAGCTGCACACATAAACATCCTATGCAGGCCTAATGCCGCCAGAATGCGGTCTCGGAGACCAACCACCTGACTGCACATATTTGACTGATCTCTCACTACCACTGCACCTGAAAGGTTTGCTGTGAATCTGCATTTGGCTCAATTTCAACACGTGTAAAATAGCTATTCTTTGCATCTGACCTGAGAATTCCGTTTTCAATCTGCTAGTTATTCAATCATCATCTGGAACTATACAAAGCGGCTCCCACTAGTTCTGAATCCAATTTAGAGAATTAAATCCATTTTCAGTATTTTTCCCCTTCATTACAAACCACATTCAAAAGCATTTGACCTGTTTTGAAATCATTCCTGTTTCTCTCTGCTTGCTTGGGGGGAATTGGGATTGAAACTGCATTGGTTGAGATTGTATATTCCTGAAACCTGTGTTCTCCCCTTCCATCTCTATATTGTATATTAGGGGCGATTGAGTAGTATCAGGGGGAAAGAGTGATTGTATTGCATTTGATTGAAAATACAAAAGCATTATTTCTGTGCTGCATTAATTTCCAATCATTGCATTTGACTGAACCCACACAAAGTTTTATTCAATGCTACATTATTCTTCTCATCCATACTCCTCCTGATTAAAGAGATTGTTGATTGTAATATCACCCAATGGTGACCATTGTATAAATATTAATAGTGTGATATCTAGATATTGTTCAAATTCATAAAAGTATGATATATATATATATATATAAATAAAAATAAATCTTTTCACTTTGCAAAGCAACCTACTTCTTGGTTCAGTGAGACCAGGGGGGATTCAAAGAGAGGGGCGTGACATAAGGGTACATCATACAGAAATAAAATAACTTATAGACACAAATATATAATTAAGGGTTCCAGCTGTGCATCACACGCTAAGCATTGACTTAGGTGGAGTGCTGGGTTGAAGTCACTTACAAGATTGGGGGCTTGTCGCGGGATTTCTGAATCAGATATACCACTTGTGACAGTCTAATACAGTGTGCTAACTGACAGGTTACATATATCCTGTTGGGCTACCACGCTGTGTTACACTGTGAATAGCACCCCTCAATAGGAACGCTCTAAGGAAACAGTCTGTTTTGCAAAAATAAAATAAACTTCTGTAAATCAGGAAGGAAATTAATATTTCCAGAATGGCGACTTTGGTAGAGATGCATATGGCTAAAGAGCACCTATTGCATACATTATTTGTAAGGGGTGAATGGACAAATCAGGATCAGAATGTGTGGTTGCAGGCAATCACAGAACAGATCACTGCAACAGGATTAGATAAATGGCAAGATCAGGGTCCATTACATATGGCCCTGAATGAACTGTATATGGCCCCTAAGGCAAAGGAAGAGCAAAATAAGATTGCCAAAATAGCGGCATATCTATACCTATATATTGGAGCCATACAGGATAAATATGCAGAGGGCCAAGATCTGGCAAACAGGCAACTGCAGGCATTAGAAAAGGCCCACACTGATCTGGACATTTCTGAGCAGAGGCTACAGAGGAGCCAGGAGTCAGAAAATGAAAGTAGGCAGTACATAATCAAAATGAAAGAGGACATGGGTATCCTGCATCAGGAAAAGGCAGAACAGGATACCAGAATGCTGACCCTGCAGAAGGAGTACCAAGAAAGTTTGGACTCCCTACTGTGAGCCAGACAAAGCTGGAACAACAAATTCATTTCAACAGGGCATGCGCAGAGCAGGTAGTCACCCTGCAAAGTCACTTAGACAGAGAGAAAGAAGAGAGTAATACATTAATCCTGAAAGATCTGGACACCCAGGCAGAATTTGATGAAGAGCGCCAGAAAGCTGGTGCGCTTCAAAGACAGAGGGACGACCTGCCGGCACAGAGGCAGGCTCTTGCTCAGGAAAGGGACACATTAGGCCAGGAAGTTTGCTATTTAAAAGAGAACCTGGAAGAAAATCACCTGGCCCTTCAGGGACTGGGTGACCTCAAATAGACCATCAAAAATTGTTAGAGCACACCAGGAGGGTGGAAGATGCTCTAGCAAGGAAGGACCAGGCCAGTATGAACAGGACTCAGGCAGTAACCCTCCTGCAGCAAAGACTGGCCCAGTACTCTAAAACAACACAAGAAGCACAGAGAGAAAATGAGGCTCACTGTGAGAACAATGACAGGCTCCACAGACAGGTAGCCATGCAAGAGAGATTGATAGAGACTAGTAAGGCCTTGATTGAGGAACAGAAAGCTCAGATTCTTGCATGGCAACAGGGTGCAGGGGCTGACAGAGATGAGGTTCGCTAAGAAAGGGAAACACCTGAGCATAACCTCAGGAACCCTAGTACCAGAGGCCTTCATCTCTCCCAATCCCTGGACTCCGCCAACCCCATGTCCACTGACGCACATGAGCCCAGGGCCACTGGAATGGCAGATTTCAATCCAATCAGAAATATGGGGCTCATAGACCAGCACCTCCCAGGAATGAATGGGTGGACATCTGGGTATGGGTACACAAGTATTGTGAAATGTAGTGGGGTACTCCATGAGAATAGGCCCACTAAGGGCATCCTGAAAACCTCTGCCCAGCTAGGACAGTGGGGGTTGGGGGGTGGCGTACCCATCAAATCCTGGGAGCAAGGAGGAATCAGAAGACTCCTCTGAGTGCCCCAGGACACATGAAACTAGGTCCCCACATTCTCCCAGCCATTCCCAGGCTCGCAGAATCCGGGAGAGCCTAGAAGACCAGACAGGCACCTCTGGGAGCAGTGCCTCTGAGTCAGAGGAGGAGAGGACCAGGGTTACCCGAACCAAGAAGGCCAATAAGGCAAAAAAGGGCCTTGCTTAAGGACCCCTTAAAGCAAATCAAAGCGATAAAGAGCGTCATCACGCCCTATCATAAGAACGCTAAATATTCTGTTTGGGAGCACTTAGAGCTCTTTGAGCAGATGATGGAAACTTTCCATTTGAAGGACAGCCAAAGCTGTATTCAATATGTGAAATGGACCTACTCACCAGAATACTCCAGCTTCTTTGCAGGGCTGGAGGACCAAAATCATTCTAGATGGTCCACCTATAGGGCGGCCATCTTGAAGCATTTTTCTGTGCACTGAAATCCTCAGGAGGCTTGCAAGGCAGCCTACAACTTGCATTGTGGGGAAGATCAGGCCCCACAAGAATTTGTGCAGGAATTAAAGCATGCCTTTGCACAGACCACCAGAAGGGTACGCACGGACAGCAAAGAATTTGTGAATACTTTTTTCCACGCTCTACCAAAATACATCATTACCCAGCTAGTGAGATTTTCATGAGAAAAGATCACTAGACTGGGTCATTGAACAGGCCACTCGAATTTATGAGGTGCAAAAGCCCATAGAAAACAAAAATAATTCAAAAAGCCCCAAACCAACCAACCCCCCTGCTGCTGCTTAAGGTGGCAGAGGTGAAGGTTGCCCCCATTTTAGATTTGGAAATGGGGGGGCCTAAAAACATGCCTGCACAGCAGAATAATCCCTAGCCCAGAAGGCCCTCGGGCCAGTCACAAACAGGGAGCAAAGGAGGGAGTCCTACAAATGGGATCTCTCACTCATCTGACTACATAAGTCCCTGCTACAAAGGAAATAGACCCATCCTGGGTTATGTGTGGACTCCTCCAGCCCAAGGTGGGGGGTCCACCCAGGCACCAGCTAACCCAGGGAACTTCCCTCCTCACTTCCCCCAGGAGGGCAGAAAATCCCCAAACCCTGGACAGAACTTTTTCCCCAGGTTCCCACAAAACCTCAAACCCCAAAACCATTCATCCTTCTTTCCCCAATCTCCTGAACCCAGACAACCCAATCCGGGAGAGGGGAGGCCAAGGGTGAAGGGGTACCCAAATTTTCCAAACCCGGGGTATTTTCAGAGAAGGGATAGCTTCCCTTCCCGGGATCAGCCCAGGGGAGACAACAGAACCCCGTATCAGCCTGAGTGGGTGTCAAAGCTAGAGAACCAGGTGGCCATACCTGCACCCGCGAGCAGAACATTATGGTAGCAACGGTACCTTTATAAACGGTACCGGTGCTACCATCCTCCCCATTCCCATTTAGCCCTATGGGGGCTCAAATGGGAATGGGGTTGTACCGGCTCCGGCATCCACGCAAGGGGAATTACCAGGTCCGCTGAGGTCAGAATGGCCGGTTGATTTCCCTTTTGCGAGTGCCGGAACCGGATGCGAGTTTGGGGGTAGCCTTGCCAGTAAAACCGGCACGGCTACCTCCAACCTCATAATGAGGTCAACAGTACACCATTACTAATGCTATATTATATAATGAACACAAACATATGAAATACTTCATAAACCTGATGCTGTGTAGCTCAAGAAAAGATATTGATAACAAATGGGTGTCCAGTCATACTTTCCCAAAAAAAAGTTTCGACATACAAAAGTTCCTAATACAAAGTTTAGAATAAAACGTTTCTAATGCATTTTTTTCATGTTTTTTTTTTTTAGTTTCGTGTAGAAAAAAAAGTTTGCTTTAAAAAGAAAATGGGGGATTGGGGGAACCCCCCAATAAAAAAAAATGCATTCATTTTTTGTTGAAGTGACATTAAGCTGCTGATTTAATGCCGAAAAAACGGAGCTAATGATCTTAGGCTCAGAGACGGCCATTAAAATACTCAACCCTAGCTATACCTCATTTGACATTGACAACAATGTCATCAAAGTGATGCCTGTAGTCAAAACCCTTGGCTTCTATCTCGACTCTGCACTTACCCTTAAGAAGCAAGTTAACTCATTAGCATCATCAACAGCTTATACTTGCAAATTGATCCAAGCTTGCAGACAATTTCTCTCTGAAACTAGCCACATCACCTTAGCCAATGCCCTCATATTATCTAGACTGTATAACTGCAACACATTATACGCGGGATCCAATAAGTACATTACTGAAAAAAAGCAAATTCTCCAAAACAATGCCCTTAGAGCAGCTCTAAATATTCCAAATAGATATCACATCTCGGCATTTAGAAGAGATGTCCATTGGCTCAAGATCAAGGATACGATCCTCCTTAAAACACTCTCCCTTACATCTTAATGCCTAAATAACATAGTGCCACCCTACCTTGAAGAAAGAATAAATAGGAGAACCTCTAATCGACCTTATGAGATCTGCCAATGCCCACACCTTAGAAGTTCCCAGATACAAAAGGACTACAGCTGGCGGTTCTAGTTTTCCAGTTATAGCCGCTCAATCATGGAACAAACTCCCTTTAGATATCCGAACAGACCAACCCTATTCCAGTTTTAGGCGCAAAGTTCTCACCTGACTATGGCCTAATGATACTTAACCCTGCCGACCTCTTCACTTCCCAATTGATACCCTGCTATACCTACATTTTGACTGTTTTTTTTATATACCGCGTGTATTGATTGGTACAACTACCTGGACCATTGATGTCACTGTAAAACATGTAGCATCGAATATGCTTTCTCTGTATGTATGTAATTATGTCCTTGTAATTATTACCTTGTATGTACTCACTTACCATGTAACCAAGCTATTGAGTAACCTTGCATTGCTTGCGCCCAGCTACCCGAGGGTTTTGGTTGCTCTCTATCAAATAAACAAACAAACAAACAACAAACAAAACCCCTGAAATTCAGCAGGTGCTGAATCTGCACCAGATTAACTATGATGCCCCATTGTGTGGCACCTAAGCACACTGATGACATCACAAATTACATCACTGATGATATCACATATGACATCACTTATGGCAACATGAGTGGCATCACTGGTACAGTAAGTCACGTGTGCAAGAATGAGAGATGCAACATTTGAAAAGTGTATTTCTGCATTAAAGGGTGGGTTCAGCTTGGTTGGAGTTTCCATTTAGTTGCAGAGTGCGTGCTCTTTCTGGCCTTTCTTACCCTTCCAGAAGCCGCAGCTATGGAATATCAGGGGCAGGGCCCGAAAGTGCAGAAAGTGATGGTGCAGCCCATCGTATCCTTTCACTGGAGACCGCCACGCAGGGGAGGCTCATGGGAAAGAGGGGAGAGGGTTATAACTGAACACAAAGGGGCAGAAGCTGGTGAAGTGGTGGAAGGGAAAGGAGTGAGACACTAGCACTGATGCCCAGGGCAGGTTAAGCGGATGCAGGTGGCACGAAGTGTCAGGGGGTGGGGAGGCTATTACTTCAGAGGTGAGTAGTGGAGCTTAGCGAAGAAATAGAAAGCGAGCTGCGGGGGTTCACTTCCCGGTCTATGCCGTGAGACGACCGGAAAGAAAATACAGAGTATTGGGTCAGTGCTCCCAAATGTCCCTATTTATTTTTTTTCCCTACTGGAATCTATGGTTTTGGTCCTTTTGGGTTTTGACCCTTCAGGGGTATGCAGTCACAAGAAAAAAAATGACTGGAAGGCTGTTAATTATGTTTTCAGAGGGGTTTGCCAGCCCTGCACTCGCTACAACCTCAAACCAAGTCTTGTATCCCTTTGAAACAAAAACGCATACAAATTCATCCAGCCTAAAAAGTCTTTGCATGTAAATTATGTTAATGTTTTATATGCTACACACAGCTGCCATTCGCCTTGCCTCTTAGTGCTTTGAAATCTTGGAGGAATGGATCGAGGTTGGAAAAGTACAACGTTGCTTCTCTTTTGTGTTGCTGCACGGAGATGGGTGTCCTGGCTTCTGTGTAGGTTGTTTCTTGATCGGAGTAGAAGGAATAACGCATGTTGTGCCCTAGATGAGCAGTGGTGGTGGCTGTGACTGTTGTACAAGTGGATTCCCATATGACTGTATGGAACAGCGGCTTCTTTACCATCATACCAGTGGGAGTTGGGTTGTGATTTGTACAGCTGCCATTTTCATGGTCTACAGGTGCTCTCACAGATCTGACTAGTAAGGTGGGTTTACGGGGAGGAGGATTTGATTAGTGGGATGGAGAATGCAAGAGAGCTTTGATGTGCAGGGTTCGAAATTGAGAGGAGCTGGGTGCTATTTAGCTCCTGGTTCTATCCAAGGGGAGTCTGGTTAGGTCTAAACAAGCAGTTTTAAGGAGCCACTTTTGGCTCCTAGGGCCAGCTGGTGCCTTCCAAACATGTAAATGTGACGACTTACTTTCAGCATTTGAGATTGTTAAATGAATTAGAACACATCTAATACATTTAAACAAAATGGTTCGTACAAAAGTTAGAGCATCTCTGGAAGCTCCTGATTCCCCTGCTGTAGGTCCTGCCTATTGGGTGATGCTTGACACCCAGGAGCTGATTTTAGCGTCTGCTCATCGAACTTCAATTTTGAACCCTGGTGTGCTGTTGGTAGTTTCATTTCAGGAAAACCAGTCACGCTGTGCTTGGTTTGTCTGTAGCTTGTATAGGCTGGATGGTGTTTCAGTGTGTGTGATGGTCTGTTCGTATGAGCTTTATTTTGTAGCTGTTGGCTTTGGTTGGCTGTTGTAGAGCTTGTGGTGGTGTATCCCAATGATTGGTACTTGGACAGCCTCACACATTTTTTTAAATCCCACTAGACCGGCTGTGCCAGTTTCTTAGTTTGCATACAGGATGTAAGCAACATGTACTAGCTTCACAATGCTAGTGACAAAATATTTACTGGTGCTTTCTGTAAACTGGTTTATGTCACAGGGGCCTAAATAACAATTTAATTAGCAGGAGTAAAAAGTAGCTCCTGGGCTTCCAGCATTTAGCCAGTCACAGGAGAACGAGGAGCTAGTACATTTCGAACCCTCTCCAAGCATCAAACAACCAGGCTCTGCATCATCTTCGCATGAACTACGCTGCAGCGAGATATATCCTGACCTATAATCTGTACGCTGTCAAGACCTACTCTGTAACCCACCATAAACCTCATCATTGGACCCGGAAAATGGGCTCTCTGACACATAGTGCTGAGCCTAAGAATAATGACGCTCTGATCATGCAAATCATAACTTACTCCGGTCCAACCTGTGAATCTACCTGTGAGTACCTCTGCCGCGAAACATGAGGATGATTGCTGCCAGTTCATCCTGACCCAGAAGGTAACCAGCAACAGTGGGCTCCTAAGAGTACACCATCCACTCCAGGCACTCATGCTCACTCTCCACTTTACACCAACAAACAATAGAGCGCAGCTATACCCCTCAATCAATTTCAGCCTAGCTGCACACATAGGAACAATTCTCCATGAACACCTCACCAACCTGCTAGAACGCAGCTATACCCCACGTAAAAAATCGGCCTAGCTGCACACATAAACATCCCATGCAGGCCTAATGCCGCCAGAATGCGGTCTCGGAGACCAACCACCTGACTGGACACATTTGACTGATCTCTCACTACCACTGCACCTAGTGTTAGGATGCAGACACTATCACACATATCACACTGGCTGCACACATATTGAGTGCACCCAAGCACTGTATACTACCCTGTTCTCTCGACTGACCTGGACTACGTTCCCCAAGGGCATTCAACCTACAAGCTCATACCAATTATATATAGGGTGCTAAAGAAATGCCAAATAACAATAACGAAAACAGTTTTAAAATACTGTTCCTGTGATATGGCAAAATATCTGGGTAAACTGCACGCACATTTACATTTCCCAGTAAGTCTCGTCAGTTTATTGACATGGCACTGTGCCTTTCACCATGTGACTTTCACTAGTAGATCACATTTTCATGCACAAAGATCTTGACTTATACATGTATTGAATGTAGGCCGAGGTGTGCCCACACTAGACAATAATTGGAATATGTACTGCCCTTCCACTTAAGCATACCTTTTAGACACGTAGGGCATGTCAGATGCCACAGTGATGACATCATATGAGAAATCAGGCAGGACATCGCTTGCAATCTCCTCAATGAACTGAATTGTAAGTACCAGCCATAGGGAAACCATTTCTCACTGTATTTGAACATTTAGCACCGATACAATATACGTTGTCTTTTATGAAGGTCTGAAAACATTAATCAAGCATTGTAAATATTGGCTGGGGGGAATAGAGAAATTTGCTCTTGCACATAGCAATTGACAATTTAGGTGCAATATAGAAGAAGTCTGCAAGCTTTGGATCTCTACAGGTTTTACATTACAACTTCCACTAGCCCTAACCAGCATAGGCACTGGTGAGTATAAATGGGAACCATAGTTCAAAATGTGCAGTGGAATGCCAGCTTCAAACCCAGGCACTAAAACGATTACAACTTTTGTCCATCCAGTACCTTAGCTACTCTGTTTCTGATAACTATGTTTCCTCACAACATGAAAATGTTTTTTAATATTGTTGACAATTGCAGGCTACCTGCCGTAGAACTCAACTTTACATGGGTTAAGGCCTATCATTGTATTTAGTATAATGACAGTAAAGTGTCTGCCATTTGTTGGTACGTTGACTTAAACTGACCCCTATTATGTATTTTTGTATTCTTTGGCGGACAGGTCTAAAGTCATAATCAGTGTTCTCAAATGTCTTCTTCGCATAGGGGACTGTTTTTAGAACAGAGTGATAAAGGCACCAGAGTATCTCATCATGGTGAATGCTGAATCAATACAAAGTAACTCTGAGGCAATAAACCCCGAGCCGGCAGGCCGTTGGCACGTAAGATAATGCCCCTGGGGTCCATAGTTAATGAAGGCCCCGGGGACATTAGATCAGTTTAGTTTAGTTTATTATTTGTAGAGCACACCTTACCCTGAGGTATCTGGCCGCTTTTGCCTTATACGGTAATGGCCCACCGGCGGGGAGCTTGTTGCCATTAGTATCCCAGCCCGTTTGACCGGGGTACTAATGGTGGGATTTGTTCAGTTGCTAGACGCATTGTGTTTCATAGCCGAAGAAAAAGAAAGAAAAAAAAATTGGCCGCTGCGTACTTGGAAACGTAGTCCATTCTCTTTTTCGGTGGCAGCCATAGTAAACAAAGAAAATGGCCACTATAGAAGGGGAGATGAGACTACACGTAGTCCCTTCTCTCATTCCATGGCGGCCATTCAAATAAATGGAAAAAAATGCAAACACCAAAAATGGCCGCCATGGAGCAGGGAGAAGGGACTACTTGTGGTCCCTTCTCCCTTTCCAGGATGGCCTGGAAAAAAAAACAAAGACTGATGCGAGGGATGCACAAGGATGTGAGCGGGCTTACCATCTGGTTAGGCATGCAAACGCACCGACCGGTGCGTTTATCTCATATATAGTAAGTCCCGCTGGGTACTAAATTTTGCATAAGAATACCATGGTTGTAAATGGCAGTATTTTTAAATGCAAACTCCAACCAAGCTGAATACACCCTTATTTGAAGAAACATACTTTTCAAATGTTGCATCTCTCTTTATTGCACATGTGACCTGCTGTAACAGTGATGTCATTCATGATGTCATAAGTGATGTCATATGTGATATCATCAGTGATGTCATTTGTGATTTCATCAGTGTGCTTAGGGGCCGCTCAATGGGGCATCAGATTTAAGGTAGCACATTTTTTCACTCAGATTAATTGTACGCTATGTGTAACAGGGAGTAACTTCATTGTACACTATGGGGGTCATTACGAGTTTGGAGGCAGCCATGGTGCTATTAGCACCATGGCTGCCTCCAAAGTCGTTGTCCCGGTTCTTTGAATGGGGACTTACTGGGTCATTCCAACCTTGGAGGACCCAGTAAGTCCCCATTCAAAAAACCTTCCCCATTCCCATTCGAGCCCCCATAGGGCTCAATGGGAATGGGAAGGAGCTAATAACGGGCCCGCAAATAGTGGGCCCATTATTAGCTCCCTGGTCCCTTAGTGGCTGCCACTAAGGACGGCTGGTTTTACCAGCTGGCCTTAGTGGGACCCGCTAAGGGACCTCGGAATACAGCGGTAAGGGGTTAACGGCACCAGCATCCTTACTGGTGCTGTTAACCCCTTACCGCCGCACTCGTAATGAGACCCTATGTGCGGCAAGGATAAGGAGTAACAGTAAGTGGAGTGAGCTGAGTGTAGACTCCACCCAAGTGAAGTGATAAGTATTCTGCGAGGGATTCATTTTTTGGTTCATAGAAAGAGGTGCCCGATATATGAAAACCACAAGCATATGTTTTTGTCTTTTTTAGTTCATTGGTTGGCAGTCTGAGAGCTGTCGAAATGCTCTCACTAACTTTCTGACATGCTGCGCCCATTCCTTGCATTTAACAGCTGATAGCATGTAATACAATGGATCAATGGATGCATTATGCCATAGAAAAACCTTAACTTTGTGCTTATTTTTATTCTAAGCTGTGACAGATGTAATAACACAATGTAGAGAATGAATCCATGCAACATATTGTAGGAGAACCTTTTTGTTTACAGGTAAGTGTTTTTGCAACGATGCACAACATATCGCTTGAAGGCAAAATGTGACCCCTCAGTACATGATTAATGGCCATGAAAATCACGTGGGTTTTTCAATGAAGGGCACACAATTTTGTCTCTGTTTTGGGATCCCAAAATGAGCCAAAGTGGGTAATTCAAACTTCTGTTGGTGAGTTTGACCCAGTTTATGAGATTGCCCTAAGATTTCCCAAGGGCTAATCCTCGCTGTGGGTCTTGTAGGGCGGACCACCGGCAACCAGAACCAAGAAATGACACTCCCCTGAGGAAAAAGGCTAGGTACAGATATAAAGTTTATTTCACAAAAAGAGAAAATAGCATGTCAGTAGGGGCATTCAATCCAGACTGCCATGGAGCGCACTAGTTAGTTCAAGGAAAAGCAACACATCATAACAGGCAATGTCGTCACGCGTGACACATGCAATACATGGTACTCATTCCTCACACTCATTGGCCTCTTCCTATGTACATACCGCCTTCTCCAATGGGATGCCAAGTGATTAGTCCTTATTAATTTTCAGTTAATCCGTCCCTGTGGTCTCTGGTCGGGTTACTGTTGTGTCCCAGAGTTGTGATTGGATCCCCAATTTGGAATGCTTCCCTCCCTGTGAAAAACTCATGTGATACCTGGTAATCGTACATGAGCTCAGTGGATCTCTTACAGCCAAATTGGCCCTCTGAAATGTGAGACGCTTGCTTGGATCCCAGACACTCAAGCGCCCCTACCAGGCCTACCCCGGCACTAACCTAGATTTGTTATCCTCAACCTGTGCACCTTGTAGTACAAATCACAAGGCATCCTGCTCGGTGCTCCCCCTTGGCAGCAGGCCCCTCCCTGGACCGTCACCTGGGCTCTGCCCAAAATACACTAATCAGTCATCTTGTGAAGGATTTAGAAGTTCAAATTGCGGCCATCTGGTCGTTCAAATTCAGTGACCAATATCATGGGGGTACCAGGGCCCTAAATCTGAACGGGGCTGTTTTGGCAGTCCAAGACCTCTGCCCTGGCTCCCGGAGATCGTCCTTCAGGGACAGGTGCAGCCCTGCTCATGCTTGGCTATTCACATTCTTTTCTTGTTGCATAGGCCTGCCACATGAGACAACGGGATGGTTGTATCTATTTAGTGTGAAGAAATTTTCATCTGCCGCCTGGGCTGGGATCAGGGAATGGGAACATGTGCTGATGCTGAAATACTATGATGTGCTACTACTAGAACCTGGCCGTCCTAGGCCTCAATCTTAAAATGGCGCTAGTTCAATATTTATTGCTGCAATGGTAAAATTGGTCACCTACCCTTTATTACTGTGACCTATAATGTCAACAAACCCCTGCATGGCACCCCAACTCCCTACAGCCACACTTCTACATTACGATGTAACCTACATTTTCCTCAGCATGAATCCCTTTGGAGGGCAGGGGACCTGGATATGCATCCCAACATTACCCCCTTTAGTTAATCCCATATTAACTAACTCTGATGCCAATCTTGCGGCCTCTCGGGCCCACCATGTTCCCTCCTTTGCTACCTACAGTCTACACACATCACACAAACATTCCTCAGCATGGGCATATTGTTCAGGGGTACCTGTAAGGTAAATACACCCTCCATCACCTGATAGGTTGACCCAGTGTTCCACTTAGTTTTCTGGATTAGGTGGGGGCGTGGTCACAATCCCTGGGGGATCTATGAGTCTCAAAATCCTTACAAACCCAGGTTTGTTAGGATCATCTGTTTGAGCCTGCCCATCTTTGGTGCCCCGCCCCATTTGCTAAAATTGTATTTCTGCTAGCTCGCATTGCCAGGGCCAGTTGACGACACCCCACCTGCTAAAATTGTATTATTGCTAGCTTGCATTGCCACGGCCATCTGCCCCGCCCCAGTTTCTAAAATTGTATTTCTGCTAGCTCGCATTGCCAGGGCCAGTTGCCGCCACCCTACCTGCTAAAATTGTATTATTGCTAG
This sequence comes from Ambystoma mexicanum, assembly GCF_040938575.1. NCBI lineage: Eukaryota > Metazoa > Chordata > Amphibia > Caudata > Ambystomatidae > Ambystoma > Ambystoma mexicanum. The sequence continues at coordinate 564,069,602 of NC_090935.1, forward strand.
CTCGCATTGCCACGGCCAGCTGCTGCCGCCCCACTTGCTTCAATTTTATTTCTGCTAGCTCGCAATGCCACGGCCAGTTTCTGCCGCCCACCTGCTAAAATTGTATTTCTGCTAGCTCGTTATCTTGGATAAAGCTGCTCACAACCAGATCAAAAATTTCCTACAATCCAAAACCATCCTTGGTAAAAGGCAATCAGGATTCCACAAAAGGCCATGGCACTGAAACCGCCCTCTTGGACCTGAAACACCAAATGACGGATATTATGGACAAAGGCAAACCAACTCTCATCCTGCTCCTAAATCTCTCGGCTGCGTTTAATCTCGTTGATTATAAGACTCTCACCTCTGATCAGGCAAACACAGCTCCTTCCACCATCTACTGTGGAGGTCCCCATGGCTCTTGGACAGCGCCCACTCTCTACAACCTGCTCACAAAACACTCTTCGACAAACTTGACTCCCTCAGCATAGCTTACACCAACTATGCCGATGATACGCAAGTACTCCTCCCGCTCTCTGGATCGTACGGCCAAGACTCAGAAGCCCTCCTCCAAATAAATGCCACCATCCAAACCTGGAGGGCGGCCAATGGACTGTGTCTTAATGGAGACAAAATGGAGATCACCCCCATAGGTCCCAAAGAAATACTGTCTAAACTCAACCAAAACTTCTGCAACTTCACCATTGACAACACCATCATCCCTGTATGCTCAGTGGGTCTTCCTAGACTTCACTCTGTCCATGACAAGACAGGTCAGTGCCATAGCCTCTGCCTCTGCCCACACCACCAAACTAATAAAAGCCATAAAACCATTTGTATCCAACCTAAACTGCCTCTCCATTGCCTTGAGCTACTGTTGGAGCTAAATTAGACTACTGTAATGCTCTCCAAGTAGGCACCTCGGTCAAAAATCTAAACAAACTTCAAATAATCCAAAACAGAGCAGCTCTCCATCTCCCCCAAAAGAGACCACATCACACAGGCTAGAGGGGCTGCCCACTGGCTTCCGGTTAGAGAGAGAATTACATTCAAGACCCTCAATTTAACACATAAATGCCTAAGCCTCTCTGCCACGCTCTACCTGTCGGAAACGATCATCAGAGACATCTCTTCCCGGCCCAAGAGATCCGGCTACGCCAACCAACTATGCAACCACCCAAAGCAGGTGTGATTGGATGCTTACATTTAACACCCAAACTCTGGAACCCCTTACCCAACTAACTCAGAGCTGAAACCTCACTTACAGCATTCTGGAAAGGGCTCAAAACCACACTCTTTAACTAACCCCCCCTTCCATCCACCCACACACCTATCGTAACTCTGTTGTATTAAGTACTGCCATGTAACCAGAATGTTTTTACAAACTTTCCCTGTCAAGTAACTAAGTATGCTTTCTTGCAACCAATAACAACTTCTGTAACAGCGCCACAATGCCTATGGGCTGCTGCGTTCTTTATAAATGTTAATAAATAAATAAATCAATAAAGGTGCACTACTTGCCGCAATTGAAATCATCATCATTGCACTACTTGGGAGTGTTTTCACCCAGCACATAAGGATCATCTGGGCACATGCAGAACATCACTAACACGAATACCATGATCGGGACCCAAGTCTTCACCACTGCTCCCATCTATGATGGCGCCCCAGCGAACGTTGCACCGAACCAATTGTCTGCTTCAATTCCTCCTTCACTTTCCATACCAGCCTTTATTCTATATAGGGTCCGAATGATGCGCAACAGGGACCTATTTCTTGCATCATTTGGAGGTATGTACATGCAGCAAGATAGTCACATTTATTTACAAACCCCAATCCAAGGCCGTTAATAGATCCAACACATAACGATTCTGGAGTGTCATCAACTTGATAGGCCGCAAATCGCTGCACTCTGGGCCCCAGGTAACAGAATAGATGCAAAGACTACAGTTGCACATCTGGATGCCCTGCCTCCACCCATATATCGTCAGCCTGGTCTCCCATATAAGCTTTTCAAAGTGCCCACGGACAAGTTAACACCTGAAATTTGTTTTTTCAAACACATATATCCATTTCCCCGCTACAGCAGTGAGAAATGGCAATGTTTTTATTATGATACTTTTATACCATGTGGGGCCACGGTATATACAGAACTCTTCCTGGTCCTTTATGCAATAGGGGGAACTGCACCTTCTTTGCCTTTCTCTTCTCTGCCAGCTTACTCTTTGCAACTGCAACATGCCCAAACCTATTCTACAACCTAGGTCCCCACAAACTGTACACCTGGGGTGAGATCATGGGGCGGACCTTCCCCCTCTCCCACTTCGTTTACTGTGTCCCATTTCTCCTCTCCTATGTCCCCTCCTCTCTCATCCTCGGACCGCACTGACCCATAATCCAAACTTCCCACTCGCTGACTTCCTGACCCATTATCCTCCTTTTCTATGTGCACATTGCTGATTAACCATCGGCACCCAGTAGTTTCACTAAACTCCCTAACCATTCTAAAATGGCCACTCGATATGGCATCTTACCATTGAACAGTTTCCTTGACAACCACCTACAACAATATATTAAGCCTTCCGCTTTGCGCGCACCTATGGCACCCGAAGGACGCTTTCTCAACGCCTTTTAGGTAAGATATTTTTAAGATCCCATTCTAACTTCATTTAGTGAGCTGGCCATAGCGATCTTGACTGTGGATTCTTATTTTTCCCCAGTATCTGATCACGGCATGAAACGTTCAGTTTTCCATGTGTCTCGTTACAACTTTCATGACAACCGTTCGCTTTAATAATACATTGAAGGTTGTATTTCTCGTGCCCCTGCGGTATCCCGAAGAATGCTGACACACTGCTAATAAGGTAAAGTTTCACTGAGATCTTTATTCGCTTGACTATTCTAGTAGAAATTATCCTGACTTTGGATCTACACTTTTTGACAGGGATCCCATCACGCTGTGATATTTGTAGTCCATTTTGGAACGCCAAGTCCCCAACACAATATGTCCACATTACAGATTGTAAAGGTAAGGAAAGATAATGTTTCTCTGCACTCCTGTGCTTTTAACTACCATGTTGATAACACACCAGTGACCGTACTATTATTTTCTTCCCTAGATAGACCAAACTAAGCAATAGGATCAGGTCATGATAAATAATTATTAAACACACTTAGCATATCAGCCATACGTGTATATGAGCTGACATATATATGTTTTCTTCTCTTCCATTTCTTTGTTTTTTGCCCATCTGCTCGGCGGTACATCACGTATGTATTAATATTGGAATAATGCCATATATCACTATGAACCTCAACTTTCATTTATGAATATGGCAACTTGTTAGAACATCTTGAATATTGTACATTCTGAACACTGAAATCGATTGGCGCTCAAATGTATCTGGCAACATACCTATTTGAATGCTGATCAACCAAACTTGGGTGACAAGACTTTATGTGAATGTGGATTTGTCTAATATGGGCAACATGTTCTTATGTGAATGTTCCTACAGAACATAATACGGGGGCATAAATGCCTTGTACATTCGACCTGACAATGTATGCTTATAATACTTATGGCACTCTATATGATAATGTTCATTTGACATGTGGATTTAATGCCTTTAATGGTAAAAAGGATAGGAAGCACTGGCCTTGATGAAGGACGATTACGTCTGCAATGCATAGGCCTTGGCTTTGATGCATCTGCAACAATAGTTGATAATTCTCCAAAAATAAGTGGAAGAAATAAATAAAGATTGAAATATATAAATCACACAATCTGCGTACTTTGTTTACTGAATTGAAGATTATAAATTAACAACACCACATTTATGTGGTATTTGGGAGTGCAGCCCACACCGCTGGGTTCACTGCCAAGGTCATGTTTTCGTTCAGTACTGTCAATCCTGAACATTATGTCGCTCACTCTCCAACTATCCAGTTCTCCTGGGACCTTCTGTCCATCCTCAAACTTGCCAACTCATCATGTGTCTTTTTTTAACACCTCATCTAACTCTTTGTGTAGTTTATGATCCTGCTCCCTGTGCTCTGGTTCTCTCGTGGTTACGGATGTTATTGGATTGGGAATATTCTGCTATTAGACCACAGAATACTGAGTGGGCACTGTGGTCAGGGGAGGGATGTACATAGGGCTTGTGCAACCTGATGCTGCCCTAGTAGGGTAGCATCCTAACTTTGTTTTTATGGGTCCAGATGACATATGTTCTGTAGATTCTGGTGTTACTGAGCCAAGGACTTCCACACTGGGCAGGGCCTGCCGCGTGAGACAATGGGATGGTTGTAACTATTTGATGTGAAGACCTTTTTGTCTGCCATCTGAGCTGGGATCGGGATGGCAACATGTGCTGATGCTGAAATACTGTGATGTGCTACTTCTACAGCCAGGCTGTCCTAGACCTCATTCTTAAAATAGCTCTAGTTCAGTACTCATTGCTGCATCATTAAAATGGGTGACATACCCTTCATTACAGAAAACTATAATGTCATCCAGCCCCTACAGGGCCTCCTCCTCCCACCTACAGCCACCCTTCTATGTTACCATGTATCCTTAGTGCATTTTCCTCAGTCTGAATAGCTTTGGGGGCAGGGACCTGGATATGCTTCCAACAGTCACATGGTGGAATTTAGGCCAGTCATCGCCCAAGACGGAAGATTCGAGTTCGAACAGCCAGCACAGGACTTGAGCCATCCTAAAACAGGTTTCAATGCTTGCTTTGTGGGTTTTGTTTGGCTGTCGATTTAGAAGTGGGCAGCAAAGGATCATAAATGTGTGGATATGGAGGTGTTTTGCAGTTCTTTTGGCAAATTCAGAAGAGCTCCAGTGAGTTTTGGAGAAATTTGATATTTGCTATTGTTTTTCTGTTGGTCTTTGTGGTCCTTGGTTTTGCTCTTTCATCTATGTTTGTGTTTTACGTGGGCTTCCTCTTAAACCTTCCCTTTTCTCTTTTTAAAATTGTTGTTCCTGTGTTGTGCTGGGTTGCCTCTACATTTTGTGTTTCTCAAGAAACCTTTCCCATTTCAGACACTTGCAGGGATCCCCTTGTTTGTATATAGCACATGTCTTGTGTTTACACATTGAAATAATAGACACATTTGTGTTTTATACAATAGGACCTTTGCCAAAATGTCCTTTTATTTGGTGTAAATGTCAGAGGGATAAGATAAAGAACTGGACTTCTCCTCACCCTGCATGTCAGAAGAGATGCAAATAGAGCCATAGGAGGAATAACAGATGGAGGTTGATATGAATTGTGAGTTCGGGGAGACAGTGGTTGAGGAGGGAGAGAAGGAGCATGAGATAGGGATGGAACATGAGGATTGGGAGTGTGGCGAGGTGGTGTGATTAGTGGGACACAGAGGTTTCATTTTATAAACAACTCTTTATTAATAAGTAAAGAAAACAACCTATCTTTGCCTATCTCTGGAGGGTTATCCCTGGACAGAGTAAATACAGTTTGGGTGCTCGTCATCAGGATGAGGGTCATAAGATAAGTCTCCACCCTCTGCCCAAAAACCTACTCAACCCCTACTACTGAATTCAAAGTTGTTCAGTATTTAAAGGAAAAAGCAAGTACAAGGCAAATGACTCCCTTCTCCTGGCAGACTGATTCAGTCTTTCACAGTCTATTACTTCAATTTCTGATTCAACAAAAGGATCTCGGGACTGAATATGACACCCTTCTCCTGACCCACCCAATAGTCCTCAAATGTCTCTTTAGTTCCTCCAACCGCATTTTCCACAATTCAAATGGTCCTTCTTGACATTTTCCCACATTGAAATTTCTCTCTAAACAGCTCTGGTTGTCCGTTCTTCTCTACACTGCTGTTTATGTTATCACTGTGATGAGGGAGAGTACTCTCGAGGCACTCTTGACTTTCATTAATTTCCCTGTCACCACTGTGACAAGGAAGATCACTCTAGTTGCAGTCTCGACTTTGTCTGCATTGCCAACTACTGCTGTAATAAGGGAGACTACAACCGCGTTCTTCTTCTCTGTGGCTTCTCCTTGTTCCAAGTGCCAGATGAAATTACCAATAAATGCTCTCAAACCCGAATAACCGGACAGACTCAAGGAATATGGCAAATGCTACTTTATTATCAGTTCAAATAAAGTATGGAAACCTGGTGAACAAACATCTTGCAGCTCATTCACTCTCGACTACATTTCATTTACACAAATGCTTATACCTTGATGTACAATTGACATAACATAGCCGTCTTAAGCAGCCATATAATCGAGATAGCTATTGAGAGGAGCACACACGTTAGAGCATAATTTACCTGCACCAATCTGCTCTCCACACTTCTGCTAGTTACATCTAAGTGAGTCTAGTCTCATTTCCACACAGATGGAGCAAGAAGTGTGTTGACAATGTTGTATCAACATTACTTAATGACAGGAAACAAGATACTAGAAGTAGGTACACAAAAAGTGAATTCATGTTATCAGAAATGTTTGGGAAGTATGCTGCCCTTTTGGCTTCAACTTCTGCAGCTTTGTTACCATGAGAAATCATGTCTGCCCTCTTAGTATGGGCTGTGCATTTCACCACAGCGGTAGCCAATGAGCACTTTAGTGCCATAATGAGTTTATCCAAAAGAGATGCATGTTGCACTGGTGTGCCATCTGCATGGAGGAAGCCCCTCCTTTTCTAGCCTGGCAATCCTGCATGTATTGTTGATGTCACATAGGCGGAGTCAGAGTACACTGTCACTTCCTCATCCTCATATCTCTGAAGTGCAGCGATAATCACCACTAATTCTGCAGCCTGTGCTGAACAATGTGAAGGAAGTCTTGCACTTGTCACTACTTCAAATGCACTATTCCTTTTTAGCTTTAATACTGCCATTCCATTATGCCTTTCTCCTGTCGTTTAGTCATTTTTTGAAGAACCATCAATGAATAGAATTTCTCCCCCCCAAGAGCATTCTCTCAAACATGGGGAATATCATCATAGAATTCAGTGTAGGTGGGGCAGTCATGTACGTAGTCCTCCTTCCCAAATGGCTCGTCTATGAATGTTGCTGGATTTACTACTCTACATCTAACAATTTTGATTGATGGGTTCAAAATAATGACCTCATATCCTGATGCTCTCTGTGTAGTCAGTGTATCTTTGGCCTTCTCTAAATTGGCAAATAAGGAATGCTCAACAAATAACGTCATTGAGCACCCCATGGTAATACTTTCAGCTTTTTCAATCTCGAAAGCAGCAGCAGCTAAAGATTGTTCGCAAGGATAATGTGCTTTCATTACTGGGTCTAAAATCCCACTATAGTAAACTAATGGTTTATGTCCATGTCCTAATGCTGTTTTCTGTGTGAGGACTGCTGTCATTGCTTCTCCATTTTAGTGTGAAAATAAGTAAAACTCTTCGTCATAGTCTGGAATTCGTAACACAGGTGCTGTACAAATCACCTTTTTTAATTCTTCACATCCTTCAGTCATCTCATCTGTCCATATTATCTTACTTTTGCCTACGTGTACTTCCTTGATTCTTTTTAAAAGTGAATGAATACATGTACTATAATCAAACACACAGGCCCTGCTAATTATAGGCCTTAGGCCTACAAATTCTTGAATTCCCGTCACTGTCTCTGGTTTGGGAGTCTTCATGATTGCTTCTGCTCTCTCAGGTGTTATGTTTATCCCTCCTTGCTATGTACAGGACCTCTTCCTGGCAATATTGTAATGTCTCTTTGTCTACTTTATATCCTTTCTCTGCTAGTATGATCATTAGTTGAACTGAGCATTTTCTGCAATTTTCTTCTGTCTCACTGCACACTAATATATGATCTACGTACTGAATTATTGTGCTTTCAAGTTGTACATTACCCAGGTCCATCTGGAGGACCCTATTCAAAATTGGAGGGATGGGGGGGCTCACAGAACCCCTGAGGCAGTCTTGTATGTTTCCAGCCCTGTTTCTATATGAAAATGATGTCAAATCTTTTGAGTTCTCATGGAGGGGGGTTGAGAAAAGGATGTTCTTTAAATCTATTACTCTAAAATACTTAGCAATGGCTGGAATATTGCATAATATCATAGCTGGGTACTGAACCAGAGTACACTCTGCTTCGACTATATTGTTTTGGGGATGAAGATCCTGAATAAATCATGAAGACCCATCTGTCGATTTCTTCACTATGTACACAGTCTCGTTACATAGGGATTCTGATGGCACCAATATTTCCTGCTGTAATAAAACGGAAATGGTTTGAGACATACCTTTATCTGCTGCTCTGGACATAGGGTACTGCTTTGCTTGTGGCAAAATTGCTCCTGGCTTGAGCTTAATTTTTACTGCTTCTGCTAAACTCAATAGGCCCACGTCATATGGACTGCTGGACCTTTTCTAAATTTTCCTAGAAAAATTATGTTGTCTTTTTACCAATGCCTTTCTCTGTGGTATTTCTCTATTCTCTACTTTGATCCAATAAGTGGGACTTATTTCTTTTTTTTTGTTTTTAACCTTATTGGTTTTTACAAAAATGCAAAGTTTCAGGAGTGGTCTTTCAGGAGGTGCTGCGTGAATTTAAAGAGAGCTATATTACTATTATATTAAATGGGACTTATGAAAAATATGAATTCATCGTCTGAATAATCATCTCTGAACAGTTCTTTGTCTGTCAAGTCTGTTAGTCTATATCCTTCACCAAGAGCTATTACTGCTCTTGATCCTCTTCCCTCATAGTCCGTCCCATGGACAACCACCCTTTCTTCTCTGACCACTGCTGCTTCTAACTCTAAAGGGATAACCTGTCCTTCTTCATCATCCATAGGTATTTCTGGCCTAAACAAAAATATGTCGGATATTCTCAATTATTTACTTACCTATCTAGGGAGCCACGTTAACAAAACAGTTCCTTTATACAAAAATACTTCTGGGTCTAAAGGAACTCCTCGTAATGCGTTTTGGCCAGTAAATGCTAATATGAAGTCTCTTACTTTCCTATGATGCATCCCTGGAGTGCAACACAGTATCCTTTTGTCAGTTAAAGATATTGTCATGTTGGGTTTTGTCATCAAATCACATCCTAATACGTTAACTGGTGCTGCTGAGAATACAATAGTGGCATAGACACATCATGTTCACCCATAGAAATAGGTAACTCATCGGTAAAAGGAACTAAACTCATAGCCCAGAGAATCCCTGTGCATTCATGGCAATGACAGACATTGAGCACTTTCCCTCTTGAGCACAGGAAGGAGTCGCTCCATTGTCTACAAGAAACAAAAATGTATTTCTTCCTATCGTTACCCTGACGGTTGGTTCCTCTTGGTAGTCTGGTGTCACTGATAGTCCTGTACACATCAGGTAGCTCTGTGGGATTTCCAATTGTGGATATAAATTCATCCCTGTACCTGTGAAAAGAATTCCCCCTACCACGATCACACTCCCTAGGTGTGGGTGCTTGTGGGACTCCTGTATTTGTATACCATTAATATTCTTGCTGTTCTGTATTATATTGTGGAGAATAGCCCATCCCCCCTCTTGGAGCTTGCCAGTTCTGCTGCACGTCCCATCTACTTCTACACGTGCGGGCCATATGCCCTATCTTCCCACAATTCCAGCATTGCTGCAGCTGTCCTCCATTAAATCCTCCTCTTCCTTGAAGGTATTGAAATCCACCTTGTCCTCCTCTAGGTCCATTGCCTCTACCTTGTTTTCCTGAACTAACTTTGCTTCCTTCTGCTTTCGGCTGTCAGCTTTCTTCATATTCTTCTCTTGTAATAATCAACAATGATGTACAATAGTCAACTGTATTTCTGGCCATGGCTTTGTGGCCATGGCTTTGCTTCAATCGCCAACTGTTTCTTCAGCTGCTGTTGCACTGGATCGGGCAGTCCCTGACATAAAATATGATGCCTCTTCTCGAGATGCCAATGTTCTTTAATCTCTTTAATAAAGGCAACAGGATCTTTGTCCACACCCATTATCCTTGTCATAATCACACCTATGTCTATGACGATGTGTCATGGTATTGTACTCTGAGAGACCTCCATACGTCTGCTTTGCAATTATTAAATGGCTCTCCATCGTGTGTCGTGTTTTGTGCTGTTACACACGCATATTCTGCTCATTTCCAAATGTCATCAGCTCTCCCCCCTAGGATAGCTGCTAGAAGGCCTCTTATGTTGTACAGCGCTAACGTCATTCCCGCTGTCATTCTTTCTAACTCATGAATCCATTTTCTGCACCTGCAGTCAAACTAGGTAATTTACATTTCAGATTATCTATGTCCATTTGGAACCACAGTATTTATTGTGGTGTGCTCCCCCTTTCTCTAGAAATGGGAATTGTGTAAATCCTGGTCCATAAACATACCCACCTACACTTCTCATCTTCCAGGTCAGGGTAGTTTTGCCCGCTCGTCTTCGTCCTGGCAACAACCTTAATCTGCTTACATATGGTGGCGATATATCCCCTGCACTGGGCGATTGTGCTTCTGGTCTTTCAAAATATGGTGTCAGTTCTGGTGTCTTTTCTTTTGGGTATTCTAAATCTGACCATTTTACCCCTCTTTCTATGCTTGGGCCTATCAATAAACTACATGCGCCTTCTCTTCACGCTCATTTGTTTTCCCCCTTTTTGTCACCTGACATCATTATACCCCAGCTTGAATGGCTGTTGTCTCTTTCCTCGTCATCACGATCGAGTCTACTTAAGGACAGTGTTCTAATCTTGTCCTTCATTGCGTCATCCAATCTACCTCCTGTTTCTTTCGATGGAGATCCTTCAATGCTCCCTTTAGTTTTATATTCAGTAGGGGTGTGTCCCCCATAATGACAAGCCGTTTATGACTGTTAATACTTACCAAGCTTTTTATTCTGTTATTACTTTAATCAATTATAACACAACAATAAATTCAGGCAAGCAGAATCAATCGCTGCCCATTACCAAAACACAATTCTTTCACCAATCTTATGCAATAATGTTCTCTTCATTCTGTTGTTTATAGTTCTATCGATTCTTGCTGTCCTGCTGTTTTATTATTAACACTCTAAGCATCTTCTTTTATTTATTATTTTTCTCAACCGTTACCCTCCTATTATTGTAATCAATCACTTAATTTTAGAGTCTGATAACCAGCTACATTATTACTATCATTTTATGTCTCCTAGTTTAAACACAATAAAAGTTTTACGCTGACATATATACCCCCAAAGAAATGTGCACTTAAATGTAATGTTCTGTGATCGCCTTCCTTTACTTTCTCTAGTAAATGTATCTCAAGTTTATCCCATTTTGGTGTGTGACACACATTCTTCATCTCGGCTTTGCCTCAGGAATCTCTAAAAATACCCCACTTGGAGTTTAATGCTTGTCTTTCCATCCCTTTGGAATCCAGAATTGAGGTATCCCTCTTTCTTAACCCAGATCATGTTACTATATATATTTGGGTGCTACCCACATTGATCGTAATCACTACCAAACTTGAGGAGCGGGGGTTGCAGGGGTTTCCCCTGCTGCCCATGTTTGATAGTGGTGGCCTTTGGGGGTAACAGGGGTGTCCCCCGCTTCCGGAGGTTTGTAGGGGAGGGATGGGAGGAAAAGCCACTTTTGATGCTCTACTTAGATTTGTTGCTTATCTCGAGTCCGGTGGTATCGACTCTTCCCCAATCAAACACTTTGCCTTCTGTCTGCGCGGCACCTGCAGGGACCAGACAAGAATTTCGTCAAAGAGACACCTGCTGACGTCTCTTTCTTACACATGTGCCTTTTTCTCCACACTCCACAGGAAACTCTGTGATCTTCTGGCTAATGGTGCAAGACGACAAAAATCTGAGAGTGTGGACCGGGCCCGGATCAGAAACATCTGCACCGCTACCAAAATGCACAGTATCACCTGGAGCGTTCCAATAAATGATCTCAGGCCCAAATAACGGAATAGACTCAAAGAATATGGCAAAATGCTACTTTATTATCAGCTCAAATAAAGTAGGCAAACCTGATGAACAAACACCTTGCAGCTCACTCACTCACTCTCGACTACATTTAAAGGAGAGATTGGTTAAGGGAACATATATACCTATAATTTATTTAGATGTTAGTAACATAATTGGCTGCCCCTTATCTGGTAGGCACGCCTTGAACTACCTCTATCTTCGTATAATACAGATTTATAGCAGAATAACAGCAGCAGATTGGCTTCTATTATCGGTAGCCATGGCGCTATTAGCGCCATGGCTGCCTCCAAAATCGCTCCTACTCCGGTCTGTTGGATGGAGCAATTACTGGTCCATTCCGAGGTCGGCGGGACCGGTAATTCCCTATTCACCAGAGCCATTCCACATTCCCATTTGAGCCCCGATAGGGCTCAATGGGAAGGGGGAAGGCGGCAATAACAGTACCGCAAATTGCCCCCGGCATCCCTTTGCGGGTCCCGTCCTTAACGCCTGGTAAAACCAGGGGTTAAGGAAGGACCCGCAAAGGGAACTCATAGTAGGGCGGTAAGGGATTACCGGCACCAGTGCCCTTACCAGTGCCAGTAATCCCTTACTGCCCACCTTGTAATGAGGCCCAATGTGTTTCAAAGTGCTTCAAGGCAAGGGAGGGAACAAGGGAAAATACAATGACATTCTTACAGGCCATGAACAATAAGGATGTGAAATTAACTATCGTACTCGGCCTGGTGACATTTCAAATAGTGCAAGAGCTAAAACATAGATAAGGAAGGGAGGGGGCGAGTGGGAAGGAAATGGAAACAGACAGGTGACTACTGTACTTGGCCTGACGATATTTCTGATATAGCCGGAGATTAATAAATGGTGAGGGAGAGGGGTGCAGAAAGGGAGGGGACAAACAAAACGAGCGACTAACCTACTAGGCCTGACGACAATTCAGATAGTGCTGGAGGGGGAGGGTGGAGAGACAAACAAGATTTCTATCATACTAGGCCAAAGACAATTCTGATAGAGCAAGTGCACAGAAGAAAGTTAGGGGAGGAGGGGAGGAGATAGAAAAAGGAAGAAAGGGAGAGGAGGAGAAAACAGAGAATAACCAGTGAAAAAGTGGAGAAGCAAGAGGGTAGAGCAAATACAATTGCAGAAGTCAGTAGTAACACATATTGTTGCTAGAGAACAGCAAATACAGCCAGGATTCAAGATGAACATGGGAACAGCATGGTTCAGGGCCACCATGAGTACAAGATGCAGGGGAAGTGCAGCATGAGAGATGAGAGAAGGTGCTGCACTGTGAGTCAATGAAGTCCATAAAAGTCAAATCAAAGCATTGGCAAAAGGCGTTGATGGTGAAACCAGAATGTATCAGAACAGACTCCTGCAGTTGTTGGATGTAGGGGAGGGGAGAGGATTGGAGGGTGGAAGCAGGGTAGAAGAATCAAGCAAAACAGGCAACTCCTGTATGCGAGAAGGGGGGGGGCACAAAAGAACATCACTGGGGACCAGAGGTGTGGATGGCCTGTGGGGACAGAGGAAGTAAACACATGTTGGTGCATGCTTACCTGCTGTCTGGGCAGGGGTTTGGGCCCTGGGTCCTTCTGGTCCGAACAGGCCCAAACAGGAATTGCCCTTTTCTTCACCTGCCCTTCGCTTCGGGATGCCCGGGTGAGAGACGCCCTTGATCTAAGGGTTAAGAGCAAAAGGAAGAGGCAGGGCTAAGAATGTGGGCAGAAATTAGTCCAGGTGACCTAGATCCACTTGCACCTGCTCCCCATCTGCAAAGGAAAAGAGGCTGGAGGGCTGCTTAAGGAGGGAAATGAGCGGCAACCAGGAGGGCACCAGGTGGGTGGGGCCCTCATGATTGGTTGGCATTCTCTCTCATCCTTGGAAATTTGGCTCGTTTAGCAGCACTTAAGCAAAACAACATTCAGGTGCTGGGAATAACATCAGGCCACTGCACACTTGGCCAATCACCCTACCATCTCTCATCAGTTAGGCCCTAAGACAAGGCTTCTTTTGTGTAGTTGACCTTGCTGACTGTTCTCTTCCTTGGGACTTTTAAGGGAGTGAAGGTACTTCGGTACTTCACTATCTTGAGTTGGAGCTGAATTAATAGGCCTTGTTTTCCAGTCCTGAATCACGTGTGAGGAGACCCCGATTTTGACAATTTTGTACCATTTATTTATTGCTATTTAATTCAATTGTACTGGGTGCTATTACTCCTTTTGACCTCTGGAGACTTTGTTGCTCCGACTTGCATATGCTTTCTGCATTTTTGATTGTTCAATACTTGTCATCTGCAAAAGTTCACTCCTTTACTTAATCTAAGAGAAATATGTTGTGGGTATGTAGCTTATCCCCTTTGACTCCCCGTGTGCCTTGCAGTTACCTCTTGAAGTGGCTGCCTTGATCCCAAGCCAAACACATATTCTTTGTTCCTCGCTCAAAGCTGTTTTTCCAGTGCCTGTCAGCTCTGCAGCCATGGTCTCTTTCTTCAAGGTTTCTCGCTTATTATTTATACAGGGTCGATGTCCATCTTTTCATCATGGCCACTTTACTCACGTTATATTTTCTACTGCAGCAAGCTTCTGTGTGTCTCATCTACCTTGCGTTTCTGTGCACATACATCTACTAATTCTCTTCTCACTTATCTTCTCAGTGTACATGATTTCTTCATATTCACATAAATGTTTACTTTGTTGCCTTATTTCTTCAGTTACATCTTTATTCTTTAGGTATTCACATATCGTTTCAGTGCATCCTCGTATCTTCTCTCTTTGACATCACTTCCCTCTTGTCTGATTTCACTTATAGCTCTTCTTTGTCTGATCATCTGCGCAGACATCCTTACACCTATGAGGATACATTCGGAATGGTTGTCTTAGTGCATTAAGTCTCTAGTATCTTCAATGTGGTACTGGGACAATACTTGGTGTCATGCAGTGTCTTCTTGTTATTCTTCCAGTATCACACACGTGATCAGGTCAGCATTAGAGCTGATGTGTACATCTGCCTCTCTACTACTGTGACAAGGGAGATTAGTCCCAGATGTTTCCTCTCTTTGGCTTCTCTTAATGTTACTACTATGACGAGGAAAATTACTCCTGAGTACTTCTTCTCTTAGGGTTTTCTTAGTGTTACAACTATAATGAGCGAGATTACTCCTGAGTGTTTCTTCTGTTTAGCTTTTCTTAGTGTTAGCACTATGATGAGAAAGATTACTCCTTAGTGTTTCTTCTTTTTGGCTTCTCTTATGGATACCACTTTGATGAGGGAGATTTCTCATAAGTGTATCTTCTTTGTGAGTTTTAACAGAGTCAGCACTGTGATGAGGGAGAGTGTTCCAATACTTCTCTAGAGTTTCAAAGGTGTCACCAGTGTGACTAGGGAGATGACCCCTCAATATTTACTCTCTTTGGCTTCTCTTACTGATATCACTGTGATGTAGGAGATCACTCCTGATGCACACTTGGATCTTGACTTTCTGATTCTCACTACTGTGGCAAGGGCGATTCTTCCTGATGCACTTTTGTTTTTTGGTTTTCTGGTCAATACCGTGATGAGGGAGATCACTCCTGATGCACTCTTTATTTTTGACCTTCTGATTCTCACTACTGTGATGAGGATATGCAACTTAGATTCAGTTGGAAACGTCCAAAACGTCAGAAAATAAAAGACAGAATGGGAGATTTTCGGGTGTTCGAAAATTCCGAACGGCCGAAAAGTTTGACCAAATCCCCCATTCGGTGGCAAGGGCTCCGGGGGCTGCAGGGGTGTCCCCCGCACCCTTGTTCACTATGCTGTGATTGGGATTTGCAGGGGTGTCTTGCGCAGCCGGTCCCATTAAAAGTAAAAAAAGAAGAAAAAAGGAAAGGACCTTGCAGCGCTGGTTACCGATCACGGAAGTGAGAGGGATCAGGCATTGCAGGGACACAGGGAGATGACGGCACAGAGAGAAGTGAGGCGCTGCAAGGTAAGTAAGGGGGGTGGGGCAAGGGCAAAGGCTTAAATGTTCAGGGGAGAGAAGACTGTAAGGTATTTTTGGAAAAATAACTTTCAGTCTTTTTTCCCTCAAACATTTCAGCCACAGGCCTCCAATCCCAATCCACTACAGTTATATCCTGGCCCCCTCTGCAGCACGGTCCGTGTCTTCTTCCTGATGTTTTGTCTCTTCCTTTGAGGCCTTGGCAGTATCAGTGTCATTTATGGTTCAGCCGGTCCACACTCCTTGGGTCACACCACTGCCTGGAGCTCTTCTTCTTTGGTCCGGGTTGGTGGATTGCCTCCCTGTTACTCCCATGGTCAGAATGAGCCACTCTCCGTCCCTACCGTCACTCTCCTGGCTCTCACTTCTGGCTTCACTGCTGCTCCGCATTCGATTCTCCCAAGCTACTTCTTTACTTTCCTTTACTTTCCTATACTTTACATTTGTACCAAAGGCTTAAGGGTGCATATATAACAGACTAAACTTCACACAAACGCATATGGGACATTTCATTGTACTCAGAATGGAAGGCGAATGGAAGAGCAAGCTGATCCGGGACCTAACAAAATAGTAGCGTTTTCAATTTCATCTTAAAATGTCGGTGGACTTAACTTCTCTTATGTCCAGTGGGAGTTAGTTCCATGCTATAGGGGCGGCAATACTGAATGCTCCCTTAAGGTCTTTACTGGTTGTACAGCAGAGGGTTTTCAGTTGATAAGTGTTATTTGATCTGATAGACCTCGAGTTCTGTTTCTCAACTATGCTCTTCATCAGGTAAGCTGGCATGCGACCCATGCAGCATTTATGGGTGAAAAATAGCATTCTAAATTGGACTTTTGCCTTCACTGGCAACCAGTGTAGACTCTGCCTGGCCTCCGATACATGGTCTCTACATCTTAGACCCTTACCCAGCCTGACTGCACTATTCTGAATGACCTGCGGATGGTTATTTTTGTATTGTACGATGCTGATAAGAAGACTACAGCAGTAGTCGATTTTTGAACCGATTATAGCTCTTGCTATCGTCTTCACATTATTTTGAGAGATGAACGTGCAGAGGCAAGAAGTCTTATGTAGTACGTTGATTCGGATACCAAATTACTTACCTCTCGCTTACAGTTGGCGATGGTAAAGCTATTAAACAAACAACCTAACTTAGCCAGCTGGTTTTCTGTACCGACCACCATGAGTTCGGTTTTATCGTTGTTGAGAGCTAGGGCATTCTGTGTCATCCAGGTATGGATGATGTCATAGGCCTTATTTATATTGCTTTCATCTGTGCTATGTGACCCGGTTAATGGGATGACACATTGTGTGTCATTCGTATAATTAGTAAATGTGATGCCGTTAAGCACTAAGAGATTGAAGAAAGGAACCATAAAGATACTATAAAGAGACAGAGAGACGCATGCTCCCTGAGAAATGCCATGAACTAGCAATACTGGTTTGGCCTCACCTTCCCCACTGGCGACTCTACACTGTCTTTTACTCAGAAAAGACAGATCCATTGTGCAGCCTGATCTGAGAATAAGGCGACATTCTTTAACATAGTGAATGAAATGGAATGATCCACCAGCTCAAAGGCCACAGAGAGATCCAGAATCATGAGCAGAGAGGCTTGCCCAATATCCATCGATTCCAGAAGCTTAGATTTCAGATCGAGAAGAGCCATCTCGGTCCCCTGGTGTTGTCTACAACCTGATTGGAACTTATTCAAGATCTGCTGGCTATTAAGATGTAAAGAGATTTAATTATAGGCCACCTTATCCAGAATCTTTAATAGAAAAGGTGTATTAGTAATCAGCCTATAGTTAGTCGGTGTAACTGGACAAAGATTTGGATTCTTTAGAAGGAGGGTGATCCAGGCCTGTTTTAGTCCTTCAGGGACGTAGTTTTCAACAAATTATGTGTTCACGAATTTGATGAGAGATGTTATTATCGTAGCTGAGCATTCTTTGATAATCA
Source organism: Ambystoma mexicanum (assembly GCF_040938575.1). NCBI lineage: Eukaryota > Metazoa > Chordata > Amphibia > Caudata > Ambystomatidae > Ambystoma > Ambystoma mexicanum. The sequence goes on from NC_090935.1 coordinate 564,087,464, forward strand.
TAGAGGAGCAAGGGTCCCCCTTGCAGGTAGTGGTTTTAAGCTGCATTACGACCTTAGACAGTTCATCTTCTGTGATAGCCGAAAACTGAAACGCTGCTGAGAACCTGCCTTGCCTGCAGTTTTAGCATGGTTTATCTCTGGTTGCTTATTTAGGATGAGTTTATTTAGCCTCAATACCTTTCTTAATTTTCTCTAATTTGCACAACATTGCATTCTGGATTGAGGCACACAATGCATCATCTTTCTGAAGTGGTTCCTTAATCAGTCCAGTGGGACCTTCTTGTTCTCTTAGAATTTTGAATAGTTTCTTGCTGTCTGAAATCGAGTTTATAATTCAATCGTTAAACATTTCTTTTTTGGTTTGCAAGATGGTGGTTTTATAAGTCCTAACTGATTTTTTATACAATTCTCGGCCTTGGGATATCCTGCCTCTTTCTCCAAGCATATAAATATTTTATTTTTCTGGCTTCGTGTTCTTGAAGGTCTGCAGTAAACCATTTATTGTGCTTATGTCCCTCATAGCAATATTGTTTCTTTAATGGTGCTAAAGTCTCTGAGATAACATCAAAGGAGTTCAGAAAAGAAATGGACATCCTCTGCAATGCCTCAGATTCAAGAATCTCTGCGGAAAGGGTGGTGATCCATGGTTTTAGTGTCTCCAAAGTTAATTTCTTATCATTTCTTACTAACTTTGGGACCTTACCATTGCCTGATTCTCTTATAAAGCATTCGTATTTTATCTGAATATAGATACATGAATGATCCGACCAGGGACAAGGCAAGACCTCGGGGTCTGAGAGATTCACATTATGGGAAGCAACCCAATCCAAAGTGTGTCCTTCTACGTGTGTAGGGACTCCAATGCGCCAGCTGTGACGTACAAGTCATTACCCAGACAGAGGTTAAGATCCCCCCAAATGAATAGTTTCATGTTAGGTCTAAGCAATGGTAATAAACGGTTGCTGAGATGATCAGGGAAGTCGGGCGCTGCTACAGGTGCTCTGCAAATCAAGAATAAATTGAGGGTCATTTCAGGACTAATACTGATTTTCACCACTAATAATTCAGAGCCTGGTATGTCTTCAACTTTGGCCTCCCAGATCTTTAAATCTGATTTAAAGATCATTGCAACTCCTCCGCCCCTGCCCTCCCTTCTGTCCTGTCACAAGATACTATCGCCAGCGGGAATAGACAGCCCTATAGAGGGGCCAGCTGCCTCATGGCTCCACATTTCTGTGAGTGCACAGATGTCTATATTGCAATCCTTAATTTGTGTAGCTACATTTAAAGCATGCTTATTGAGCGACCTAGTATTTAGCAACATTATTTTTAGGGTACTTGAGAATTGATGATCCTTCCCTCCAATGTTATTCCTAGGGGTGGCCAGACTGGACTCCCCCACTAGCGCTATGTTTAAGGTTCCGTCATTGTTATATGGAACTGATTGCTGTGCAGAGATATGGCTAGGCCCTCCCATAGAGGAAGGGCTCTCCAATGACTCCCGGATCTCTCCTTCCCAAGCTACCAACTCACACTCATTATGGGCCTTGAAAGCAACCTCATAAGATGAGTCGGAGTGGGTAGCGCGGGTAGTGGCGGGGTACTAACATTGTTGGGAATGGCACTGACCCCAAGAGATCCCAGTGGGGGCTTGTCAGGACTTTGCGTGCTTAGTGTGCTAGTCCTGCCTCTTCACACAGATAAGTGACTACTATTTTCCTGCCTTGCTCTGGCACATCTATGGCTTTCAAAACCTCAGTGATGCCCATGTTTAAGCTTCAAAATTCAAGAAACGGCAGTTAAAATAACGTGCCTCCTTCACGGACCGCCACAGACCAATTGCGGTTCTCACACCGACGCTCTCGCACCTGTTTTGCAAATATAAACGGCGCAAGAACTACAAGAATTATGGGAATTGTAGTTTCCAGACTCCGTGAGCCAGCAGCACGTTAACTTTAGGACATTCAATATAAACAGAATGTGAAACGTAAAACCTAGCTAAGAACTATAAAAAAGAACACAACAAAACTAAATATTATTGTTGTAAAAACACAAATGTTGGTGAAATGCTAAAATGAGGGTAACTCGTAAAACTCTTACAAAATCACTAGCAATCGGTAATGTAATCAATTAATCTACAAAGTTGATGCAATGCTAAACAGGTATTCTGCAATGCTAAACAGATAAGGCTACCTTTTGCTCCATTAAAGGTTAGCCATTTCTCTCTTTTACTCAAATGCCACTGGTCCCGCTCCATTGTGAATGCATAGTCTTGTGTTTGTCTTTGTAGGTTGATCTCTACTTCTCTTTCACTCTTCTTCATCTCACTATGGTTGGCTACCAACCGACAAGCACCATTTGTATAGTTTTCATTCTTCCTCTTCTCAGTACTATTAGAAAGTGCAGGTGTGAATGGGTCAGCATCACAGTAACAAATAGAGACTTGAAGGGCTGATAGCTTAGAAGGGTGACAGGGTGTATAGATGTCTTTTAAGAGGTTATGGGGAGCTTCCGTGAAGGAACGGGAGTCCTTATCCCTGAGGGGGATTCTCTCCCTATGAGGTCATCATGCTTCTTACCACCCCTAGTAGTAATATTGGGTAACAGCCTCACTTCCTAAGGAAGGGCTCCCCACAAGGTAAAAAGTGACAAGATTCCAGGAATCATCACCAGAGACAGAACATGACGATGTGGAGGGTGTGGCTACCACTCTGGAGGAGTCAGATTCAATCGAGGAGTCCATGAAGAAGGTGGGCAATTATCTCGTAGTTGGCAGGGAGGAGGAACACCAGGAACAGCATAGATAGTTAGCCTTAGAGGTGCATAGGGACAGGGAGCATGTGGTTGCACTGAACAAGACTGAAGAGCACCCGTTAAAGGTGGCAGAGTTAGTCCCCAGAAAATGGGTCAGGAGAAGGCAACTGATGCCACTGCAGCATTGCTTTCCCATACATAGGAGGCAAGGTGGGCTAAGGCTGATGTTAAAAGGTTGAAGTCAAACCAGAAGACATCCCAACCATGACATCAACTCCCATCAGGTTATGGGTGAGAAACTACTTCACCAGCCAAAACATGTGACTGTCAGGGGGAGGCAGGGAGTGTAATATGCAGCCCCTGCCGACAGAGTTCATTGAGGTATCCCAAGTAAGAAAGCCTTGGGCATCTTAGCGATGCCTAACCACTTTAGGCTGTGGCACAATGATTTGTTTGAGGATTGCACATCACATGTCTCAGACACAGGCTGTTCAGCACCCTTCTTAAACTGTAATGGTGATCACAAGCCACTGTCTGATTACACTAAAGCTAATCACTGGTTAAACTCTAGTTATTGACCACCTGCCCCATCTGACTTTGGGGCAAACCAAAGGTCTTGCCAACCCCACATGACTGGGCCAGCAAAGCCCAATCCAGTGGAATGAACAACTAGCAGGCCACATTAACACCACTAGAAGTGCAGTGGAAGAATTCAAGGTGTTGTGCCATTTCGGAAGTAGAAGTGAGACCGAGTGATGTGGAAGGTGGATGCATACTGCATGCATTGTGTGACCTCTGTCAGTCGATGTGAGCTGGGTGAAGTGCTAGTGGTCAATGCAACAGAGAAGTACATTCTCCTGCACCACCATACCCTCTACTAGATGACTGAGTAAGAAGTAGTAAAAGGGGGGGACTTACTCCACTGGGAGAGTGCAGAAAAAGGCATTCATGATTTTACTTGTTGATAAAGCCAAATCAATAAAGGCATGGCCTCTAGTTTGTGAAAATAGCATTAGGACTCTGAGAGTGACTTTGCTAGTTGGTAGAGGCTAGAAACAATAACTAAACCTTTACTTTTGCAATGCGCTCAACCACTACTGTTAGAATTAAAGTCTCCACCATGTGGCAACAAGGAATGACGAGACTCACCAAGTGGTGGAGTGATGATTGCAATAAAAATGTATTTAAAATAAAGAAACACCTCTCTGTCCTTAACTCTAATGGATTATCCTACCTCAACTAAAGAAACTCGGGTGTTCATCAGGAAGTCTGTGTAAGTCCAAATCAAAAGGTACCGTCCCATTGAAAAAGGCTGCTATGCAATCCCTGTCACTACAAAAAACAACAATAGAGTTCTGGTTCTGCTAATGACCCAGGGGAATGACTCCCTTCCCCTGGATGTAAGGTCTCCCCAAAGACGTCAAGTTGTCGCAAATAAAAAGATCCATACATTTCCAGGCTTTCATGATATAAAAACAAGAAAAAAATGCTCTACAGGATCCTCATGGGGCTAGAAGAATGACTCCCTTCTCATAGCTGGTTCCCCAATGTTCCTTAAAGTGTTTTTAGAAATACTTGTAATTCCTTTACACAGGTTTTCATGATTTCAACTTTCTTTATATTCTTAACACTGCCCCCTCTCGGCTCTCTAGTGCCATAACTTTCAGAAGCTGGCCTGGGAATTGCGGTTAAAAGTGATGCACTACTTTCTTGGTTTCTTCACATTTACAGTCTTGAGTATTTTCGATTCCCCAGAAGTTACAAGGTTACCTTCTAAAAGGAGGGGCCTGATTCTCAGCTTTCCAAAAGAGAAGACAGCGACAATGACAAAGACAATGGGTTTCTTCTTATGTCAAAAGGGATTGTTGACTCCACGGATTGAAAGGATGGGACTCTTGCCAGGATCTAGTGTCAACCAATCATAAGCTTGGAATAGCCTTTTGGCAGAGGGTGATTGGTTAATGCTCTGAAGGCCAGCCATAGATGATTCTGGAGCGTGAGCAATAGAGCTTCTATTTCCTATGCATTTTAAGATGTTACCTCTTTGTCAACGATTGTCCTCGAAATCCCCTCAAGAACCTGTTTTCACCAATGATGCTCCAGCAGATCCATGGGGTGGTTTCTGTTCCTTCAGCAGAGTTCGAGAAGATAACCCCTCGAATAATATTTCGGGGAGTTGGAGTTTTAAAGACAGACTCAATTCACAACCACTGAGGTGAGTGTTATCTCTCTGTTAGTTAACTGTTCTTTGTATTTGTTTTCACAGTTAATAGTCCTTCATTCTAGCTTGTTGTTGCATTTCTTCCAACGTTGTCCTAGCTTTCCCTCGGATCCCTCTGCTTTTAACAACTCCTGTTACCTGGATTTGGAAGCCAGGATGCTTCATGGTGTGCCTGGGAACTCGTGATGATATTTAGTGTTTCCCTTGTTGTGCTCAATATCCCTAATATTAGGATTTAGTTCACATTTTTTAATCTTGGATTTTAAAGTTTTTGTGGTTCCATGAAACGAGACAATTAAAATAATCAGACCCCTGTTGGAATGCAGTACATCAGATGCTGTGCAAACTGTCTCTCTGTCCTTTTTATTAAATAAATTGACTACTTGAGAAATAAGGTCAGCCTCTCCATGTTCCCTCATCCTAGATAGGCGGCCCACCACCGGCTACTAGGGATAGACACTTCATTGAGGGTACAGTTAGTATGGCTGTATGGTAGGTTAGTTTGTATACTATTAAAGGATGATTTGATAACTAATAGATCTTTACCTGTACTGTGATTGTGTGAAATGTACTTGGGATGTTTCACATGGTAAGAGACCCTTCACTAGTCCTTCTGTGTGTTAATTGTCCTTCTTCTAGCCCAGGCACTTCTTTCTCACTACTCCACCCATTGGGTAAGGAGGGATTTAAATGGAGTCAGTAAGGGGTTTGCCACCCTCTTATTCCATGTTCCAGTGGGTCCTCCAAGTTATATAGCAGTTGGGCGGGATTCCACTGCTGACAACATTTGTGGCGACAATGAATGAAGAGACTGACCAGGTGGTGCTGTGATGATTGCTATAAACGTTTATTAAAAAAAAAAGATAAACCTCTCCGTCCTCAACTCTAATGGATTTCCTTACCTAAACTAAAGAAACTCGGGTACTCGTCAAGAAGCCAGTGTAGATGCAAATCAAAAGGACCCATCCCAGTCAAAAAGGCTCCTATGCTATCCCTGTCACTACAGAAACAATAATAAAGTTTTGGCTCTGCTCATGACCCAGGAGATTGTTTCCCTTCTCCAGGATGTAAAGTGTCCCCAAAGACGCCAATTTGTCTCAAAATAAATGTTCCATAAAGTTCCAGGATTTCGTGATATACAGACAAAACAAAACAGCTCTACAGGATCCTCGTGAGGCTTGGAGAAAGTTTCCCTTCTCCTAGCTTGTTCCTCAATGTTCCTTATTGTGTTTTTAGCAAAACTTGTAATTCCTTTACAGAGATTTTTACGCTTTCGACTTTCTTTATATTCTTTACTCTTCCCCCACTGGGACGTTGAAGATTCTTCCTGAGTCTCTCTCCCTTCCACTGCCACACCTTTGAGGAGCTGGCCAGGGAATTGTGGTTCAAAGCGATTCACTCATTTCTTGGTTTCTTTACATTTACAGTCTGGAGAATTCTCGAATTCCCGGATGTTACCAGGTTACTTTCTAAAAAGGAAGGGCCTGATTCTCAGCTTTCCAAAAGAGTAGGCAATGAAAAAGACAAAGACAATTGTTTTCTTCTTATTTCAAAAGGGATTGTTGACTTCATGGTTTGAAAGGACGGGACTCTTGCCAGTATCTGGTGTCGACAATTCATAACCTTGTAAAAGCCTTTTGATTGAGGGTGATTGGTTTTTGCTCTGAAAACTAGCCCTAAATGATTCAGGGGTGTGAGCAGGAGAGCTTCTATTTCATACGTGTTTTAAGATGTTACGTCTTTGTCAATGATTGCTCTTGAATGTCCCCTCAAGAACCCTGAACTCGCCAATGATGCTCCAGTGGACCCCTGGAGTGGTTTATGTTCCTTCAGCAGAGTTCGAGAAGCTAACCCCTCGAATAACATGTCGGACAGTTTGGGTTGCAGTTTTAAAGACAGACTCAATTCACAACTGCTGAGGTAGGTGTTAACTCCCTGTTAGTTAACTGTTCTTTATACTTGTTTGCTTTAGTTAACAGTCTTTCATATTAGCTTGTTGTTGGCTGTTTTAGAAGGCTCTCTTAGCTTTCCCTCGGCTCCCTCCTGGACTATGAACAACTCCTGTTACCTGGTTTTGGAGTTGGGATGCTTCATCGGTCCTGCCTGTGGTCTTGTGACGATATATATATATTTTCTCTCAATGGGTGCTTGTTTCCCTGGCCCTGTACTGCTGCTTCCGATGTTGGTAATGGTCTCAACCATCCCCTCCGAATGGGTCATTCAGCCACAACCACTCTGGATGGTTCTCAAGCCTGTTCATGCAACTTTGCGAAAGGCTGGGGCTAGCGTGCTCAGTGCAGTTGTCGGACCACCCAGTCCCCCCACTACAGGTCATGCCACCACAACCTAATCTCTGTCCTTCCATTGGGCTGGCTACCGGCCTACTGGTACAATGCTTCCACACGTCTCACAAACAACATATGTTTTTTTTCACCAGGACATTGTGCCAATTATCCTCTTTCTTGGCTTTACTCATGCCCACCAGCCACCGGGTTTCAAAATAATATTTGGCGTTCTGCTTCTGTGCGAGATGCCTTCTCCTCTTTCTGATTCTGCTTCCACTACTGTCAACACCTAGTCGACCTGTGAGACATTCATGTGTGTTTTCCTGAACCCCATCCTCCACATCACTCCTCGACCCTCTTGCGTCTTCCTTCTGCTTCTACCTCGACTTTGATCTCGATTTTTCTATTGAATGCTGTTTTCCTCTATGTCTCTCTCTCTCTCTCTCTCTCTCTCTCTCTCTCTCTGTCTCCATCTCTCTTACCGAGCCGTTTCTTTCTGCTATCTTGATATAGCAGGGCCTGCTCTGGCATACCATCAGTTCCATTGACAACAGCTGGTCAAGCATTTCCCTGTTTGACTGTAGCATTCTCCAGTTCTTCCTCGTACCTGTACTTATTACGAAAAGCTTGTCTTACCCAGAACATTAAAACATGGTTTCCGCCATAAGTCTAGGAAAAAGACGTTTTGGCTATTTCACTACCTTATGGGGTTGGGTTTGAAAGGGGCAGTGTCCCTGATTCTCGTCCTTGTCCTCAAGAGAGGAGTTCCTCCATGAGGACCTACCGCATATTACCACCCCCAGGGGGACTATTGGTTAGTCTCCTCCCTAGCCTCATGTAGAGGGTCTGCCCCCTGGGGAAAAGTGACGGCTTTCTGAAGGATCATCACACCATCTTTCCCCATGTTGCTGCATTCACATATTCTGAAGAAATCTATTGTGTGGTCTTCCACGCAAATGGACCTGGTATCCTCTCCTGCCATAGTTTTCGGTGACAAGATGCTTCTTTATTTTTTATAAAACAAAGCTCTCACATGTGCGTCATTGAGGTTTCTCCTTTGGTCTGACACAATAGTCCTAGCAGCACTATACATATGTTCACACTCTATGCTATCAATAGGGGAAGCTTGGGCTTTCCACAGCTAAACAAGCAAGTACAGGTAGCCATGCTAATTATTTGCCAATGTTGAATTGACTTCATTACTACCATGATTCCTACCCAGTAAGATTGCGTCAAGAACATAGGCATCAAACATCTGGTCTGCAGTGTGCCTGCTGGATTTTTGCGGGGAACCTGATGGATATAGCAGGTCAGACCAAGCAAGGATTCTGTACCACAGACTCTTACATTTTTGCACTCCCCAAAGGCTCACCTTGGTACCATCTGAACTAGTATCAGGAGTTGTGGAGAATGAGTACGCACTCCCCGATAAACTTCTTTTTAGCGGTGCAGTCTTGGGTTGTTCATGTAAGACCTTTGGCTCCTTGTTCCTGTTCCAGACAAGCTTTTAAATGTCTCTTTAGTGTAGCCTTACACACAGCTATCACGTCCTCTTTGTTGTTTACAATTTGGCACCTTAACTTTAAACTGTAGGTCAGGAAAAGATGTCAACGGATTCTACTCATTCCGTTTGATCCCAACAATGTGCGCATCCTGTCGGAATGGTGAGAGCAGATCCATACGCAAGCAACCTGCTTCTTCATCATCATAAAGTCATGTTCTATTATGTTGGGCAGTTCTAATTCCAATAGATACACAGGTGGCAGCACATTGCTGAGTGATGTAGCATACAAGCTAACCCTCTTGGTGGCCTCTCCAAATGGCTGTAGCAAATAATGAACATTGTCCAACATTTACAACTGTATATGTATTGATATGATATGATATGATTGGTTATTTATAAGGTGTTTAATACCCAAAGGTTTCTAAGTGCGGACCGAGGATCGAACCTGTGTTGCTCCATGTTGTCTTGCTTCCAAGGCGAGCCCGTTGCCACTGAGCTACCCTCCTGAGACAGGCGCTGCCACTTACAGCTGCTGTTCATTGCAATAGTCGATCACATGTATTCAGTCTCACAGAATTGGTTCCCATCTAGCTCTGTCACAATTTTTGACACTCTCCTCCCTCATTACTACAAGATTCAACTGTCCTGGAGGGGGAGTAGCACTGATCTTGCCGGAGTGGATCCCTGCTTCTGTCCTTCCTAAGAAGGCCTACTCTTCCTTTGAATGCCTGATCTGCAGGCTCTCTATCTCTGCTGGCCTCACTGTGGCCACCATCTATAGGCCGCCTGGTTAGGGCGCCCTCTTCCTCTACGAGTGGGCTGACCTCTCCTCCTCCCTCCTTGCCTCTACCTCTCAACTTCTCCTCCTCAGAGACCATAACATCCACCTGGATGCTACTAGCCCTTCCTCGGGGCTCTTTTGTGACCTCTGTCACTCTCTCTCTTTCTCTTTCTTTCTCTCTCTCTTTCTCTTTCTCTCTCTCTCTCTCTCTCTCTCTCTCTATATATATAGAAATAAAAATAAATTAAAAAAATTAATGTCAAGGAATTATACATCTAGACACATGTTGGTATTTAACAAGTGATCATTGTGGCTTTGTACAAGCACAATTGGGAATTTTCTCTTACTAAAACTCAAACGCACTGCCAACATTTTGTAGAATGCCACCACATCCATGTCTTAATGTATTAATAACGGTGGTATACTTTGAGTGCCAGCAGACGCAGGTATACAGCGATTATCCTCTGCGGCACTTTATGCACCATAGACACTTTCTTATGTGAAGTAAAAAAAACGTATAAGCTTCATTCCATTTTCATTTAACTTTTATGAGAATACTGCTTGACATTTACTGTTACGTGCATTTTATAAAGTAACAGACTATTGAAACCACGCTTGCCTTTTAACATTATTAAATGTCTCCCCTCTTTTTCCAAAGTTACAATATGTTTCACAACGTGACACTCTAATAGGGGGTTAACCATAGAGACTGCTGTGCTATTTTAAAATCACCTTCATGATGTCTATTTTTCCTAACGGGACCAAGCTGTGTGAGCACCGCGAAACGCATTTGTTCTTTTGCTTTTCCTTGTAATGTGACAAATTAAAAATAACGGGAATTGTTTGTCTGGAAACTTTTTGGTGTCCCTGCATCCTTGCTGGAAGCCATCACAGCGTTTTCTGCTGCTTTTGCGAGTGCATCCCGACTTTTTCTGTTTCCTTGATTGGAAAATATACATATATTCTACCCTCCGGCTCCGACTCACTTTGCAGGTCACACCCAGGATGTTGTGATCTCCTCAGACCTCACCCTCTATAACTCCCTCACCACTCCTCTCTCTTTGACTGACCACTTTCTTCTCTCCTCTCACCTGTAGCTCTCTGCCCCTCAGGCTAAGCCGTCCCCAGCTCTGCCACCCACATTCTCGGTTATCAAGTCAATGAAGCATGTCTCAGTGGAGGTTTTCGCTGCTACTTTCTCTTTCTTTCCAGCTTACATCTCTCTATCTCTAACACTCTTGATATCCTTGCCCCTGTCATGAGGATCCAATTGAAACCGACACCCAAGTGCAACTCTTGGTATGATTCTGACTTCGCCACACTTAAGCTCAAGTGTAGGGTGGCAGAGAGGAAGTGGAGGGCATCAAGCACATCCTCTTATAAACTGGCCTGCTGCCTGCTCCAAAAGTGATACAGACTCTCTGTCCTCTCTAAAAAGAGAGCCTACATCCAAGCCCACGTCTCAGCAACATCTAATATCTTGGCCACACTTTTCAAAATCTGCAATGAGCTGGCCAATCCTGCTGCAGCAGTCTCCACCTCTCCTGTTTCCTCCCAGGGCCTTTTCATGGCCCTGGCATCTCATTTCACCACCAAAATGCAGGACATTATGTCCACTCTCTCTTTCTCTACCTCCTCTTCCTCTTCCTCTACCATTCCAAGGTCCTCCTCGGCCGGTTCTCCTCCTTCCCCCTGTTCACTCCCGACAATGTGTCTAGACAAGTCTGATCTATGAAAGTTTCATCAAAGCAGGTGCTTCCCTAGAACCATTAAGGACCACATTGACACCCTTACTCGAGCCTTGGCTGATTACTGCAATCACTCTTTTGCCACTGGAACCTTGCCCTCCCCGCTTAAGTACTCCCTTGTGCACCCCCTTCTTAAGAACCCATCTGCCAATCCTTCCTCTCCAGCAAACTATTACCCGATCTCCGAACTTTCCTTCAGTCCTCATTCTCCTTGATCTATCCTCTGCTTTTGACACTGTCAACCACGCCATCCTGCTCAATCATCTTTGAGATAACCTGGGTATCTCTGGTCAGACCCTTGCCTATTTAACCTCCTTTCTCACTGACCGACCTTCTGAGGTCCAACTTGGGTCTTTCCTCTCTTCTATCTCTCTTTCCACTCGTGGTGTTCCACCGGGGTCTAACCTCTATCCCAGGCTATTTAACTACTACCTGGCACCTCTGGCCCACCGCGTCTCTACCTTCTGCTCTAACTTTCTGTGTTATGAAAATGACAACAAGCTCTCCTTCAGGTTCCCCTCATTCCGCAATTCAGGAATGGTGTGCCTCCAGCGATCTCTACCTTAATGCCAGTAAGACTGAGAACCTCCTCATTGGGACTCCTGATCCCGCCTTCCCTTTCTCACTCTGGCCGTCCACCCTGGCCCTCTATCTTCTCCTTTCAGTGAGCCTAATAACCTTGTGATCATCTTTGACTCTCCCATCTCCTTCTCTCCTCACATCTTTGATGTTTCTAAGAAGGAACACTATCAACTGCACCTCCTCAGAGGTATTCTACCTTTCCTCACTTTCCACCAGAGCCTCACTGTCTGTCTTAACCCTGGTCCTCTCTAGGCTGGACTACCACAACAGCCTCTTTCTAAATCTGCCTGCCTCTACTCGTCACCCTCTACAACTTATCCAGAATAGGACTGCAAGACATGTCCGTGGCCTCAAGCCAAGGGATCATATCTCCCCAGCCCTGAAATCTCTCCACTGGCTCCCTGTGGCTGCAAGGATCAAGTTCAAGGCCCTCTGCATCGTCCACAAGGCGTTCTGGGGCCGCGGACCAAACTACATCCAACTTTCTCTTCCTAAGCACCTTCCTTCTTGAGCCCTCTGCTCATCCACCTCCAACTCTCTGAGGGTCAGACGCTTCTCCAGGCAGAGAGTGGGGGGTAGATCTCTGTCCTCGGCTGGGGCCACCCTCTTGAACAGCATGCCTGCTTCTCTCAAACTTGAGCAGGACCACCCAAGGTTCTGGAAGCAACTCAAGACCTTCCACTTTCTCTCTCCCTTGATGATGGCTCCAATCTGCTGTGCATACTGGTTGCCTGGCCACCCACTGAACTTATGGGACCAGGCGCCTGTGCAATCAGTTGCCCTTGCATTGTCTGTGGGCCTCCCAACCACTTAAGGGACTGTATCTGCAACCCTACAGTCCCCTGAATCTCTGCACTTATGAGCCACCTCCCGGCTGCACTAATTACCTTGCACTTACTAATTACCCTGCACTCTCCCTCCCCCTCTGTCCCCCTGACACCCCCCCTGCACTTGCGTGATCTGAATGACACAAGGCCTAGTAAGATCATCGGTTTGTACTCCTTCTGTCCTCCCTTCCTTATCTTGTCGCGCCTAGAAATACATGTATAGAGGCACGTTATAAATTACTTATCATATCATATTACTGCACTGCACTGATCTCACAGATTCGGCATTGTGGTTTTCATATTGTTGTAAGAGAGATGATAGTGCTACTGCTGCTTTCCTAACATATTTCAGGTACTGCAGGAGAGGCTAACGTTGGTGCATATATTCTGGGACGCACATACCATTTTATTTAGTGGTGGGTACTGGGTTATGAAATGGGATATCAGAGAATGGGGGGCATGGGCAAAGCATGAAATCTGCATAGTTTCATCTATCTTCAGGGGAACCTAATCATTAGATGTATTGGCAGCTGGCACTAAGTCTACTTGTAAACCAGGAGGCATGAACCAGTGCAGCACAACCACCTTTCCTTTCTGCCAGAGATCAATTTTCATATGGGATCTGCTGTAAAATTCTTCCATACCCAAGATGGTCTGCTGGTGATTGACATTTGGCAGCTGTTAATCTGGGATTTGCAGGTGAGAGGTACAGGGAAGGTAACCCTGTGTCTTCTTATGGCGACAGAATCTCTGCCTTCAGCACTGGTCCACATGTCCATTTTTAGGTGGATATTCTTACCCTCATGGTGGTCCAGCAGTCATTCCTGCTGCTTCCAAAATAGGGTCTTATAGGTGCTGCACAGAAGTTCATCTGAAGTAGTGCTGATTCTGAATTTCTCAGTGGAAATCAACCAGGTCAAGGATCTGTTTGAATACACAATTTCTACAAATGAATTTGGCAGTACATATATATTGCCAACATTAAACCAAATGTGTCATTAACTAGACAGAGATTTATGTGTGTTTTGTGTTTTTTTGTAGCATACCCCAGAGCTTCAGCAACAGTGGGCTGGAGCAATGAGAGGGAAGTTCATGTTGAATGTGTAATTTGGGATCTGCAGGCAAATATGGTGCTCCAAAATTGCTTGCGAAAATGTGTGAATCAGCAGGATTACAAGATTCTTCAGTTTAGTGGTGAGGGATGGTGGTACAAATATGACAATAATGTGAAGGGTCTCATGAGATTTTCCCTCCATCTTGCTTTTTGACAAGCATGCAGATGATGGCATCTCTTGTGGCACCACAGGGAAGAGTTTCCCAAATGAATGGACAACCAGCTTCCCATGCAAGAAACACAAGCTGCAAGTAGCAAGACGAGCTTCTTGCTTTTTCACTTTAAAAAACTCAAAATGTCCTATGTTTTCAGAGGGATCAGACAGTTCCTTACCCTGCTTCTGTTTGGGATCAGATCATGTACTTTTCAGTAAATTCTTTGTAGCTGCTCTTCATTGAGGAGTAAGTACTCTTGTTGTGACTGACTGCAAAGTTGCACAAGACATGCATGTATTTTTCAGACTGACCACTGGTACACTTGAAGTGTCTGAAACATGATTCCTATATACAATGTTTTCACTTGCCAATTGGGTTTGTCAAAACCAGCAGTCTCTTCTGCTGTTTCTCTGTATTATTCACTATCTTTGGTATCATCAATTGATCCGAGCGTGAATTTGGAATCAAAAACATAGTATAATTATTGTCAAGTATTCATTGTCATCTGTTTCTCTGGAAATTAGAGTTGGAAAAGTCAGAAAAGAACTATTCTGCTCCACCTGCAAATTACTATCTTTCAGCTGAGCTGATGTCTTATCTTCTCACTCTTGGTGGTGGCTCAATGTCCTACTCCTCCACTTGCACCTCCACATCAGCACCATCCTCTGGCACATGATCCATGTGCAAAGGCACGGCATGCACAATTATATTTCTTCCTGATGCACCATAATCGTTTGAGACTGATACCCATGTTTTTTGCAGAGGCTGACATCTACAGCTACTGATTCGCTGACATGGCTAGAACAGATGGAGCTTTTGGCGTTCTATGGCATTTTTTGATTACACATTACTATATCCATGTGCTACAATGAATATTAGCTCTATGATTTTAACTCTGAAGACACACCTATGGCAACATCCAAGAGCCATCAAGAATGTGCAAACTTATGCTATTGCTGTGCACTTTGCCTCAAACTACAATGTGATCTTGGGCATATAATTCATTTTGGTGTCGATCATGTACAGGCTTCAATAAGAGGTGTAGGTAAGACCCTCAAACTGAGACAGTTGGAATCCAAACTCATTGTCTCAATAGGCACTTGCTTGTAAATCATCTAAGCACAACTTCTATTAAGAGCTGCATATCTTCGTGAAGTAAAGGAATGACAACTGTCTAAATTGTATTGAATTGTGCTATTTGTTGGACTTCCCATCTAGGATAAATCTTTCCACATGCATTAAATCCCATTATTAACCAGTTGGGGGTGGGGGGGGGGGTCTGACCGTCTCTCTGCCAATAAGGAGGCTCGGAACAGGAGGATTACCAGATGGTAATTCGACCGCCATGAGCCTTCAAGCCTGGAGGCCGCCATCTTCTGCCAGGGAATGAGGTAAGTACTTGTCTCCCTCCACCCCCACCACCCCTCCAAGATTTCCCTACCCCTGCCACACTAACCTGTTTTTGGGGAGCAGACATGCTTGGCACACTTCTGTCCCCAGCGCGTCCACTTTTGATCTACGAGATACCCGCATGGAAAGGAAGAAGGGACTACATTCCCCGTTCTTTGGTGGCCATTTTATGTCTTTTTTTCAGTTACGAAACACCAAATTTTTCGCAACTGAAGAAAATATGCTTTTAGTACCCCAGACTTATGGGCCGAGGTACTTATAGCAATAGGCCCCTCACTGGGGGGCATTACCGCTTAACGGCCTATAACTATGGGCACCAGGGTATTACCTGAAGCAGCAATACCCACCCCCTGCAAGGGGTTTATTGCTTCATTCATTTCTGTACTATGTGTACATGCCAACTGGGGCTTTATGTATTTGCATCATGACACACGTATGCCAATCCTCAGCTTCTGGGCCACTTGGTCCCCTTTCCACACTGCCCACATCCCCTGAACACCACCTTTACACCTCTAACATCTTAGATCTAAGTAATTTAGATTTACATTTGTATATTCATTTTGCAGTTTGTTTTTGACATTTTGTCAAATATTCAAATGTAATAACAACATGATCATAGATGAAGATTATAAATGCAGATTACTGATAATTCATCAGATGATACGCAAATTCTGATGTTCAACAATCCTATTATTGGCCATACCCAAGTTTACAGAGGGCATATTTTTTTTTCTTTTTTTTTATTACGAGTTTTAATCACCAAAGTGATTTTTACAAGCTAGTAGTTAAATCAATCCGAAGTGAAAAGGTAATGAAAAAGAAAGGAAGAAGAAGAAGAAGAAGAAGAAGAAGAAGAAGGCAAAAGAAGAAGGAAAGTAAGTACCAATTTAAAACACAGGAAATCAAAAGTTAATAGCAGCAGAGGCAGCAGCCTCTAAAGTTGTAAGATTCGTAGATTGAAAAAAAAGGGCTCTAAGCTTCTGGCAAGAGCTCTGTTACTTTGTCCTTAAAAATGAGTTCCAAAATTTTAGTAGCTGCTATCGCCCATGAAGGTCTAAGGCCCCCATTAATCGCTCCCCCCACAGCTCTTCTTCTGTCAAGTAAGGTTTCTCCAAGTGGTGTAGCAAGTATGGGGTTCTGTATAAAGTTGTACCCGGGCATGATAGCAGAAGGTGCCGTAGTGTTTCAATAGTTTGATTTGAGTTGCAGAAACGACAGCGGTTAGTCACAGAGGCTCCTCTTATCTGCAGAATCTCCTTTGTAGGCATTAGATTCAGCTTGGCACAAAGAAGTGTAGATCTTGTTTTCATGTTTGGGTGCATTATAAGGAATGTTTGAACTTCGTTCAGTTTTCTGACCATTATAGGCAGATGCTGTGTCAATTTGTAGGCAGATGCTTTCTCCAGGGTATCAATCCAGTCTGTTTCGTCTAAGCGTTTTTTTGTTTTAGTTGGATTTGAAACTAATTCTTCAATAGAACTGCTACAGACTTCTAGGTTTAATTTGCATCTGTTCTCCCAAGTGGCCAGCATTTTGCATTTGCCTGAGTTCAGCTCTTCTTGGACCAGGGAAAAAATCATAGGAGAAGATGGGCCCTTAATCTTCCGATATAGCATTATAGTTGCTCTAGTTTCTATTGCCGCCAGGGATGATAGTGAAAGTTCTCGTCTGATTTATGCTATCGGTGTAGAGATCGGAAGATTAAGCGCTGATCGCCAGAAAAGACTTTCCAATCTAGGCCATAAGAGATCAGGTAAGGATGGCATGGCGTCCGCTCCATAAGTGATTGTGGGTATCACTTTCTCCCGGTAGAACTTAAGTAGAGGCATCAATGAGAAGCAACCATATTTTCTGTCAAGACCTTTGGCCTGTGAGATGAGATTTCTCATTTTTCCATATAGATGGAGTTGCATTGCTGTGTTTTTTCGCGAAGAATCAATCAGGACCCTGAGATATTTGAAATCTAAGACCTGTTCCACTTTCTCTCCTGACAAGAACCATGTTGGATTACCTCTTCTTCGGCTCCTTTTTTCAAAGACCATTATCTTTGTTTTTTGTCTATTGACTTCCAGGTCAATGGCTTTAGTGTACTTGGTTAAAGAAGCCAGCTGACGTTATAGGCCGATTGGCATCTGGTCAAGTTGTATCAGATCGTCAGCGTAAAGGATTCTAGGAACTTTCACTTTGCCCATCACTGGAGGAAAAGATCTTGTCTCTGCATTTGCCTCTTTGTAATCCCCAAAGTACGCCAAAAACAGAGCCGGAGCAAGAGGGCAGCCCTGTTTAACTCCTCGGGATGTTGGTATCACGGAAAAAAGCAGCTCCCTTGAATTCAGCCAGACCTGGACGCTGGTGTTGGCGTGTAGAGCTTGTAAAGGGCCCGGGATCTCTGGCGGGCAGTTCCAGTCACTTAGCTTCTTCCAGAGTTTTGCTCTGTTAACTAAGTCAAAGCCTGGGTAAGGTCTATGAATGCCAGGTAGAGTTTCTGATTCCACTCCAGGACTTTAGCTTTTAATATACTCAGTAGCAAGATGTTAATGCTAGTTCCTGTTCCCTTTTTGAACCCAGATTGTAAAGGGTCTTCACACAGTGATTTTTTCACCCAGAGATTAAAGTGTTTCAGAAGTAAGGTGCCGTAGACCTTCCCTATGACATCCAGTAATACCACAGGATGGAAATTCCGTGGGTCATCTTTCCTTCCTTTTTTGAATATCGGTATGATCACTGCTGAGGTCCAGGGGGGTGGGATCCTCCTTTTTGAGGTGCATCTTTTGAAAATCAAGCTCAGTAGATTCGCCCAGTCCTCTGGAGCACATTTTAAGTTCTCATTAGACAGGCCATCGGGCCCAGGTGCCCTTGAGTTTTTCAGCTTGATTATAGATGGCAGTATGTCAGTTCGATCATAAATATCAACCCAAGGGACAGTTTTAGTTAACGGTATAGATGGCGATGTTTGAATAGGAGTCTGTAATATCTCGAATGTTAATCCGGGTAACCCGTACCCGGTTTCCCTTGCTTACCGGTTCGACTTCTCCCAGGTAATAAGAGTTCACTGGCTTTGCTGATGACCATTTAATATATAGGAGATTGTGGTCACTTTGAGCTGTATATTGAACGCTGGTTTCCAACAAACTAGCAAGAAGTGGTTGTGAAGCAAATATATAGTCAATGGTGGAATAGGCCAAACCACACTTCCACGTTGGTGTCTTACAGGTTACAGGTTGAATATGTGCCTTGATGTCATTAGGTTAGTCCACTCCTTTCCCCTGGGAGGTTCTAGGTTCTGCTGCATCTGATGTATTCGTGCAGCAATTGATGTTAAGGTCCCCGCAGATAATCACCTCAAAGGCTTTCAACTCTAAATGTATGGAGTCCAGCATAGCTGTTACCAGGTCGAACCGTAAGTCTCTTTTGGATCACCTTAGGATTCCAGTAGATGGTCATAATGAGAAGATGTGTGTAAGATAAAGTTTCTGCGCTGGTCTCACTGTGAAGTCATGAGAGGAGGACCGCTAGGACGAATGGGGACTTCAAGATGACCTTTACAATTTGTAGGCCACTTCTCATCTGAACTGCAATCATCAATCCCGAAGATGGTCTGCCTTTGTCGCCCGATAGTGCCGCAGAGAAAGCTATTTCGAACCCATCAAGCGTTGGTTTTTCTTTCAACCACAACTCCTGTAAACACAGAATGTCATAGCCACCTAGATTTATGTCACCTGGGGTTGTTAGGTGGAGAAACCCCCTTATGTTCCAACAGGCTAAGGAGAGTGGATGAACATCCAGAAGGATAGAGGTCTGTAATGGTGGCTATTTGTGGAGTCGATATGATAGAGCTTTCGGAGGCCACGACCATGTTTAAGACTGTAAGTCTGGTCTGCGGGGTCCACCTTCTTCTGAGTCATTAAGTCTTGTGCAGCCCCCACCGGATCCTTGATGGTTATGGCTGGGTCTTTTAGTCGAAGCGTTAGGGCTTCCCTTTGGAATGATGGCTGAACTGTATCCGATCTATAGCCTGACGGAGACCTTGGCTGCGTCGCTTCCATTGGTGAGGATATGACTGTTTGTGTGGTGGTTTGGTGACAATTGGCACCTCGTTCCCTACATTCTGCTTGCTCATTTTTGTCTGATTTGAGACGTGTTAGTTCACATCATTGTTTATAAAGCACGTCCGTTGCCTTTGCTAACACAGCATCCACTCCCTTAGATGTAATATAGAGAAAGCAAAGTGCTTTATGGCCTTCGTGGGATGGTTCCACTGTCCTAAAATCTTCAGATTTGATGGCTCTTAAAGTTGAAATGCTATGTATCAGGTTCAGCACTGTCCGTCTATTTAGAACTAAATATTTTTGGTTGCCTGTACATTGGCGCAATTTGAAGGTAGGACTCGGCCTGTTGTTAAGATGCTCCTGATTATGAGGCTTCTGTTATTGGTCATTTTTTAAGGATCTCGATTGCGCGTGGTTGTCATGCTGAGGTTGCCTGTGATCATTATTTGTACTGCTGACAGCATGGTCCAAGACCTCTGTCTGTCTTTGCGTGTGAGCCCTTAAAATGTATTTGGACGCTGTCCATCGAGTTGGTGGTTCTGGCTGAGATACATGCTGTGTTGGTTTTAGACTGTGTGTATTAGACCGGGGCACTGCATTATCAGACACGTTTTTGAAGCGGTCACTCAACGATCGGAAACTTGAGAAATCTCATGTAACACTTTGGAGAGGTGTCGTCCCGCTGGTAGGTTGGTAATTAGCGACTTCTAGCTGGCTGTCATTGGTGGTATCCAAATGTTGACTTAGATCCATCAACTCCTTATGGCTAAGAAAGTAATGTGTAGTCTTAGGAGAATGTAGATTGTTGTTAGAAGGTTTCTGGTGAGTTAGAGGTTCCTTCAGATCTGTCCCTTCTGCTTCAGCCAGTGGACTTTTGTTTTGTGAATTTCCGAGAGATAGTGTTTGGGGCTTCTTTGGAAGTGCAGATGGCTTGAGTGTAGAGGTCATTTTTAGGCACACCTGAGGAGTAGTAGCCTGGGTGTTGCTTGCCCTTGTCAGGCTGCTGCTAGTGGTGACTAGGGGAACTATTTGCGCTACTTTTCTCTCAGTTGTCTGCCGTGCCCCTTTTTTTTCTTTGGCCAGGGGCAAGTCGTCTAAACACAGCACGTCATTGTCCCTGGGTTTACAGATTGTTGGTTGAGATTTGTTTGTCAGTGAGCTAGCAGACCCCAAAGTCCGAGCGTAAGAAACATTTGGTTTTGTTTCGCAATGAGTCTGAAGGTTATCCAACCAAGTCTTGTCTTGTGAATCTGTTTGTGAGCTTGAGGCTATAGTTGTCAGGTAGTCAAAGATTTCCTTGTTGTTGTTAGAGACTTCAGAGTTGTTACATTGGCTCATGTGAGGGAGGGTACATGGGTCATTTTTGCATCTCTCCAAGGCATTGATATCGCTTTCCAAGTAGATGAATGTAGAGTTCATCATTGCAAAGATGGATGTATGATCTTTGATGGAGTCATTAATCGCCTCGTATAACTTGCAAAATGGTGCTAGCACTATTGTAACAGAGGACATGATGGATAGAATGTCGATTATCTTTCGGGTTGATGTAAGGTACATCGCTTAGTCTTATGTTGGTGGAAAATCGGGGTGGAGAGGTTGGCAGCCCAAGCCACGGAAGTTGTTGGAAATTGTGTTGCGGTAAAGCAGACAAAGGAGCCGTATCCAAATGATCTTCTCGGGCTTGCTCCTTCCTTTTAGGTAGCGCTTCCATGGAACTGGGAGTGGGAGCAGGACTAATGGTGAATATGTCAGTGCTCTTCCTGTAACCACGATTTTGGAATGGTAGAGTTGGTCTGTCCTGCAACGGTGAGTTACTTATGTGCACTGGGCCTGTGGCATGTGCAGATTCTACTACACAGTCGGCCTGCACTTGTGACACAGAAGATGAGCTTCTAGAAAGGGAAGGGCTGGCTTGGTCCACGATTTGTATCAGTGAGTCCAAAGAGGAGAGCTCTAGTTGTAGGGCCAGTTTAAGGTTTAGAGGTGTTAGTTGGTCCACACCCCTCTGTTCCTCGGTCATAGATGTTTGAGCAGGTGGTGAAGAACCAGGAGAAACACTTGCTTGCCCATTTGTGGTTATTGATGAATCTTGACCAGAAATGGTAGGTTCGCTAGTTGAATAAGGTGTTATAGAAGTAACCAGGGGTTCAAGAAGTGCCTCCAGTAAGTCAGCATTCGAGATCTCATCTAGTCCATTTTGCTTTCCTTTAGCTTGTCTTTGAAAAAAAGTGTTTAAGAGAGTTCTCTAAGATCACACTTGTAGAAGGTTTCGACAGGGGGCCCTTTTTGAGAGTCTTTTTGTCAGAGTTCTTTTATTTGCAATTGACAAATCAGACTTCTTAGTAATAAGGCAAAAAGGAATGCCATGCAAATGGCGAGTTGGTGGTGAAAGTAAGCGTCCCCCGGTAAGGCAGTACAACCCCCTTGATGAGAGGCAATAAAGGGCACACCCCATGAGGGAATGAGACCATGACCAAGTGCGGGTGAAGTTAAAAGGGTTTATATAAATCAATGTAGGGCATGCAAAGGACTCTGCAAACTCCGAGAGCGCTCTGTCTGACAATAGCAAAGACAGTCATATTTATTACAAAAATACGTCATGCATCCTGTAAGCTATAGGGGGCACATAGTCTCAGGGATTGGGTGGCGTTGAATAAACTATAGGCGATGTATCGAAGAGCTGCTCCAGGATTGGTGGACGTCTGTGTGGTGCCAACGTGGGGTGGACCGGTCAGCTGGGCTCGACGGGGTGGAGCTGCCAAGACGGACGCGGTCTGTGTTGATGATTAGTGGCTGCACTAACACTTGGCCCTTGTGGCCACACACACATGCACTCATCACTTTATACAATTCCAGTTGACCTGCAAATCCTAAAATACGTTAATCTAAGGTCAAGTAGGAGAAAGAAAGATAGCATGCAATGTGAAGCTTCAGCCAATACATCAGTGTACAATTAATCTTGACCTAATGACTCAGTCTCATATTTCCTGGTGTCTTGTCAGAGGGCGCGGGGTAAGCTGCCTTGTCATTCTATTCTGTTAGATGTGGTGAGGGATTGTTTTACGACATGTTATTACAGGGGTGAATAACTGTCTCTATGGCCCGTTAACTTGGGGTGAACTGGAGTATTATTGGATCAGTAAGGGCACATATCTGGCCCCTCAAAGGTGGAGGGATTTAGGACCAGGTAGCACATAATTCACTTGGCCCAGCCATGGCGGCCTCTGACATGGGGGAGGTAAATACTTGAAGCAGGTCCAGCAGAAATGTGGGGAGGTGAGGCTGTGCTGTTAGAACACCAGGAAGCCCTGGCAGGCCTTGGCGGGAGGAGGGGGAGATGGCCTTGTAACTCCAAGCGATTCTCTATTCACTGGGCTGCACAATATACCATAAAAGGGGATAAATGTTAACATTAATAGCATTAGGATGATTACATGTTTCTATTGTTTATAAGCTCATATATTTCTTCATTCATAACAATGGAGGTTGGCAGTAGCACACGTGATACATAATGTTAATTGAACACATACTGATAATTCATAGGACAGACAGAAGAATAACAAACGTGAGGTAGCGTCAGGTTGGATTGTGTACTCAGGAGCATGGAAGCAATCTGTTTGTTTACATTTTTGTTTATAGCAAAAACTAGCTCAACATCCTTGAGGACCGTCCTCCACTTTTAAAACATATTTCACTACATTATACACAAGCATTCCATGTAATGCTTTTCGATTTATCCTTTGTACATTAGCAGCAATTATTAGTTAGCACGAGGTTGGATCTATCGATAGCTTACATTATCGAGAGCTTACATTAGACCTTCAGGGCACATGGTTTCTTTTCAGTGGGGGGGGGGGGGTCATCCTCGCTTTAATAATAGTTTTTTCCCTTTCCAACACCCATTTTAGCATTTGCAAACAACCCTGTGAACCTTTGGGGTTTGGTATGTGTGGTTAGCACTTCATCTGGGGGATCTGGGCAGGGATTCACGGTGGGAGGTCATGGACACCATATATTTTAAATGTTGGGGGTTAGATGCAGGGTCGAGGCTTGTTTGATTGGGATGGTTCTTGTTATTTTCCAGACTCCAGCTACAAGTCCGGTCACTTCTAGGGCACTGATGTACTGCGGAAGGTAAACGATACAGTGTTTGTTCTGATACTTGTTTGTGTCTGGTTGCTCGTGAGAACGGGCCTTCAGCAGATCTGCCATGGGGTGGAGGCGTGGGGGAAGTTCATAGCTCTCTGTGCGCGGTTAGTGGGGACCAAGCTACAGCTTTTACAAGCAGGCTATTTCGCTTGGGCTTTGGTCAGTACGTCTAAAATGGAGTCTAAATGTTTTCAAAATGGCATCTATCATACGTTGCACTACGGGGCGCGTGGCCTTACATGTCGATCAGCAGCCACCCTGCCTCCCGGGCCCAGGTGCATGGGGGGCCGCTGACGAGCCATAAGCCTCACGAAGGTGGGCAATGTGGGGGAGGGGGTCCTACAGACCTATGCTCCCATACATTTCCCCCCTTTCATTAACGAATACTGTAACTCACCCAACCTCTGGCGTTCCTTCTCATTGGCAAACGCTTCATCTCATGCCGGTGTTCTCTTTATTGGCCTTCAGGCTCTACACACCCCTCGAAGACTCTCCCCCCTCCTAGCATATTCATCCGGTGTGCAAGTCATATATATGCATCCCCCATCTCCTTCAAGATCTACCCATACCTCTGTGTACCATTCTCGTTCTCGGGGCTCCTTTATAGTGGTATGGTACAATCTGTCCACTATGTCCCCATCATAGTATAATGGCACCATTCTATACTTGGGTTCAGGGTCCTCACCTGTCTGTACTTGTGCTTCTTGCATGATCTGTGCTGCTCTTCTAGCGATGCCCATTGTCACCATCATCATTGCACCATTAGGTACTGCATTTGTGTGGCATCAAAGACCTAACTGGCACACACAAAAAATCAGGAGTAAAAATACCACGATGGGCAGCAACATTCTGATGGTCAGCCCCAGCCAGGATGCTACCCAGGAAAAAATGTTGTCAAACCAAGTGCTTGCGTCCGTTCCACCTTTGTTCCTCATTCGTTCCCCCAGATCGTGCACTGCCTCAAAAACGTGTGATAGTATTCCATTATCCGTGTCTTCAGAGGGTACGAATGTGCAGCACGCACTCCCGATTTTTTGGCAAACACCTCCATCCATCGCCGTTAACAGGTCTAGGGCATACCTGTTCTGCATGATCATCAACCTTAGGGACCTTAACTCCACCTTGATCACATTGAACCCTTCTTCAGTGTCGTTGGCCAGTTGGACTAACTCCCAGCGCGTGATCTGGAGCCATTTTGCATTGGCTCTCGCCTGGATACTCGGGATGAGGGAGGCGAAGAACGTTTCAGCGGAAGTAAACAGCCGGTATTTGTCAGGAATCTGTGCCCACAGGTCTGAGGAGGCTTTGGATATGTAGTTGGATGATCTCTGCTGCCTTGATATCACGCTTTGCGCGCTGTCCGAGGACAGGGCATAGAGTGGCGGTTCTTCTGTTGGTTGTGTATTCTATGGACGATGGGCGGCTGGCACTCCTTTTCCTCCGTCGATGTGACTCTCCGGAATCACCATCAAGACTGAATGCAGTGTTGCCAGAGAGCATGTGCCACTCCAGGATTGTGGGAGGTGCAAGTATGCCTGTTTACCACAGACCCAGTAAGTGCCCATAGGTGCTGCTGTCCCTTTCTTCATGTCTGGCATAATGAGTGTTCGATTGCAATTCCTATTCACACCCATGTTGTTTTTTCCCTCACCATGAAGAATAGCTCATATGATATTTCTTTCTGTAGCTTGAATGGTTTTTCTATTGCTGTAACCCAGATTAGCTTTGTGATATGCTCCTCCAGACTGGTGTACAAGTTTTCTCGATCCATTGAAGTTTTTCTTCCTGCAGTCCTCATAGCGCTTCAGCTTTGCATGTTATTACTTCAACTTTCCACTTATTGTCCAAAAATAATGTCCCTTTAATCACGAAAAAAGGTTCTTTTAAACATATCACTCCTTTTGTTCTCAAATAACAGGTTTTCTCGTTTTGTAGCATTTCAAAAGATACTGCGTGTGCCTAGAAGGTGTTCTTTATTCTACATAGGGTGAGATGAAGGAGACACTGGGCATCTGTAAGAGGCAGTTCTTTAGGCAGCAAGACCTTAGGTGTGCCTGAGGCGTGGGGAATCAGGGAACAGAAATAACAATGCTCATTAGTTGTCTGTTTTGCAGTGAAACACATGTCTGCATACCACTAATTTGATTGATGTGGATGTCTAGGGTATCCTATTATATCTAGCCCCAAGCCGGAATACTCGTCATATTTTTCCCTCCCCACCTCCCTTCTCCTCCTGCTGTTTTAAGGTAGTTTCTCGCATCTCTTGCTGCTCGCAGTGCCGTGTTTTCTTTACCCGCCCCCACCTTTACCCAGTTATCATATATGGTCATGAATTCCTCAGCCATTAATGCATTCTCTTTCTTCCTATCTATGGGGGGTTCAGTTCCTGCAGATGGGTTGGCTGTTGGTGTAGGGAGGGTGGCAGTAGTGTCGTACAACCATGATATAACAGAAGGATCGTGATCATTTAACCCATAGATACTATATTCAGTGGCATTGTACTGGGGAGTTGGGCGTGGGGCCATCCTGTTGCTGGTACCATTTGGATGCTGCGCGTGGTCAGGGGGAGTGCCATAACCCCATATAAGTTGGAAGTCATCCCAAATTAAATAGGTTCCCTCTTTAACCATTTTCGTCCCATTTTCCATGTTGGTTCCATTCCCTCGGTAGAGATGAATGCAACAGCCCAATAAACAACGAGGCAAAACATCATTGTAAAGAATATGATTGCGCACACAAACAGACCACACTCATCCGAATATCTTCGCAAATCAAAATTCTCATTTCTAGTTCTCCCTGCTCTAACATTGTTCGTTGTGGGCTGCCCGTTCGTTGCCATAGTTTCTCCTATATATTAAAACATAAATGTTTATTAAGCATCTTCAAACAATTACATATGTCATTTTATATTAGCAACTGTGAAAGAGAAAGATAGAGGAAGAGAGAGAGAGATCTTTTACTTATTTCACACTTTCAAAATTCTGTACAATTTTATATCTTACAATTGTTTTGTCCATTTTATTCTTTTTTGAGCATGTGCTATTATGTGTACGTGTGATGTAGCCATATCTCTTCTCTTCATCTATTGAGACGCTTCTTCCGTGCTTTGCACCCCTTCGTCCTGTCCTTATGTGACACTATCATAAGTTTTCCGTACGTCTGTCAAATGTATCCAATATCTCAGGCCCTTTAACTTCACTGCTGTGGGCGTGCAATACACTACCTCATATGGGCCATGAAATCTTCGGGCATTCCAACTACGCACAAAACTCCTGACATACTCCATTTCCCCTGGCATTAGCTTGCCTGT
This sequence comes from Ambystoma mexicanum, assembly GCF_040938575.1. NCBI lineage: Eukaryota > Metazoa > Chordata > Amphibia > Caudata > Ambystomatidae > Ambystoma > Ambystoma mexicanum. Next base: position 564,114,353 of record NC_090935.1, read on the forward strand.
TGCGTTCTCTTCTTTAAATTGTATTGCCTCATTTCCTTCCTCTCCTGTAAATGGTGGTGCAAGTTGTCTTGCTATCATGCGGGCTGCTCTGGTGAGTTTTGTTAGGTATTCATTGAATTCTTCACCTAATAGAGTGGCGCTTTTGTTGGCATCTGAATGTCTGCAGAGTGGGGAGTGTGCTGTGTGCATGTGCCTTCCCGTCACTATTTTGTGTGGTGACAGATGGTGGACCTTCCTGGGCTGATTTCTCAGCTCAAACAAGGCCAAAGGCAGACAGTGCACCCAGTTCCTTTTAAGTGAGAAACATAATTTTGAAAACCTTCCCTTCAGGAGGTTGTTTATTTTTTCCACTATGCCGTTACTTTGCGGGTGATACATCGGGGATAATTTATGCTTGATTCCTAGCAAAGCCGTAACCTCCTTGAAAAGATTGTTGACAAAATGTGTGCCATTGTCTGAGCGATTTACATCACAAATTCCCCAGCGTGGGAATACCTCCCTCACCAAGAATTTTGCGGCACATTTGGCATCTGGACGTGCACAGGGCCCAGCCTCAACCCACCTCAAAAATGGACAAACTACCACTATCATGTACCTTGCTCCATTGCACCTTTCTCCCATGACTGCATAATCAATATGAAGCTCTCTGAAGGGGCCTGTTGGTTTTGGTATTGTCCCTCGCAGTGTTCTTAAAGTCATGCCTGAATTATATATTTGGCACATTGTACATTGCATTGCCAGTTTTGAAAGTTGCTCCTGTAACCCTGGGATGAACCAGTGTTCCTGTATTTCTGCAGGCAACATGCTGTTTTGCATTGTGTGCGGGGAAGTGTAGTTGTTGGAATGCTATTTCCAATAATTTAGTTGGCATTACCACCTTTCCAGTGTTGTTTTGCCACCATAAGAGATCTGTTGCTGACTGGCTACATCCCCTTTTTTCCCATACTTCTTTCTCCTCATTTGTTGCCCCCTGTTGCAGCTCCAATATTTGTGACACGGGAATGGCAGTGTAGCCATCCGGGAGGTTCTCTTCTACATGTTTGTGTATCAAGTACTCACCTGTCCTTTCTTTTACTAAATATGAGGCCTCATTGGCTGCAGCGTCCACTGCCGCGTTTCCCAAAGAGATGACATCTGTGTTGGTTGTATGGGCCTGGCACTTCACTGTGGCTACCACGGTGGGGTCTTTTAATGCCGCAATGAGTTCCTTTAGGAGCTCTGCATGTTGTACATGTGACCCATCAGCCCCGTGAAATCCCCTCCGTCCACACCTTGCTAATACTCCATGTACTGTAGTAGTCATATAAGCTGAGTCTGTATAAATCATAACTGCACACCCTTTTGCTGCATGCAATGCTTCATTGAGTGCTATCAGTTCTGCTGCCTGTGCTGAGTAATGGGCAGGTAGGCACTGTTGTACTAGCACTTCGTACTCACCTTCTTCTAACCTTACGACAGCTATCCCCACATGTTTCTCTCCTGTCTCTGAATTTATTGATGCTGACCCATCTATGAAGAATACCTCTCCTTCATTTAGTGCATTTTCACTCACCATGGTTGTTTTCCCTTCCTCCCCCTTGTATGTTGCACAGTATGTTGCACAGTGCTTGCATGTCCTCCAAGGTGCACGGTTCTGTAATAAATCTGGCAGGATTCACTGTCTTACATCTCACTATATGTATGTTGGCGCTGGACAGAATAATTTCATACGCTGTGCATCTCTTTGAGTTGTGAGTGTGCTTTTTGATCTTTCCAGGATTGCGAATAAGGAGTGTTCCACAAACAATGTTACGGAACAGCCCATCACAATTGTTGCACTTTTTTTAATGGCGAACGCAGCGGCTGCAAGAGACTGCTCGCAAGTGAAGTGTCCTTGCATTACTGCATCCAATGTGCCACTGTAGTAGGCTAGGGGCTTGTGTCCTAAGGAGGTCTTTTGTGTCAGTACTGCTGTCATGAGGGACCCTTTACAGTGGGAGAACAGGTAGAACTTGCGCTCATAATCTGGGTTCGCGAGTACTGGTGCACTTGAGATCAGTTCTTTGAGTGATGTGAAAGCATCCTCTAGTTCTGCAAACCATTGTATTTCTGTGTTTTCTCATTGGGTTACTTTGAGTCCCTGCAATAATGGTCTTGTATATGCTGCGTAATCTACTATCCATGCTCGCCAGTCATTACACATGCCGAGAAATGTTTGCATTTCCTTCACTATTTTTGGTCTTCCTACTGTGCTGTAATGGCAGCTACTCTGTCTGGTATTATTTTCTTACCGTCCTTTGAGATTAGTTGTCCCATGTACAACACCTCTCGTTGGCAGTACTGCCTTCTTTCCTCTATCAACCTTGTAGCCTTTGTGGGCCAACATAGTCAGGAGAGCAATGGAGTCTTTCCTACATTCCTCCTCATTTTTTGCGCAGATCAGCAGATCATCGACATATTGAATAATCGCACTGCTATCATGTTCCCTAGATCTTCACGTAGGATTCGGTTGAATATGCTGGGGCTTTCGCAGTACCCCTGGGGTAATCTGCAGTGCTCATATCTCCCCCCCCAAGGTAAATGCTGTTAAATATCTACACTCCTCTGCAAGTGGTATTGAGAAGAATGCGTTCTTCTAATGCACTACTGTGAAGTGGGACGCATCTTTTGGGATGCTGCACAGGATAGATGCAGGATTGGGGACCAAAGGGAACTCTTTTTGTATGACGTCATTGAGGGGGCGTAGATCTTGGATTATCCTCCATGCCCATCCTTTCGCTTTTGTAATGCGGTAAATGCAAGTATTACATGGCGAGTTTGAGGGCACTATTATTCCTTGAGCTAATAATGCACTAACTGTTTCTTTTATCCCTTCTTCTGCCTCCCGGGACAAGGGGCACTGTTTCACCCTGGGTAGTATTGCTCCTGGTTTGAGTTTTATTTTAACCAGTGTTACCCCATGTAGTAGTCCTACATTGTGGGGGCCGTTGGTCCACAGATTACTTGGTACCGATTTCATGTCATCATTGAAAAAGGAAGGAGCGGCTCCTACTACCGCCATTAGTTGTACTGGTACTTGTCTTTCCTGTATCATGATATCACAAGGTATTGCTATTTCCATTATTATTTCTCCATCACTCTCTGAATCTGAAAAGAGATCTTCGTCTGATAAATCTCTTAATGCAATGTAGGCATTGATGCACAATACTGTGCACCACTCACAGCCGTGTATGTCCATTGCAATAACTGCTATGCTTATGGCTGAGATCTGAACTGCATGCAAATCCAATGACATCATTGTCCCAGGCACTATCTCCGGGCGTGCCATGGGGCGGAAAATGAACTCTGTGGGTACCCTCCATTCTAGTTTTTTCAATTCTGGGACCACCCGGGCCAATGTTTTAACCCTTGAATGAACATGTCAGGATCTACAGGTGTGCCGCATATTTTTTCTGGCGCTGTCGCTCATGCTTTTACCACCAGCATTACACGCATAGGGCAAATCCCTGGTGTGGAGCAAACTATTCCTCTTTCTGTAAACAATATGATCATGTTAAGCTTGCTGAGAAGGTCCCTTCCCAGTAAGTTAATCAGGGACTGTTCGTAGTACAATAGTGGTGCTCTGACTGTCTTTCCCCCTACTATGACATCCAAATCTTCTGTGTAAGGAACTTCGACCACCGCCCCAGAGAACCCCTGCGTGTCCAATTTATGATTAGATAGCGGGAACGGGCCTTCAAGCAAACATGATTTCTCAGCTCCCGAATCCACCATAAAAATAAATTGTTTGTTTCCTATCTCCGCCCATGTCAATGGTTCTTCTGCTGCATTGAGGGTCGTCAATAGTACTGGACACGCAAGTGCTCTCTGTGGGCTGTCCTATGCTGGGTGTCTCGTGGCCCCCCTTTGGCTGAAGACATTGCCTGATACCACTGCCACCCCAACATACGGTGCAGGTGCACCGTTTGGTGTTGTGGCGAAAGGATTGCCTTGTGTGTATGGTATATGTTCGCGGCATTGTGGGTGCTGTTGGACATTATGTGGTTTCTCCCTGTGTTGCTCTGTGCATCTCTGCTCTTGTTTTCCTTTTCCCCCTCCCATGGGCAATTCGTATGGACTCCCTGGGTGTGGGTGACCATAAGGTTGGTCATCTTGGTAATTGTTGCTCGGTGTGCTCCTGCATTCCCGTGAGAAGTGTCTCCACCTCCCACAGTTCCAACATTTCCCTTGTCCTCTTCTAGGTCCTTGCCCCTATATCCGCCATTACCTCTGGTCCCCTGACGACCCCCTCTGCGCCCTCTGTACCCACCTCTTCCTCCACGGGGAGCCCACACTTTCCACTGCGGTCCTCCGTACTGCTCCTGTCCATTCCAGTGTGTCGGCCCATTGCCTGTCCAATTCACTGCCATCCTTCCTTGTATAGCTACCATTCCCTCCTCTCCATCCCTATTTAGGGGGAGTGCTGCTACGGCTGCGGCGACCTACACCAGTTTCGTTTGTACTAGCTTTGCCTCATCTGCCAACCTTTTTTGTGCAACTTCCTTCTCTCGTTCCTTTATTCTTTTGCAGTGGTGAACTATTAAGCTTTGAATTTCTGGCCAGCCCTTTGCTTCAATCCCTGCTATTTTGTCGAGTGCTTTCTGCACTTCTTTTGGGAGCCCTCTCTTTATTATAAAGTAGAATAGGGACATTAATTGGTCCCAACCCGTACCCGTCTCAGCTCTCCACATCTCCTGCACTCGAAAAATGAAGTCCATAGCATTTTCCCCATCATTCATGGTACATTGCATCACTGACTGTAAATCTGGTGTGTCTGGGAACGTTTTTCTTAAAGTATCCCATACTCTCGCACGTACAGTATTAAAGGAGGCTCCATCATGGCGGTCACAATCTAGTGTTACCCCTGGGAAACCAGCCTTTGCCCATAATCTATCTGCTTGGTCACCCACTGCCGATACCAGCAAACCCTTGACATCACCTACTGCTAGGGGCACTCCTGCGGCATGTTTCTCAAATGCATATATCCACTTACTTGCCCCTCCTGATAGCGCGGGCAATGATTTTAATACGTTTGCCTTGCCATCTGAGCCCATGGTACGTAGTTCGGTCTACCCCCCTCTGTGTATCAGGGGGAGCTGCAGTTTTCCTTTAATCCCTTTTCCAGTACTAACCTTCGACCCTTTCTTCCCCAACGTGGACATTCTTCCCATCCTATTTCTTAACCTCCCTGTCCACTCCTCTTCCATGGTCCTCCCCAGCGGTGTCTCATCCAACCTGTCTAATCTTCCTCCTGTTGCTGTACCCAGCCTCCCAGCTTACTGCTCATCATCCTCTATGTCACACCACAGTTCTTCCCGTCCCCCAGTAGCCAATACTTCCTCTTCTGTGTTTTCTCCAAGATCATGTGTGTCCAGTTCTATTATCCTAGTTGGTTCTTCCTGTATTTTGAATGGTATCTCCACCTTCTTCCACCCTTCCTCGGAGTATCTGTCTAGCGTTTGTGCTCTAGGTACTCGTTCTATTTTTGATATACTTGTTCCACTCTGTTCACATATGGTTTGTATCCTAGATAGCTCATCTCTGGCCATCGAAAGTCTGGAATCTAAGTCCTCTGTTAGTTTTGCCATATCCACTGTATCCACTGTGGGGGTACTTACCTGTCCACTAGTCCTGGGGCAATCATATGGTGGTGGGGCAGTTGGTTGTGGGGTGGCTGTGGGGGTAGTGGCGGGCGCATATGTGGGATCACTATACCCCTCAGCGGGCACTGGTTTGTTTAGGAGTGGGTACAACCGTGTTACCTCTATTGACTCTCCTTTTCCCCTATCCTCACTTATCTAAATTCAGCGGCACACTTTTCTAATGACGCAATTACCTGGATCAGATCCTTCCTAAATGGCAGAACAATGAGGGTATTCTCACCGCTAGCAGCTGCAGACCCTATACCCATTACCTGTGGTGTTCCTCAGGGTTCATGCGTTTCGCCCACTCTCTACAATATTGTCACTAAGCCCCTTTTCGATGATCTGGATCATCTCGGTATCACCTACACTAACTATGCAGATGATACTCAGATCCTCCTCCCACTTTCAGGGGATTATGGAAAGGATTTGGCCTTAGTGAATAGAGTGTATATTATCATCCAGGCATGGATGGCCACACATGGTCTATGCCTGAATGATGATAAAACCGAACTCATCATCCTGGGCACCCCGTCCAATTTAAAAAAAACTAGACCCCAAATACTCCTCATTTATAATTGATGGCAATATCATAAAAGTAGAACACGAGGTAAAAACACTAGGATTTTACCCTGATTCAAACCTCTCATTCACCAAACAGATCAATTCCCTAGCATCCTCCAATGCTTACACATGCAAATTGATACACACTGGCAAGCCATTCCTCTCAGATAGCAGCTACGTTACTCTGGCCAGAGCCCTTATCCTCTCACGCCTGGACTACTGCAACGCACTCTATCTAGGTTCATCGAAAGCCAACATCAAAAGAATCCAAATACTACAAAATAATGCGCTTAGAGCGGCATTAGGCATTTCCAGAAAAGACCACATCTCAGAAACTTGTCAACAGAATAATTGTCTCCCAATTTACGACAAAATCCTTCTTAAAACTATCGCTGACGCACAAATCCCTTAACGGTGCCGCACCTATCTACCCGGCCGAGAGATTTCTTAAGCGAGCCTCTACTAGACCAGTTGTTTGTAATAGAGATCAACTCTCCATTCCAAGATTTAAACGAGCTACCATTGGAGGTAACAGCTTCCCAGTAAAAGCAGCCAAACTATGGAACACGCTGCCCCATAGTCTAAGTACAGACCAAACGTACCATAAGTTTAGATCCTATACCATCACATGGTTGAAATCCAATAACCAGCATTCATAACTACCTTCCAGCATCTCATCGGCCTTCACCTTGGTAACTACCATATGACCAACATGCTCTCTGCCTTGGCAGTACTCATGTATTTATCTCTGCACCTTGTAATTATCCCTCACCAGACCTTTCTTGTATACACCTTCTGGGAATAGCCCACTTTTCCTCCTGACGCTCACCAGGCCTGTAAATATGCCTTCTCTGTATATTCACCATGTCATTTTTACCTGCATGTAATTTGTATATATCTCTGTGTAACCAAGCTAAGCATATACGTGTAACTGCTGCGCCCTGTTAACCCTGGGTATGTCGCGCATTATAAATAATAAACAAACAAACAAACAAACCTTAACCTTCGTTTTCTGCCAAGGGAGTGATGGTGAGGGCGGGCGGGTCAAGCGCTGCGTCTTTCCTTTTGGGTGGGGGCACTTCTTGGAACAGTCTCCAAAGATCTAGTATCTCTCTTATATTATGAAACTGTTTCCCTTTGTATTTTATGAATATACATGTGGCTACCATATCCAGGACACTTTTATCAAATGACCCTCCCTGTGGCCATACCTGAGGCAATCCCTCTCCTTTTAGCTCCATGACCCATTGGTCATGGTATTTGGTTATACGTTCTGAATATCCAGGTAGATTTTTACAGATGTGGGCCAGGGGTTTTTCTGCCCCCATGTTATATTCTCGTTGCTCACCCTACTGTGTTGTTTGTGGCTATCACTGTGACTCACGTGTGTGTTTCTTATCACTAACAATTCTTAACTATTGAAATGCTTGTCCACAATACTCCTGTCCTAAATCTTACCGGGTCACACTTACAATGACCATACCAAAGAAACCGCTAGTACCATTAATTCAACATTATTGCTTTACAATGCAATTTTCTAAAACATGAATAGCTTAGCACATGCAACACCGAACGGACGTTCAACAAACTTTTAACATACAACACATAACAATCACCCTCCCTTTTCTTGCTGTGCGCTTTTGTCTTTGACCAGACCTTCTGACCCTCACCCAGTTCTTCCCCTTGACCCTTAGCAGTTATAGCACTTTCTCTATGAACGATTCACCCAAAATAAAGAGAAAAAAAAGTTTCTAATGTGTACACTGTGTCTCCCTTATTCTCAGACACCCTTATTTTTTTTTTCCACTATTCAACTTATTCCCAGTACTAGTCAAGATAGCACTATGCGGCGCCGCCTTCTACCCCCATGCAGAGCTAGGTTCCCGTCTTTATCTTCCCTCTTTCACCTTGTCATCCTAATGGCCATATGCAGAGAAAGAGAAGACGATTGATGCTTGAAAGTACCCGTTAATTTACCAATACCTGACCTCATATGGTCTGGTCTTTCTCCCCCCCGCTCCTTTTATTGTCACTCGCCCTTAGTACTCACGTGCCTGTTTTGATCCGAGAGTCTCTGGATTGGGTCCGTCCAGGCGACACTGCCTCACATTCAATAGCCACCCCCGGCTCTGGCGAGCAGTACTAAGGTTTTTTTTGAGTGGGACCCGTAGCCTTTCGGCATACTGCGTGCGTGCGTCTAAGCGTACCAGTTGCAGCAGGCGGGTAGCTCTATGAGCGGGCGCGCCGTGCATCTCCACTACGGCCGGGAACGTCTCGTGGCAAAAGGGGACAATCAAAAGACGAATCACATCTTCGGGGTCACCACTGAAAGTAAGCGTCCCCCAGTAAGGCAGTACAACCCCCTTGATGAGAGGCAATAAAAGACACACCCCAGGAGGGAATGAGACCACGACGGGTGAAGTTAAAGGGTTTATATAAATCAATATGGGGCATGCAAAGGACTCTGCAAACTCTGAGAGCGCTCTGTCTGACAATAGCAAAAACAGTCACATTTATTACAAAAATACGTCATGCATCCTGTAAGCTATAGGGGGCACATAGTCTCAGGGATTGGGTGGTGCCAACGTGGGGTGGACGGGTCAGCTGGGCTCGACGGGGTGGAGCTGCCAAGCCGGACGCAGTCTGTGTCAATGAGTAGTGGCTGCACTAACACTTTGCCCTTGTGGCCACACACACACACCCTCATCACTTTATACAATTCCAGTTGTCCTGCAAATCCTACAATACGTTAATCTACGGTCAAGTGGGAGAAGGAAAGATAGCATACAATGAGAAGCTTTGCCAATACATCAGTGTACAATTACTCTTGACCTAATGACTCGCTCTCATAAGTCCAGGTATCATGTCAGAGGGCACGGGGTAAGCTGCCTTGTCATTCTATTCTGTTAGATGTGGTGAGGGATTGTTTTACGACATGTTAGTACAGGGGTGAATAACTGTCTCTATGGCCCGTTAACTTGGGGTGAACTGGAGTACTATTGGATCAGTAAGGGCACATATCTGGCCCCTCAAAGGCGGTGGGATTTAGGACCAGGTAGCACATAATTCACTTGGCCCAGCCATGGCGGCCTCTGACATGGGGGAGGTAAATACTTGAAGTAGGTCCAGCAGAAATGTGGGGAGGTGAGGCTGTGCTGTTAGAACACCAGCAAGCCCTGGCGGGCTTTGTCGGGAGGAGGGGGAGTTGGCCTTGTAACTCCAAGTGATCCTCTATTCACTGGGCTGCACAATATACCATAAGAGGGGATAGATGTTAACATTAATAGCATTAGGATGATTACATGTTTCAATCGTTTATAAGTTCATATATTTCTTCATTCATAACAATGGAGGTTGGCAGCAGCACAGCCGATACATAACGTTAATTGAACACATACTGATAATTCATTGGACAGACAGATTAATAACAAACGTGTGGTAGCGTCAGGTTGGATTTCGTACTCAGGAGCATGGAAGCAATATGTGCGTTTTCATTTTTGTTTATAGCAAAAACTAGCTCAACATCCTTGAGGACCGTCCTCCACTTTTAACACGTATTTCACTACATTATACACAAGCATTCCATGTATTGTTTTTCTCTTTATCCTTTGTACATTAGCAGCAATCATTAGTTAGCATGAGGTGGGATCTATCGAGAGCTTACATTAGACCTTCAGGGCACATGGTGTCTTGCGGCGGGCGGGGGTCAACCTCACTTTAATAACTTTATAAGTTTTATCCCTTTCCGAAACCCATTTTAAAATTTGCAAACAATCCTATGAACCATTGGGGTTTGGTATGTGTTGTTAGCACTTCATCTGGGGGATCTGGGCAGGGGTTCATGGAGGGAGGTCATGGACACCATATATTTTAAATGTTGGGGGTTAGATGCAGGGTCAGGGCTTGTTTGATTGGGATGGTTCTTGTTATTTTCCAGACTCCGGCTGCAAGTCAGGTCACTTCTAGGGCAGTGATTTACTGCGGAAGGTAAACGATACAGTGTTAGTTCTGAAATTTGTTTGTGTCTGGCTGCTCGTGAGAACGGGCCTTCAGCGGATCTGCCATGGGGTGGAGGCATGGGGGAAGTTCATGGCTCTCTATGCGCGGTTAGCGGGGGCCAACCTACAGCTTTTGCATGCAGGCTATTTTGCTTGGGCTTTGGTCAGTACGTCTAAAATGGAGTCTTAATGTTTTCAAAATGGTATCTATGATATGTTACACTATGGGGCGCGTGGCCTTACGTGTCGATCAGCAGACTCCCGACTGGTATTCCATCACTCCACAGCCCAGCCCCAGGACCCAGTTGCCCACCCACACCTGCCTCGGGGGTTGCCATGTCGGGTCAAACACCATCAGACAACACTGGCAAACCCCAGCCAGAGAGGCAGAGGGCTGCCAGCTTCAGTGCCAATGAAGTTGGCATCATGTTGGAGCAAGTCCTGGGGCATTATGATGCCCTCTTTGGAAGTTCACGCGCCGACAATGAAGGACGGAAGGGGATCTGGAAGGACATCGTGGCTGCCATCCACGTGGAGGGGGTGGCAGCCCGCGACATGCAACACGTCGGGAAGTGCTGAGAGGACTTCAGGTCCAGGACCCTTGGCAAGGCCCGGCGCCTCTTGAAGGCAAACCATGGAGAGGGGTTCTGGGTCCACCTTACCAACATCCATATGAGGGTCCTGGAACGCACACACACAGTGCTCCACCTCCAGATCCTTCGGAGGCAGACCCGCCCGGAGTCGAGCGGTAAGTGTCCATCCCTACTGATTGGACGCTGTGCATGTTGAGATGAGGCAGGAGTGTTCAGGTTGCACATATGTCTTGGAAGGGCCATGCATGGATGTGTATGTACAGTGACATGAGCCTGCCGCATGTGAGTCCTGTCATGTGTGAGGCACATCAATGGTGTATGTGTTTGAATGCATGTGTCGGTACACACATGCATTGGAATTATGTGTATGTACTGTGGCATGGTTGTGGTGTGACACATGTATGCTGGTTCCAACTTCATGTATGTGCACAATGTACATGTGCATGTGTGTGTATTTGACATGTGTGCCACTGTGATACACCATGGATGCATGTGACACTGACATGTAGGAGGCTGATTGGCAGATGGGACATGGATGCCGATGATTTCACTGCGACAGGTGGTGGAGATTTGCAAATGCATGTATGTCTGGTGGCGTGTGTGCATGTGTTTGGCACTCCCCGTGTTGCATGTGACATCAGGCTAACCTTCAGATGCTCATGCTGTTGTATGTGTATGGATGGTGCTGCCTCCTGCAACATTCCTGTTGATTTGCGCATGTGTGTGGGTTGAAATGATATGTGTGTTGGGGAGTGTGATGTCATGTGTGAAGTTTGAAACTGCCACTCATTTGTAACTGTCATGTGTGTATCAGACCTTTGTACAGTGCCCTGATGCCTGTGTTCTGTCTCTCCCTGTCTGCAGCATCAACTGATGAAGAGGGCAGAGTCGGTGTTGTGGAGCACAGCGGCAGGGATCCCACCGCCTGCCGGAGACGCAAGGCCCAGCTCCCCTTCCAGGTTGTCATCTCGTCGGGGAGTGAGGAGTCTGGTGCCGCATCCGTGGCTGCAGCTGCCGAGGGTAGGTCCAAGAGGCGGAGGTCGGAGGTGGACTCCTCTGCAGCAGAAGGGACAGCTGACACCCCACAGGGACCTATGGAGGAAGATGACACTGAGTCATCAGGTTGAGACACGTGGGCATGAGCGGGGGTGAGGGGATCAGGAGAGACAAGGGGCATGAGCGGGGGTGGGGGGAAAAGGAGGGAGACACGGGGCATGTGCGGGAGGTGGGGGGGAACAAGAGAGAGACACAGGCCATGAGCGGGAGGTGGGGGGAACAGTAGGGAGACACGGGGCATGAGCGGGGGTTGGGGGGGAACAGGGGAGACATGGCGCATGAGTGGGGGGGAAGGAGGAAGACACGGGGCATGAGTGGGGGATGGGAGGAACAGTGGAGGCATGGGGCATGAGCGGGGGGTGGGGGGACCAGTGGAGACACGGGGCATGAGCGGGGAGTGGGGGGAACGGGAGACACAGGGCATGAGCGGTGGTTACAGGGGAGACACGGGGCATGAGCGGGGGTGGGGGCCAAAAGGAGGGAGACACAGGGCATGAGCGGGGGGTTGGGGGGAAGGAGGGAGACATGGGGCATGAGCGGGGGGTGGGGGGAACGGAGATAGACACTGGGCATGAGCGGGGGCTGGGGGGGAAAAGGAGGGAGACACAGGGCATGAGCGGGGGGTTGGGGGAACAGGGGAGACATGGGGCATGAGCGGGGGGCTGGGGGGAAGGAGGGTGACACGGGGCATGAGCAGGGGTGGGGGGAACAGGGGAGACACGGGGCATGAGCCGGGTGGGGGGAAAAGGAGGGAGACACAGGGCATGAGCAGGGGGATGGGGGACAGGGGAGACACAGGGCATGAGCGGGGGGTGGGGGGAAAAGGAGGGAGACATGGGGCATGAGCGGGGGGTGGGGGGAACAGTGGAGACACGGGGCATGAGCGGGGGTGGGGGAAAAGGAGGGAGACACGGGGTATGAGGCGGGGGCTGGGGGGAAAAGGAGGGAGACACGTGCATGAGCGGGGGGTGGGGAAACGGAGGCAGACACGGGGCATGAGCGGGGAATGGGGAACAGGGGAGACATCTGGGCATGAGCGGGGGGTGGGGGGAAACGGAGGTAGACACGGGGCATGAGCGGGGGGGTGATGTGATCTTCTATCGTCTGATTGAAGAAAACCTGCATCTTGTTGGAAGGTACACTGATGTGCATACACTCCTAAGGGATCCGAGAAACAATGCAACACTAAATGAAATCTTGAGAGGTATCATCACAAGTGAGTACCTATTCCGAGAGAACTCCGAGGTCAGAGTGAAACTTTCCTTCAAGGGACAGATCGAGAGGTTGCTGGTCAGACAGAACTGTTGTTTCATGCTGAAAGAAATTCATCATGTCATCTGGTCTAAGACAGATTCCAGGAATCGACTGGGAATGGGTGTATGTCGTTGAACTTAACTAGACTTACTGAAGTTGTTTTTTTTCTTACTGGAGAGGCATCCACATTTCGTCTGGTTAAAGACTGGTTACAGAGATACAATGGGAGTTTGTTCTTGTTATCCAGTATGCAGACAGCTGATCAAGGTCAAGTTGTCAAGTCAAGTCAGCAGTTTCCAGAAGTAGTACATAATGCTGCTGTATTAAAGTTACTTGTTCCTTCCTAAGGCAATAAATATGGGACGTGTTAGTAGTAACATAATATTGCCAGATGCAGAGAGACGTCCACGTTGTCCGCAAAGTCGATGCTGCAAAATATCTTATCTGTGTATTATTTACGCTTGCATTTTGTTCATAATCATACTGCTTTCACTTACAGTACGCACATCGTATTGCACTGATGTACATGGAGCTAAGACTCCTAGGAATCTTCCTGGTGAGAAAGAAGGTACAATTGTGGTAACTACTAGGCAGCCAAGACCCTATGTAGTTATTTCTGTTCCAAAGAAAGAGGACAAATTGCCTGAATTTGAGATAAATGTCACTAAGAATCATTCACATGCAAAAAGTGTCTTAGAGACTCTTTTTGGACGAAAAAGACAGGCAGTGAGAAGAACTTCAAAGGAGGAATGCTTTGTGTGTGTTCACCTGCCGTACAGTATGGGAAAATCCAAGATTTTCATAGCTATCGAAATAGATGTCCAGACAGCTCATTGCCGTTCGCACATAGCACTTTGCAAAACAAGAGGCCAGTTCATGGGCTGAAATGCCTACCTCAAATGGGCAACTGAATGGACAGATCCAGACGAAGATGACTACATCCAAGATACAAAGACAAGAAACAGAGCCCATACTAAGAATCATGTGATCAGATATGAGAAGCCTGGACAGAAAGGAACTGGAATCAGATGGGAGGTAAACAAAAGACTGGGGAGTCCAGGAAAACCTGCAGAAGAAATTTGTGGATGGAAGAACAGAGGCCAAATACAGATCTGCAGATCAGTGTCATCACCAGACAGATGGGAATAATGAGTGGTTCTCTGCAAAGCCTGGGTGTTCATTGGTTGTTACAAGCCTGCCATTGACATTGTACAGAATGGCTGTAAGCCATTATGGCCAAGACTTGCTAAGCTACTGACTTGGGTCGAAGACAGAGGAGGACCCTTGCAGACTGTGCTTCAGAAATAGAGGCACACGAAAAGTTGGAGAGAATCAGAATTGAGGTTGAATCTTTGATGTACTAGGAATAATACATGGAACAGCAGTAATCAAGGATCATTATTGGGCTTGTGGATCCAGGGCATACATGAAGCTACCCAAGGATTGGGGAGGACGATGTTCTTTAGTTAATGTTCATGTTAAAGCACTGGTGATTCCAAAAAGTGACCTACACCTCGACAGTTTTCCAAAAGCAGATGCTCACCTAAGGAAGAAGAGATCTGTGGAGCTGATGAAGAGTATGAAGAGAGAAAACTATTTTTCAGTAAAATCCATAGAAGCCTTTGATGCTATTCCAAATAAGCACAGATTGTTCAGCCAGACCTCATCAGTATTCACCTTAATTTTTATGCTGAGAATCCAGGTTGGAGCAAATATCAAATGGCTGCAGATTACCAGATGGGAATTGCTACAGACGTTCATCACAACTATAAAGGGGTTCAATGCATTCTTAGAAGAGATGACAGCCATACGACTGATGACTCTTCAGAACAGATATGTCTTGGATGTGATTACAGCTTTGGATGGAGGTGTTTGTGCAAAAATTGGAGAGTCATGTTGCACATTTACACTTTCTCATGATGACGATAATGGAACCTTGACTGAGGCCATAGACATGCTGACAAAGCTCCATGGTCAGATGATAGATGAAGTTGAAGACATTGCTGAAGACAGTTGGTTTGGATCACTCTTTTCTAGGGTTCCACAATGGATGGCAGACATGTTCAAGTTTCTTGGAGCCCTAATAGTGATGATATTACTTCGATTTTGTGTGATCAAGTTGATAATTTCACAATGCAAGAAAACAGCAAAGAAAGCTATAGGGATGAAGATCATGATCGATGTTGAAACAGCATGGAAAGCCAAAGACCTGACGGATGAAGAAATCAGAGACTTTGAGAAGGCAGTATTCATGCACCTGAGGAGACGAAGTTCCTATATCCAAAGAATAATAAGAAGTATGTAGGAAGATGGATCTATTGCAGTCCAAATGGACAATGCATGCTCATGATGTGGAACAAGGGTGAGCATGTGAAAACATCAGGATGCCTGAAGAGTGTCATAAAATTATGGATCCAAAAGAAGCTTTTCTTCAGACCTGAATGCCTAGATGTGAAGGATGATGAGAGAGTGGCCGATGAATCACACAGAGGCGGGAGTGTAGAGGAGGAGCCACGTACCCACACCTCAACAGTTCTGCCCCATTACCTGTATGTTGGAAAACAGAGTATGTGACATACATGGAGCGGTTGAAACAACAAAGGCCAAAGGGAATCCGAGAGGCAACATTCCCATTGAGGAAACCACATCTACATACAAGGAAATATAATGGTTGTCTAAATAAGATTCCTGAAGAAGCAGAGCAAATAAATGGTAAGGAAGAATGATGACATCACACAGAGCTGAACTGACGTACCTAGAAAAGAAGCAGAGCACAGAGAATGCAGACATTCTATAAGGCATCAAGAAAGTATCAAGGATAAGTGACATCTTGGGATCAAGGTGAAGAAACTTATGCCACAGAAACAGATGAAGATATCAAGCTATTTTACACGTGTACAGATGTAAAAGAAACGTAAGCAGACAAAGTAATCTTGAGGCTAGCTTTATAGTGAATAGATTGTGGCAAGCGCCAATATATATATATATATATATATATATATATATATATATATGGGAAAACATTTGTCTGCCCCTAAACTGCGCTCTGCCTCATTATTGAGCTGGTGCTATTGGGCTAGAGCGGACAGGGCTCTAAAATGTGCAGAAGAATGTCAGCAAAAAGATACAGGTAGGCAGATAAACAACACCTCCAACTTAATACCAAACTTGCCCAAGCACTCACGACCATTTACTAAGTTTAAAAAAAAATTATTTAATTAATCAAAAGTTGTGCAAAATGTTATAAAAAGCACCACTCACCCCAACGGGTAGAAAGACGCCACACGTTCCACTCGACTCGCGAGCTTCCTCAGGCTTGTAGTTGTTCCCAACATGTGTATTCTCGTTTTTATAATGGCTCATGTGCTATGTCATGTGCTTCCCCCACCTGCTACTTCACGCGTCACGTGATGCACTACTACAATCTGGCTAAAAAAGAACTCTATGGTTCTACATGACGGAGAATCCGCCATCTTGGAATGGCTCAGGTCTAATGGACCTTGAGTGTAGATGTAGGGAGGTAAAATACTCGGGAATCCTTTATAAATTTAAATTCAGACTAGCGTGCGTGAATGACAAAGGCAGGGGGAGTCAGACATGTCCCATTGAGAGAACAGTGTATATAAAAACTTTGTAACGAGATTTCGCGCCAGTGCGCAATATCAATATTTGTTGCCTCACCGTGCGAGGTTTATCATGTCTTGACAAGAGACACATTTGTAAGTGTGTCTTTAATAACAATCATTTTGAACTGATTCTGTAGGTGGGCAGTGGACATGTTGGCCATCTATCCATTGAAAAAAGAGCAAATGTGCTTATCTTCTTTTGCTAATTGATGGGCATGTGCAGAGAAAATCATTACTGAACCAATGAACTTGCCTGTCAAACACTGCAGCAGGATCTTCCTGTATAGGTTAGCACTCTAAGACAGTCACTCCTCTTTGGCAGTGGCCTTTTCCGCAGCTTTGCTCCTTGGTTGGTGCTGCTGGCTGATGACTGTCCTGTGGATGTTAACTAACTCCGCCATAGCAGTGCTACCGGTTGTTACAGTGGAGAGCTGTACCAAAATAATACAGGGTGACTGGAGCAGTGTGCAAGCATGACCAACAGGAGCGCCCAGCATTACCGCCTTCCAACTTGTTATTTATATAATTGGATAACTAACTCGCATCGCCATGTGATTGTGGGTCCCCCAGTTCACGCATAACAATTTGCGGCCAACTGCATGGAGGCATGTGGCCAGTGCACACTTGTGTTTCTTGTTGTGTGACTGACTTATTTACAGTTAAAATTTGGCCTGTGGGTGAAGAGGGAGGAAAGTATGTCTTACAGTTGTCAGCTCACAATTCATTAAGCAAAACACCAATCAAAACGACCACACTTAAAATTACCACCATTGGACCAACTATGTAATTACCAAACCCCCCCAAAAAAACACAACATTCAATTGACAAAAGGTTCTGGTTCCTTCGACAAAGTCCTATGAGAGAAAAAAGTGAAATGCAGATAAAAACAAACGTGCAATCCAACGAACTTTTTCATAAGAGGCCTAACACGTTTGCTGGCCAGACTGAAATGCTAATTGACAGTTTGTTCTAACACGTGAAAATTGACTCTCTCGGATTTTCAAACCTCCTGATGCTGCACGAGGGAAATGATTAGCAAAATATAATTATATGTAAAAAGACTAAACCCTGAGGGGTAGTCTTAGAAAATTGTTGTGATGTCATTTCTATCTTCTGACTATTTAATAACCCTTTTAGAAATAAGGTAATAGCTTATCATTTAGATTCATGGAAAAACAACTCAGTACATTGGTTCTACATGACATGACAGACAATTCCTTGCTAAAGTGAGAACTAACGTAATTTGATTGTTTATTTTTGATGTAGTCAAGTTTTCACTATTTGACAAAAACCTGCTTTAACTTATTTGTTTAGAATTTCTTGTCACCCAAATTAACCGAGTAATAACCTTCGAAATCTAACTGTTAATTCTGTCCCTTATCGAAGTCCGTTTATGTCACCATTTGGCCCTGCAGAGCAAAGCAAATGGAAACTGCGCTGTTTTATGTTTGTTTGTATTGTGTGTGTGTGTCATCGTTCCTATACATTAATATCTAAAATACATTACATAACAATACATCAAAGTCATTAAATTCGACAAATGAGGCATTGCTGTAACGTGTAAACTGTTTTATGGTCACAAGTTGTTAAACTCTTGCCTAACATATTTTTAGGTTTTTAATGAGCATGACGTCTCATGCCGGCAAGTACTGCAGAGTTTATGTTTCCAAATGTCAATCCTTCAAGGTCATTAAAATCTAGATGCAGCTCTTGAGCCATGAGTTTCTCCCCGGTGGGTTACTTCATCCATGCCCTGTGGTGTTTATATGAATCACTCCTTTTCCGTGGGAAGAGATATATGAAGAGATATATTTGACCTTTAGGGAAGAACTCATGCACAGGCAGAAATTGAGTTTTGGTGGAAAACTCGCCAAGAGAACAAAGTTCTTACGATAAGTCTTCCACTTTTTACAACCTCATAAGATGAGGGAATCCTGACCCTTGAAAACGTCATGTGGAAGGTTAACTGTTTTAAAGAAAGATATCAGCCTAGCAATGGGCCTCATTACAAGTGCAGCAGTAACCCACCGGTGCTACCGGCTGGTTGCCGCCAAACTATTTACACCATTTCCGCAGCCTGAGATCCCAGTGCCACCGGGACATTACAAGCCCCGTCGACTCTGGAAATTAGGCGGCGGAAAGTTTAACGGTGCTAAAGGTACTGGTGCTTCTGTGAAAACTCTGCGGCGGGTGCCGTTGCCCCCGGCAGTTCAGACCTGTCAGGGGCAATGGCCCCCACCTGCAGAGTTGCCGTGTGGCGGTCCCGAAAGGGTGCCAGTACGGTGCAACCAGTACCCTAATTTCCAGACCACAACACTGGTAATGAGACCCAATGAATATTATCTCACATGAAATCAATATTGCCTTTCACTATTCATTTTCATAAAAGATACAGCATTTCTAATTGAAATAACTCAAATTGAAATATAGCTCTGGATGTGCTGCTGGATAATGCTGAGAACCATGCAGTTTGGAAATAGCTCAAAACGGCCGAACAGGATACAAGGCTCATTAGGCAAATACAACCACATTAAATAACACACCCATCTTAACGGCCTGTCCTTATAAAATGTTTAAAATGTAAAAACTAAAAATCGATTTCTGGCAGAGGCAGAGCAATGCAAACAAGTCATGTGCCAGTGCTTTTGATTGTGTCTCTCTAGAGAGATGTTTTGGAGAAACTAAGGCACTGGGGTATTGATCCCATGTGTCTGCACTTTCTTAAATTGATGGATTAGGAAACTACGGTTTCTGTCTGCATCAGTCTTGATGGGCAACTTATAAAAGCTATGCCCACCAATCACGGATGGAAGCCCCTGCTTGTCAACCTCTGCATGGCAGATATGGACTCTGCTATTAGAGTTGCTTGTAGTTTTCTACCACGTATTGGGGACTTGACCGTACCGTGGATCACGTATGCAGATGATACGCTTCTGTTTGATCTTGCACCAATTGGGTCATAGCTGTCCATTAATGTACCCTTTATCTGGAGGCTGGGAGGAGGGAGGCACTAGAAGTGGTGCACACCTATATCTATCTGGGCATACCGAATAAATCACACCTCACTGCACAATGCTTGGGTGAGTATGTCACACTAAAAGTCTTCAAAAAGTGGTTGGTCATACAGAGGTTTATTGCAGATAAAGGAGGACATAATTAAGAGGTGTTCTTGGAGAAAAATAAAACTGGAACTGTTTGTAGTATTCTCTATGGCTTGAAGTGTTTACCATCAAAGTTGCTTAACTTGTTTGAAAGATTTGAGGGGAAACTTCTCTGATCACTCCTTGGGGTATGAGTAGGATACCTGTAGAGGCACTCAGGTGTGACCTGGACCTACCCACCCCGATGGCATCATTGCTGATCCACTGCACCAGATTATGGGCCACATTACGGGTCGGGCGGTACCCTTGCTGGTGCTACTGGTGGGTCACTGACTGATCCGTATTAATTTAGCCAGCGCCTGACTTCCCGGAGATACAAAGTCCGGCGGCTCGGGAAGTCAGGCACCGGTAACTT
Organism: Ambystoma mexicanum; assembly: GCF_040938575.1. Taxonomy (NCBI): domain Eukaryota; kingdom Metazoa; phylum Chordata; class Amphibia; order Caudata; family Ambystomatidae; genus Ambystoma; species Ambystoma mexicanum. The sequence continues at coordinate 564,134,620 of NC_090935.1, forward strand.
GTTAGTCCCCATTCCCATAGACTCCTATGCGACTCAATGGGCGTGGGGACATGGAATTACCGGCACCATTAGCAATGGTGCCAGTGCTTCCATGAACAGTCTGCATGCCGTGGCCGCAGTGCTCAGCAGGGTCAGACCTGTCGGGCACAGTGGCCACGGCAGGCAGACTCAAAGTCTGCCGATCCGGAAACAAGGGTTCCGGTGAGCTTACCGGCACCCGGTTTCCAGACCGGCAAACTCCAAATGAGGCCCAATATCTTAAATTGCACTGGGCAGGCATGGAGGCAAACACCCTGCTTGGGGCTACATCACGGAATGAGTTTAACAATCTATCTAACTTTCCTTACATCAATCTGAAGCAATCAATAATTACACATATTGATTCCATCGGCCTCACCATACCTGATGATGCATATCCCCATCAATATTTTCAAAATATTAAGGCTAAAACTGTTCACTGAACAGGGTGCAAAATTTTGCTAAGCTGAGTGCTAGTCGTAGGTATGCCGTGTTTAGCACTCTAGGCATTCGGCCTACTGCCCCTTGCTCATACTTATTGAAACCATGTCCTTTTGCTTTTAGGCATTTTATCTTGTATCTCAAAATAAATATATTACTTACTTATGAGTGTGTTGGAGCATGGCACGGAATTGACTATACTGATAGGCAATGTAAGCAGCAAAGCAAAAGAGACCATTAGGCATATTCTTACTAAGTGTACGGTTTTGAATGATAGAAATGCTAATGGTTACGGGATCTTCACTTTTTTAGAGATGGGCTAGTAGACCAACCAATTTTGGAGCACAGTTTATTCGGTAGAAAGTCTTGTTATTTTAAATTTTTTTAAAATTCGGTTTTTAATTTTATGGTTAAAACAACATTTAAACTTTAATAGCAATATAACAAGAATAAGAAATTCAAGATACATTCATTCATAAGGTACAATATCATAAAGTTAATAGAAATACAATTCATTCTAAGACCTTAAAACTAATCAACCCAATTACCAAACAAAATAAAACAATAAACCATATTGATCAATTGAATTTAAAAGAATAAAAATGCATTGTAATCATACAGTTCATATTCAAATGTTTTTAAGAAAAGAAGTCTCAAAGTTCAGTGATTTTATAAAACCAACTACCGCAATTACCCTAGAAGTCGTCCGCCCCACCAGACATGTAAGCCAAACTTCTTCATTTCCAACAAATAATTTTGATAGCAGAAACCTCTCAAAAGATAGCATTTGCAAACCCCGTAGGGCCATAGACTCAGTCACCCAATGCCTAAGTGATTCACATGACCCAGATAATTTGCAACCCAGAAAACAAGAAACCTGATTAGAAGAAATTAAGCCACATCTGTCATGATGCCTACCCCGGTGAACCAGACCAGGTCCAGCAACCCCTGAAGCTAGCATCAAGTTATTTTGAGCAAGCCCAAAAACCCCTGTTAGGGGCTGTTTGGGTGCGGTCCTGGTGCCATAGGTGCCAGGCTCATAGAGTAGAACTTACCTTATGCAGACCATACTGTAAGCTTACCGGATGCAGACCATGCTGCAGAGCTCCAAACCAAATGAGGCTTGGAAGGGATTATTTTACCTAGGGACTATTTTTTACTCGGGTGGGGCTGGGGAGGAATACTTACCTGGGACTACTTTGGAGGCTATTTAAACCACGCCTGAAGAGCAGCACACGCTTCGCGTTATTCTACATCCAGCAGCGTAACGCTCATCGTGTCTGCAAGCCTGCATCCAGTCTTCTGCCACGCCTGCCTCGAGTCTGCAGCTCCTAGAAAAAGGAAGGAAAAGAAGGAGAAGAGGTTAGAATAAGAGCAAAACCTTCGATCCTTACCTGAATTCCGGATCCACCGCGCCTTCGAGCTGGAAGAAAGAAGCATTTTACGTGCGCCGCCTCGCCTGCTGCAGCACCGCGCTGATCTCACCGGCCTGCGCAGAATCCTCACGATCCACTGCATCCTTCTGCACGTTCCGGCCGCACTCTGGCACCTAAGGGGAACACAAGAACGGCAAAGGTGAGCCAAGGGAATAAACAGAGGCAATAGTAACTACCCCATAGACTTACCTGATTACAGCTGGGGGTACTATTCCTCTTCACGGGTCGGCGCAGTCTCCATTGCATCCTCGCCGTACCCCGACCCCTAAGGTGAACAAAAGGACAACAAGGTGAGACAAAGGGACAAACAAGGGGAAGTCTTCTCACCACAATAGACTTACCTAATTTTACCGCCGGAGGCATTATTCCCCGAACTCCATATTTTCTCTCCACATCTGAATAAGGGAGCAAGCAACAGGTTACATTCTGGCCTTATTTTATTGAACTGTATAGGATAAGCCAAATCTTTACCTGAACTTCGTCAGCTACCATGAGGATCTCTTCACTGGGGTCAAGCTGCAAACTGCAAGGAATAGGACAAGAGTGAAAGTCAGACATGTGAACTCTTATGAACTACATACTTTTCGGAGTCAATATTGTTCTGGAACTCACCAATTCCTTCGAGCCAGTGAAGCAACTGGTTATCAACGTGCCCCTGCGCTCAATGCAGGATGGAGAGCTCATCTTTTCAAACCATCAGGTGAGACTATAAGAGGGGACATCAAAGGTGATCTGTGGGGAGAACAGCAGGGGTGGGGGGATTTACGCTCAACTCCACGGGTGGTTAATCTCCTTTCTCCATTTGCAGAAGAATATTCCCACAGGCCAAGCAAACGAAGCCAGTCCAGTCCGTCATCTCGGCCCTACTCGTCACATTAGTGGAGACCGCAGCTGTCCAGTTCAGATCGACGCCTCTGTGGGAGCCAGGTGAGCGTAACACATCTTACGAGGATCTGTTTGATGAGTAGCAAGTTCCATTAAAATCGAAGAAAGATGGCCCTAGTTAGCTTGTCTGGATAATGCAAAGAAACAGTGCTATAGTTGCCAGCTTCCTATGATCAGTGTGCAGATGACTCCGCGAAGGATATGAATGCATAGAATCCATGGTGTTGGTCCAATCATGATAGTACAAAGATAATGGGCCTCATTACAAGTTCGGTGGTAGCCTTGCCTGTAAAACGGGCAGGTTGCCGCAAACTTGCAAATATTACCGGCGCTCAGGAATGGGCAATTACCAGGTCATTACAGGCTTGCCAGACCCGGTAATTGCCCATTCCCGGGCGCTGGTATAAAATGCTCCTCATTCCCACTTGAGCCTCATAGGGCTCAATGGGAATGGGGACGCCGGATGCACCGGCACCGTTCTGAATGGTGCTGGTGCATCCGACATGGTCAGCTCGCGGGGGCCGGTCTGCCCGCCAGGTCAGACATGGTGGGCGGCAAGGCACGCACATGCAGACCTCGTAGTTTCCCGGTCCAGTAACTACAGTACCAGCAAGCTTACCGATACCGTAGTTACCGGACTGCAAACTTGTAATGAGGTCCAATTTAACCTTAGCTGGACTATGTACCAAATCTTGCAAGGAGCAATTAATAGCATCAAGTATAGCAATGCTCCTTTTAGAGATCAAGTTAATATAGGCACATCCTTGAAACTGCAACATATTATTAAAATCCACAAACAGAGATTCCTCAATCGGACAAACAGGGTAATTCATAGAATTTCGCAGAAAAGTGTCGCAAGCGGCTGGCGCAGAGTGTCCGCGTGCGATTGTCTGCGCCAGGCACGTGCGCTAAAACCGATTTCCGCGCACAGCGTATTCATGGATTTTAGGCTCCCAAACCAGCCGGGCGCAGAGTATCGCAGCGACCCAGCAGCAGCGCCAGTAACGCCCCCAAGAACGCCCTCGCGCAAGGAAAAGCCATCAAAATCGCTAAATCATCGCAAAGGGCTGCGCTAACCCTGGACCAGTTTACAGGGCTGCCAAACAAGGCACGCAAAGCGGGTAACGTGCATATCAGGGGTACGCGTGAAGTTATACACGCGATTAGCCAGGGTGCCAGGGTACGTGTATTTCAGGGGTGCGCGGGAAGTTCAACACACGATAGTCCAGGGAACGTGTATTACAGGGGTACGCGTGAAGTTCAACACGCGATAGTCCAGGGAACGTGTATTACAGGGGTACGCGGGAAGTTCAACACGCGATTGTCCAGGGAACGTGTATTACAGGGGTACGCGGGAAGTTCAACACGCGATTGTCCAGGGAACGTGTATTACAGGGGTACGCGGGAAGTCTTACATGCGATTAGCCAGGGCACGTGTAATACAGGGGTACGCGGGAATTATCACACGCGATTTGGCAGGGTACGTGAATTACAGGGGTGCGTGGGAATTATCACACGCCGTTTTGCTGGGTACGTGTATTACAGGGGTGCGTGGGAATTATCACACGCGATTAGGCTGGGTGGGTCCTCACAGGTGTTCCCTGTACACCCTCCACGGCCCCTGCAGGCAGCCCACAAAACAGGGGACTACCCTGCACACCTGCTCATGTCCCCCTGCACCCCCACCCCCCAGCCACCAGGGGCACCCACCACCAGGCCCCCACCCATGTCTCCTACCACCCCCACCCCCAGCAGTGCAGGGGCAGCCTCCACCAGGCCCCCACTCATGCCCGACTCATGTCTCCCACCACCCCCACCCCCCAGCACTGTGGGGCACCTGCCAGCAGGCCCCAACCCATGTCACCCACCACCCCCACCCCCCCCGCCACCAGGGGCACCCTCCACCAGGCCCCCACTCATGTCTCCCAGCGTGCTACGTGTATTTCAGGGGTGCGCGGGAATTTCCACTCGCGAATAGCCTGGGCGCGTGTATTTCAGGGGTGCGCGGGAAGTTCCACACGCAAATAGCCTGGGCGCATGCATTTCAGGGGTGCGCGGGAAGTTTTACACGCGACTTCAGCAGGGTACGTGTATTTCAGGGGTGCGCGGGAATTCTCACACGCGATTTGGCTTGGTACGTGTATTACAGGGGTGCGTGGGAAGTTACACACGCGATTAGGCTGGGTGGGTCCTCACAGGTGTTCCCTGTACACCCTCCACGGCCCCTGCAGGCAGCCCACAAAACAGGGGACTACCCTGCACACCTGCTCATGTCACCCACCACCCCCATCCCCCACCATCCAGGGGCACCCTCCACCAGGCCCCCACTCATGTCTCCCACCACCCCCACCCCCCCAGTCACCAGGGGCAGCCTCCACCAGGTCCCCACTCATGTCTCCCACCACCCCCACCCCCCAGCAGTGCAGGGGCAGCCTCCACCAGGCACCCACCCATGTCTCCCACCACCCCCACCCCCCAGCAGTGCAGGGGCACCCTCCACCAGGCCCCCACCCATGTCTCCCACCACCCCCACCCCCCAGCAGTGCAGGGGCAGCCTCCACCAGGCCCCCACTCATGTCCCCTATCACCCCCACCCCCCCGCCACCAGGGGCACCCTCCACCAGGTACCCACTCATGTCTCCCACCACCCCCACCCCCCAGCAGTGCAGGGGCACCCTCCACCAGGCCCCCACTCATGTCTCCCACCACCCCCACCCCCCCAGTCACCAGGGGCAGCCTCCACCAGGCCCCCACTCATGTCTCCCACCACCCCCACCCCCCAGCAGTGCAGGGGCAGCCTCCACCAGGCACCCACCCATGTCTCCCACCACCCCCACCCCCCAGCAGTGCAGGGGCACCCTCCACCAGGCCCCCACTCATGTCTCCCACCACCCCCACCCCCCAGCAGTGCAGGGGCAGCCTCCACCAGGCACCCACCCATGTCTCCCACCACCCCCACCCCCCAGCAGTGCAGGGGCACCCTCCACCAGGCCCCCACCCATGTCTCCCACCACCCTCACCCCCCGCAAGTGCAGGGGCAGCCTCCACCAGGCCCCCACTCAAGTCCCCTATCACCCCCGGCCCCCCGCCACCAGGGGCACCATCCACCAGGCCCCCACTCATGTCTCCCACCACCCCCACCCCCCAGCATGCAGGGGCAGCCTCCACCAGGCACCCACCCATGTCTCCCACCACCCCCACCCCCCAGCAGTGCAGGGGCACCCTCCACCAGGCCCCCACCCATGTCTCCCACCACCCCCACCCCCCAGCAGTGCAGGGGCAGCCTCCACCAGGCCCCCACTCATGTCCCCTATCACCCCCGGCCCCCCGCCACCAGGGGCACCATCCACCAGGCCCCCACTCATGTCTCCCACCACCCCCACCCCCCAGCAGTGCAGGGGCAGCCTCCACCAGGCCCCCACTCATGTCTCCCACCACCCCCACACCCCAGCAGTGCAGGGGCAGCCTCCACCAGGCCCCCACTCATGTCTACCACCACCCCCACCCCCCAGCAGTGCAGGGGCAGCCTCCACCAGGCCCCCACTCATGTCTCCCACCACCCCCACACCCCAGCAGTGCAGGGGCACCCTCCACCAGGCACCCACCCATGTCTCCCACCACCTCCACCCCCCTGCCACCATGGGCAGCCCCCACCAGGCCCCCACTCATGTCTCCCACCACCCCCACCCCCATGCCACCATGGGCAGCCCCCACCAGGCCCCCACTCATGTCTCCCACCACCCCCACACCCCAGCAGTGCAGGGGCAGCCTCCACCAGGCCCCCACTCATGTCCCCTATCACCCCCACCCCCCAGTCACCAGGGGCAGCCCCCACCAGGCCCCCACTCATGTCTCCCACCACCCCCACCCCCCCAGTCACTAGGGGCACCCTCCACCAGGCCCCCACTCATGTCTCCCACCACCCCCACCCCCCAGCAGTGCAGGGGCAGCCCCCACCAGGCCCCCACTCATGTCCCCTATCACCCCCACCCCCCAGCACTGCAGGGGCAGCCCCCACCAGGCCCCCACTCATGTCCCCTATCACCCCCACCCCCCCAGTCACCAGGGGCACCCTCCACCATGCCCCCACTCATGTCCCCTATCACCCCCACCCCCCCAGTCACCAGGGGCACCCTCCACCAGGCCCCCACTCATTTCTCCCACCACCCCCACCCCCCAGCAGTGCAGGGGCAGCCCCCACCAGGCCCCCACTCATGTCCCCTATCACCCCCACCCCCCCAGTCACCAGGGGCACCCTCCACCAGGCCCCCACTCATGTCTCCCACCACCCCCACCCCCCAGCAGTGCAGGGGCAGCCTCCACCACGCCCCCACTCATGTCCCCTATCACCCCACCCCCCCAGTCACCAGGGGCACCCTCCACCAGGCCCCCACTCATGTCTCCCACCACCCCCACCCCCCAGCAGTGCAGGGGCAGCCTCCACCAGGCCCCCACACATGTCCCCTATCACCCCCACCCCCCCAGTCACCAGGGGCACCCTCCACCAGGCCCCCACTCATGTCTCCCACCACCCCCACCCCCCCAGTCACCAGGGGCACCCTCCACCAGGACCCCACTCATGTCTCCCACCACCCCCACCCCCCCAGTCACCAGGGGCACCCTCCACCAGGCCCCCACTCATGTCTCCCACCACCCACACCCCCCAGCAGTGCAGGGGAAGCCTCCACCAGGCCCCCACTCATGTCCCCTATCACCCCCACCCCCCCAGTCACCAGGGGCACCCTCCACCAGGCCCCCACTCATGTCTCCCACCACCCCCACCCCCCCAGTCACCAGGGGCACCCTCCACCAGGCCCCCACTCATGTCTCCCACCACCCCCACCCCCCAGCAGTGCAGGGGCAGCCTCCACCAGGCCCCCACTCATGTCTCCCACCACCCCCACCCCCCCAGTCACCAGGGGCACCCTCCACCAGGCCCCCACTCATGTCTCCCACCACCCCCACCCCCCAGCAGTGCAGGGGCACCCTCCACCAGGCCCCCACTCATGTCTCCCACCACCCCCAACCCCCCAGTCACCAGGGGCAGCCCCCACCAGGCCCCCACCCATGTCATCCACCACCCCCACCCCCCAGCAGTGCAGGGGCAGCAGGCAGTCAGGCAGCAGCAGGTGGGAGCGTGCTCGGGCTCTGGGGGGCAGTAGTTCGGCCTTCCGGGCAGGAGCGTGGTATTCCGTGTGCGTACGCGTGGCCAGCTTGGTACAGAGTGATTTTGCACGTGAAAATCCTGCACGTCAGCCTGAAAACTGAGGAAAGGCCCTCAGCGCGTATGCGCGTCTGTGACGTGACCCGCACAGGTGTTTCCCACACAGCACGTGATGACAGAGCACACGTGGAAAGACTGCACGTCAGAGTGTAATCGCGTGTGATTGGTGGAAATGGCCCTACACGCAGAAGTGACAAAGCGTGTGATTGGTGGAAATAGCCCTACACGCAGAAGTGACAAAGCGTGTAATTGGTGGAAATGGCCCTACACGCAGAAGTGACAAAGCATGTAATTGGTTGAAATGGCCCTAGCGCGTACACGCCGCATAAGTGACGCTGGACGTGTGGGCCTGTATAAAAGGTACGTGTAGAACAAGTTTTCCTTGTACGTGCTTTTCGTGGAGAGCGAGTGGGTGAATTCTGTACTTCTTGTCGTTTCACACGCTATTTACTTCACGGCGTTTCAAGTTCGTATTCCCTGTTACCTCTGACAGCTTTTTCTCTTTTTTCTCTTTTACTGGTTTACCTGGGCCTGTTCCCTCAAACAGTGTTCCCTTCTACTGTTGTCCTGTCTCCTCAGACAGCGTACAAATCTTCTTTTGGCGGGGGTGTTGCCAACCAAAAGTGCTCCTTTTACATGCTCGTTTACCAGGCAGACGGTGAGTCACGCACGTATCTAACATCTGTGCTTGCCCTGTGTGTAGCCTACCCCTTCAGAGGTCATTCTAGGCTGCGTGTGACACGCATACGTTCATTCTTGTGTTACTGGGTGCCACAGCGTAGTGCAGGTTTTTCTTTCTGCACACGTGGTCTAGGAGGGGTTGCGTGCACGTCATCTCCCTTTTTTGGGCCTCCTGTGCATTGCGTGACCCGTCATATTTCCCCAGGGGTTACATTCAGCCTTGCTAGAGCACTAGGGTACAATTACCATCTGGTACCCAACCCCTTTGACCCCCAATTGCCCAGGACAATAGTCTACATCCACTCCCATACGCACATTAACATCAGTGCCATGGCTGGGAGGCGAGGATTCCGTAAGGGTGGCAAAGGTGGAAGAGCCACAAGTGGTGGCCGTGGTGGATCCGGTAGGGGACGTGGTCGTAACTTGCAGGGTGAGCCTGTCCCCCCATGTGTGGAGGACCAGTCACGGGCACCCATAATCCCCGAATTGAGGCTGATGTGGCTGACACCATCCATGCTCAGCCCTTGTTGGACCAGCCCATTGTGGCACCAGACCTGGCTGACTCCATGGCTGACTTCCAGGTCAGCAGGGCTACGACACGTGCGCTGGTGCACGTTGATGCCATCATGCCACGTGGATCTGGGGCAGCAAGGTCATCTGCTGCACCAAGGAGGCAGGGCGGAGAGGCTGCAGGGGCAGCTGCGGCTCCATCCACCCCAGCCCTCACACACCCAGCCAGGACAGTGTCGGTCCTAGTCCATGCTGCTGACATTCCCCCTGACACCATCACACCAGAGCCAATGCCTGCACCAACTCCCATGCTGAGTGTGCAATCCCACACTCCTGATACAGAGTCCACCAGGGCTCCTGCCCCTAGTGTCCAGAGCGGCGCAGGACACTCAGGATCACCACCACCTTCCAAGCGGAAGAGGAAGAGTGCTCGTCCGGCACAGGCTGATGCCCCAGACATGGCTACACAGTCCGGCCCGTCCAGGAAGCCCAGCTTCACGGATGACGAACTGAATGCACTTGTCGAGTATGTGTCCGGACATGACAACGAGATGGTCATTGTTGCAGGATCCAAGACCACACCTGCACAACGCCAGGCACACTGGCAGACCGTTGCGGACATCGTAAGTGCCCTTGGAATCGTGAGGCGCACAGCCAATGATTGCTATAAGCGCTGGAATGACCTAAAGCGCAGGGCAAAGAGTAAGCTGGCCTCAAGTCATGCCGCAACTCTAGTGACTGGAGGTGGGTCTCCAGTAGTAGACACGGAACTCACTCCACATGAGTCAGTCGCTGGGACCTACGTCACGGAGGAACAGATCCAAGGCGTGGGAGATCTGGCTGATTACGAGGCATTGTCCGGTGAGTGCACAAGCATGTGTGTGTCATCCATGTGCATGGTGTGTGTGTGAGGGCTTCTGTTTGTGTGCCAGGTGAGAGTGTGTGCGCCTGAGTCGTATGGGTCAGCCATGTGCTTCATGCAATACTTCCTGCGCAGCTGCATTTGGCCATAGCAGTATCCCTTCTGCCAACAGTAGACATCTAGCCCAACTGCACGCCAGTTGCCCTTGAAGTGTCACCTTGCCACAACATTGTTGCTTATTTTTCACTGTTAATTCAGTCAGATTGTTTGCATTCCCCCACTTTTACTAGCCATGTCGCTGTCCACTAGTCACATGTCTGACATGGCTATGGTGAAGTGGAGTGACTTTGTTACCTGGATATCATTTGTACACACATGTCCCTGTGCAATTGGACCATTTCAGACTGGCAGCTCCAGGTGAAAAATCTGACCTGTTAGAATTAGAAAAGCAATTACATGCGGGAACTGGACTGAATGAATAGGTGCTGCCCTCCTCTCCATCTTCACTCAATAGCAATGGTACATGCCATCTGTGTGATGGCATGTGTGTTTCACCTGGCAATCACAGGCCAATGTGTGATGTCACTGCCAGCCAGCATGCACAAAATGTGTTCATTTACCATCTTGGTGTCATCAGTGTGTGCCATTTGCCTGCACTTCATACGCAGTGAGGGTGCATGCATGGGAGGGTTTTAGTCATGTGGGACATGTGTCAATCAAGTACTGGTTCTCTTGCTTCTCAGCCCTCATTGTGTGCCATGGTGCTAATGCCTGTTTCCATTTCTTTGTTTTCATGTCTTTGCAGGGGAAGACGCACCTGATACTGCTGGGGTTGTGGAGATGGTGCAGACCCAGGAGGGGTCTGAGGGCCGACCAACCACCAGTGAGGGACGTGGTGTGGTGGTGGGGGAGAACCCACAAGTGCTGCAGGTCGTGCTCTCAAGGGGTGTCTCTGGCTGCACCTCCCCCGAGCTGTACTCAGGTGTTGATTCGGATGAGACCTACGTGCCGTGTCAGGTGAGTGTTCCAGGGAGGGATTCTGTTCTGTCTCACCCACCTGCACCAGGGTCAGTGTTGGCAGCTACGCCTTCGGTGGTTACGGATGCAGGGTCACACTCCGCGACATCTGATCCTGTTCCTGGGCCAGCAGATCAGAGGGGGAATGCAGTCCTGCAGCCTCAGGCAGTGCCGGCACAGCAAGGCACAGTTCGCCTTGCCCCAGACAGGTGTGGTGCCCGCCGACGTGGTGGCCGTACGCCACCCGGCAATACCGCATGGGAGCAATCCATTTACGGTATGGCAACCCAACAGGCTGCATCATCCGAGATGATGGCTCAGGCCATGGATAGGGTGGCCACTTCCATTGTCCCCCCAGAAAGGCTGATGGAGCGACTAGAGCAGGCAACCGACTCCATCTGCCAGTCACACAGGGAGGACATGTTGGGGTCCAACAGGGACAGGCGGGCGGCACTGGCGACTCTGCAGGAGGCCATCTCCATTGAGTCCCAGGGCCACAGGGAAGCCCTGAGGCAGGAGCTCCTTCACCTCAGGACGACTCTTGTTGAGCTTGAGGCTTCAACACACCAAAGGACAGAACAGCAGCTGGAGCGTCTCACCCGTACGCTCTCAGCTGAGATGCAGGCAACGAGGGCGGAGGTCCGGGCATCCCGTGAGTTGTTGCATGGGGACCTCCGCACACTCATCCTCCAGAACCAGACCTACCACACCCGCATGCTTGCAGCCATGGAGGAGCAGACTAGGGCCTTGCGTGGGCTGCCTCCCATAGTGTAACCACCTCGGGATGCAGCTGCACAGGGTGATAATAGCGACAGCAGTGATACTCCCACAACAGGGTAGCCGTGTGGGCCATGAGCCCATGGAGGTGTTTTATTTTCCCAGGATCCACGCAGGTGGGTTCTGGTGTGCATCCTGTCCTCGGACCTCCTGGGTGGCCTCCCCAACCCCCCCGGGCCCATCAATGGCCATTTTTGATTGTTTCTTATTTTTATTTTTATTGTTATTTATTTTATTCCCTATTTTTTTGGGACGATTTGCTGGCTTCCGTGGTTCCTGTGGGCATACGCTGCATTGTGGCTGGGCACATGCAGGCTTGTAATGTATTTGGTTCAGATGCTTGGGTTTGAGTCACACACACCCCTCCTGCTTCCCGTTTCCATGGGCTTGCAAAGGGTGTGCCCAAGTGACAGTGAATTACACAGTGATGTTGGACTCCCATGAGCTGTGTGGGCAGTCTGTAGTCAATACTGTGAATACATTCCTAGTGCATATGGCTGTTGTGTTGTACACTGCAAGTTGCATTGATGTGTAACTCTTCTTCTGTGTCTACCTCCCAATTTGCAGGTCACTTCCTCATGTCTACACAAGGACCTCTAGTCTGGAGATGGGGTCCATGTTGGCAGCAGTGCACCTACAACTCTACATGGCGCCAACACTGCACAGTTGGTAGTGGTGGGAGTGCAGGCATTTCCAGGTGGTGAGACTACTAATATGTAACATTTGTGATGTCATGTTAATGGTACTACGTGCTCAAGTATGTTGTTGGTCCGGCATTGCTGTGAGCATTTCAGGTGTTGCAGGTTTCTAATAGGGACACTGTACATAGTGAGACTAGTGTCATGTTGTGGGGATTACTTTGTTTACCTGCAATTAGCATGACATAGCACGGTGTGTCGTGTGGCGGTGCTGGGGTTGGGTTGGCTGACATGGCACTGTCCTCTTGTTGCATTTTGCAAGTGGGTAATCATTTTAGCTGCTTGAATGTGTAACTTCACAAAACTGCATTGGTGGTGTCTGTGTGGGTAGGGATGCACACATTGTGACACTTCCAGGTGAACAATCTCAGGCTGATATGGTATTCACGGTTCATTCTCCAGACATTCAGGATCAGTGTCAGGTTGAGTCATCATTGATTGTCAGATGGAATGTGCCAGGGCAGTGTGCACTCCACAGGGGTGTGATTTCTATGTGAAGTAATTAGCCACTAGCTGTGTACGGTCTGACTCCCCCCGTGCCCTTTCCCCTCCCATGCGCAGCGGCTGTGCATGTGGTTGGGGATGTGGGGCCACCACCATGTCCACGGCCAGGCCCCGGCGTGTTGCAACGTTGTGCAGGACACATGCTGGCACTATGATCCTGCACACTACTGGGGGAGCGTATAACAGCTGGCCGCCAGAACGGTCAAGGGAGCGAAAGCGTGACTTTAGCACTCCGAATGTGCGCTCCACTATGCCCCGGGTCGTAATGTGGGCTGTGTTATATCTTACCTCGGGTGGTGTGGTGGGGTTCTGAATTGTTGCTCAGTATCCAACATGCATGCATGTGCAGTGGCATACATACTCACCAAGCAGCCATGTATGCATGTATGTGTGCAGGGACATCATGGTAATGCATGTGCGACCAGTGATGTGTGACCCACATGGTTGTTGCATGTGTTCAAATGCCGCATGTGGAGCCCTATGCAGATTTTGAACATGAGAGCATGCCAGTCTCTGTACCTGGACATGGGTGCGGGTGAGGGATGGGTGCTGATGCCAGGTACATATATGGTAGCCATGTCTGTGTGCCTGACCTGCGTGTCTGTGACTTGTGCATGCCATGGATGCATGACACATGTGTGTGACAATGCACAGATTCAGTGAAGCAGCCAAATTACCCTTGTATCCGCTGTGTTTGGTGTGTTTGGGGCCAGATGGATGTGACTGAGGTGAAGTGTGTGCATGTGATAGGCATGAGCCATGATGCATGTGAGTTACATATCATTGAATGTTTCAAGAGTCCATTGGACATGCATGGAAATGTCCATGGCATGCACCATGCCTGTTACTGTGTGTGTTTTGCCTGGACTGACCCATGTGTTGTGGAGGGACATGATGGAAGTGTACTTTGACAGTGGTGCTCATATGCTATTGCTTCCTGTCTAGGGGACCATTGTACAGTGCCCTGATGCTTGTGTTCTTTGTCTCCCTCTACGCAGCGGCTAGTGAAGAAGAGGGCGGAGACGGCGCTGTGGAGCAAGGCGGCGGGGATGCCCCCACGGCTGCAGCGGAAGGGGTGGGTGAGCCCCCACAGGGGCCTGGTGGGGGCATCCCTGCTGGTGCAAGTGGTGCAGTCCAGGGCCAGGGGCAGGAGGCAGCACAGGTCACCGTGGAGGGGCCTGTGCATGTCGCTGTCCCTGACCCTGTGAGTGCACCACCATGCACCAGCAGGGATGCCCCGTCCCAGGCCCGTCCGCAGGTAGAGGGGATGTCCATGTCACCTGACTCCCCTCCACCTGCGGACGTGGGAACCCCTGGCCGTGCGGAGAAGGTCCTGATTGGGGTCGCGATGCGCACGGCTGTGATTCGTGATGCCGTGCGTGCTTCCCGGGAGGAGCACGCACGTCATCACGAAGTGCACCGTGCCGACGTGGCCCAATTGGGATCGGCCATGTTCGGGGGTTTCCTGCACGTGTTGGCCAATGTGGCGGCCCTCTCCTCCTCTGTGCAGGCTATCCACCAGTCGTTCTCCTTGCCATCTTCCAGCCCAGATGCCACCAGGGCCCCCTGTGGACCTGCCCCGACCAATGCAGCCAGCTTGGTGGGGATCCCATCCCTGCCACAGTTGGGAGTCGGAGGTCCAGCAGGGGTGGACAACACAGCAACTGGACCCCAGCAGGTGGAAGATGTGACAGCATCATCAGGCAGGGCACGTGCACGACGGCGTTGGTGGTTTCCATCAGCCTGGATGCCGTCGTGCTGGCAGAGGCAGTGGCGTCGGAGGCAGCAGCGGGCTCGACGTGGGAGGCATCATGGCTAGGGGCCATCAAGATCAGAGGGGCAGGCATCGGCCGGAGGGCAGGGCAACACTGGGATGGTGGTGTCTTCCGTGTGGGAGCAGTTGGTCCAGCGGATAGGTGCGGAGCGGCAGCGGGCAGAAGAGGAGCGGCGCGCCATGGTCAGGGCAGAGTTCTCCATGCGTCGGGCGTTGAGGCGGGCTGAGTGCCTCGAGGAAGCTCGCAGGGAGTTTGAGCTGAACATGGGGTTATCCCTGCGAGACCTCGGGGCCAGGACAGAGTCCCGCCTCCAGGACATCGACATGGAGTTCGATGATGCCCTGGCTAGCAACATCAACAAGTGAGCCGCAGGACTTGCCCGCTGCCTTTGCATATAGTTATATAGTTAGTTAGTGTTAGGTTTCCTTTATTTGTTTTTATTATTTTGGACCGCTCGGACAATGGCCACTTTTTTGTATATATTTTTTTCATTAGGTAGTAGTAGGTTTCCTTTATGGTGTTGGGCTCATGGACCCTGGTACATTCCTGTATTTAGTTTATTTTTTGAAGGAACATTTTCTTTTTTTCATTATTGTGTTCACCATGTGGAAATGGTTTTTCATTCTTTTGCTTCTACTTCATATTGCTTTGGTCAACATTTGTTTTTGTATTCCTTTTTCGTTTTTTGATTTTTACTTTTGTTCTCCAACATGGACCATTTATTTTGTTATCCACATAGTTGTATGTTTGATTTGTTTACTTATTTTTAATCTTTAATACATTTTTTATTTTTACTTCCACTTGTCTTATTTTGTCTTTGGTTTCATACATGTCATGATATGGGTTTTGACATTCACTTGCAGCCATTGTGTATGTGTGTGTGACGGACATGTGTTCATTTACATACTTGCCATTGGGGTTGTGTCATGAAATTGCATTCACTATGTGGGTGGATGCAATCCTTGCCTGGGTGTTTGTGCTGGGTATGTTGCCCATTACTGCCATGATTGTTTATCGTCAGGACCTGGGGCAGGGGGACATGGGTGGGGGCCTGGTGGAGGCTGCCCCTGGTGACTGGGGTGTGGAGGTGGTGTGAGACATGAGTGGGGGCCTGGTGGAGGGTGCCCCTGGTGGCTGGGGCGTGGGGGTGGTGGGAGACATGGGTGGGGGCCTGGTGGAGGCTGCCCCTGGTGGCTGGGGGGGTGGGGGTGGTGGTAGACATGAGTGGGGGCCTGGTGGAGGGTGCCCCTGCACTGCTGGGGTGTGGGGGTGGTGGGAGACATGAGTGGGGGCCTGGTGGAGGGTGCCCCTGCACTGCTGGGGTGTGGGGGTGGTGTGAGACATGAGTGGGGGCCTGGTGGAGGGTGCCCCTGCACTGCTGGGGTGTGGGGGTGGTGGGAGACATGATTGGGGGCCTGGTGGAGGGTGCCCCTGCACTGCTGGGGTGTGGGGGTGGTGTGAGACATGAGTGGGGGCCTGGTGGAGGGTGCCCCTGGTGGCTGGGGTGTGGGGGTGGTGGGAGACATGGGTGGGGGCCTGGTGGAGGCTGCCCCTGGTGGCTGGGGGGGTGGGGGTGGTGGTAGACATGAGTGGGGGCCTGGTGGAGGGTGCCCCTGCACTGCTGGGGTGTGGGGGTGGTGGGAGACATGAGTGGGGGCCTGGTGGAGGGTGCACCTGCACTGCTGGGGGGTGGGGGTGGTGGTAGACATGGGTGGGGGCCTGGTGGAGGCTGCCCCTGGTGGCTGGGGGGTGGGGGTGGTGGGAGACATGGGTGGGGGCCTGGTGGAGGCTGCCCCTGGTGGCTGGGGGGGTGGGGGTGGTGGTAGACATGAGTGGGGGCCTGGTGGAGGGTGCCCCTGCACTGCTGGGGTGTGGGGGTGGTGTGAGACATGAGTGGGGGCCTGGTGGAGGGTGCCCCTGGTGGCTGGGGTGTGGGGGTGGTGGGAGACATGGGTGGGAGCCTGGTGGAGGCTGCCCCTGGTGGCTGGGGGGGTGGGGGTGGGGGTAGACATGAGTGGGGGCCTGGTGGAGGGTGCCCCTGCACTGCTGGGGTGTGGGGGTGGTGGGAGACATGAGTGGGGGCCTGGTGGAGGGTGCCCCTGCACTGCTGGGGTGTGGGGGTGGTGTGAGACATGAGTGGGGGCCTGGTGGAGGGTGTCCCTGGTGGCTGAGTGTGGGGGTGGTGGGAGACATGGGTGGGGGCCTGCTGGAGGGTGCCCCTGATGGCTGGGGGGGGTGGGGGTAGACATGAGTGGGGGCCTGGTGGAGGCTGCCCCTGCACTGCTGGGGTGTGGGGGTGGTGGGAGACATGAGTGGGGGCCTGGTGGAGGGTGCCCCTGGTGGCTGGGGTGTGGGGGTGGTGGGAGACATGGGTGGGGGCCTGGTGGAGGCTGCCCCTGGTGGCTGGGGGGGTGGGGGTGGTGGTAGACATGAGTGGGGGCCTGGTGGAGGGTGCCCCTGCACTGCTGGGGTGTGGGGGTGGTGGGAGACATGAGTGGGGGCCTGGTGGAGGGTGCACCTGCACTGCTGGGGGGTGGGGGTGGTGGTAGACATGGGTGGGGGCCTGGTGGAGGCTGCCCCTGGTGGCTGGGGGGTGGGGGTGGTGGGAGACATGGGTGGGGGCCTGGTGGAGGCTGCCCCTGGTGGCTGGGGGGGTGGGGGTGGTGGTAGACATGAGTGGGGGCCTGGTGGAGGGTGCCCCTGCACTGCTGGGGTGTGGGGGTGGTGTGAGACATGAGTGGGGGCCTGGTGGAGGGTGCCCCTGGTGGCTGGGGTGTGGGGGTGGTGGGAGACATGGGTGGGAGCCTGGTGGAGGCTGCCCCTGGTGGCTGGGGGGGTGGGGGTGGGGGTAGACATGAGTGGGGGCCTGGTGGAGGGTGCCCCTGCACTGCTGGGGTGTGGGGGTGGTGGGAGACATGAGTGGGGGCCTGGTGGAGGGTGCCCCTGCACTGCTGGGGTGTGGGGGTGGTGTGAGACATGAGTGGGGGCCTGGTGGAGGGTGTCCCTGTTGGCTGAGTGTGGGGGTGGTGGGAGACATGGGTGGGGGCCTGCTGGAGGGTGCCCCTGATGGCTGGGGGGGGTGGGGGTAGACATGAGTGGGGGCCTGGTGGAGGCTGCCCCTGCACTGCTGGGGTGTGGGGGTGGTGGGAGACATGAGTGGGGGCCTGGTGGAGGGTGCCCCTGCACTGCTGGGGTGTGAGGGTGGTGGGAGACATGAGTGGGGGCCTGGTGGAGGGTGCCCCTGCACTGCTGGGGTGTGGGGGTGGTGTGAGACATGAGTGGGGGCCTGGTGGAGGGTGCCCCTGGTGGCTGGGGTGTGGGGGTGGTGGGAGACATGGGTGGGGGCCTGGTGGAGGCTGCCCCTGGTGGCTGGGGGGGTGGGGGTGGTGGTAGACATGAGTGGGGGCCTGGTGGAGGGTGCCCCTGCACTGCTGGGGTGTGGGGGTGGTGGGAGACATGAGTGGGGGCCTGGTGGAGGGTGCACCTGCACTGCTGGGGGGTGGGGGTGGTGGGAGACATGGGTGGGGGCCTGGTGGAGGCTGCCCCTGGTGGCTGGGGGGTGGGGGTGGTGGGAGACATGGGTGGGGGCCTGGTGGAGGCTGCCCCTGGTGGCTGGGGGGGTGGGGGTGGTGGTAGACATGAGTGGGGGCCTGGTGGAGGGTGCCCCTGCACTGCTGGGGTGTGGGGGTGGTGTGAGACATGAGTGGGGGCCTGGTGGAGGGTGCCCCTGGTGGCTGGGATGTGGGGGTGGTGGGAGACATGGGTAGGGGCCTGGTGGAGGCTGCCCCTGGTGGCTGGGGGGGTGGGGGTGGTGGTAGACATGAGTGGGGGCCTGGTGGAGGGTGCCCCTGCACTGCTGGGGTGTGGGGGTGGTGGGAGACATGAGTGGGGGCCTGGTGGAGGGTGCACCTGCACTGCTGGGGGGTGGGGTGGTGGGAGACATGGGTGGGGGCCTGGTGGAGGCTGCCCCTGGTGGCTGGGGGGTGGGGGTGGTGGGAGACATGGGTGGGGGCCTGGTGGAGGCTGCCCCTGGTGGCTGGGGGGGTGGGGGTGGTGGTAGACATGAGTGGGGGCCTGGTGGAGGGTGCCCCTGCACTGCTGGGGTGTGGGGGTGGTGTGAGACATGAGTGGGGGCCTGGTGGAGGGTGCCCCTGGTGGCTGGGGTGTGGGGGTGGTGGGAGACATGGGTGGGGGCCTGGTGGAGGCTGCCCCTGGTGGCTGGGGGGGTGGGGGTGGTCGTAGACATGAGTGGGGGCCTGGTGGAGGGTGCCCCTGCACTGCTGGGGTGTGGGGGTGGTGGGAGACATGAGTGGGGGCCTGGTGGAGGGTGCCCCTGCACTGCTGGGGTGTGGGGGTGGTGTGAGACATGAGTGGGGGCCTGGTGGAGGGTGCCCCTGGTGGCTGGGGTGTGGGGGTGGTGGGAGACATGGGTGGGGGCCTGCTGGAGGGTGCCCCTGGTGGCTGGGGGGTGGGGGTGGTGGTAGACATGAGTGGGGGCCTGGTGGAGGCTGCCCCTGCACTGCTGGGGTGTGGGGGTGGTGGGAGACATGAGTGGGGGCCTGGTGGAGGGTGCCCCTGCACTGCTGGGGTGTGGGGGTGGTGGGAGACATGAGTGGGGGCCTGGTGGAGGGTGCCCCTGCACTGCTGGGGTGTGGGGGTGGTGTGAGACATGAGTGGGGGCCTGGTGGAGGGTGCCCCTGGTGGCTGGGGTGTGGGGGTGGTGGGAGACATGGGTGGGGGCCTGGTGGAGGCTGCCCCTGGTGGCTGGGGGGGTGGGGGTGGTGGTAGACATGAGTGGGGGCCTGGTGGAGGGTGCCCCTGCACTGCTGGGGTGTGGGGGTGGTGGGAGACATGAGTGGGGGCCTGGTGGAGGGTGCACCTGCACTGCTGGGGGGTGGGGGTGGTGGGAGACATGGGTGGGGGCCTGGTGGAGGCTGCCCCTGGTGGCTGGGGGGTGGGGGTGGTGGGAGACATGGGTGGGGGCCTGGTGGAGGGTGCCCCTGGTGGCTGGGGGGTGGGGGTGGTGGGAGACATGGGTGGGGGCCTGGTGGAGGCTGCCCCTGGTGGCTGGGGTGGTGGGGGTGGTGGTAGACATGAGTGGGGGCCTGGTGGAGGGTGCCCCTGCACTGCTGGGGTGTGGGGGTGGTGGGAGACATGAGTGGGGGCCTGGTGGAGGGTGCCCCTGGTGGCTGGGGTGTGGGGGTGGTGGGAGACATGGGTGGGGGCCTGGTGGAGGCTGCCCCTGGTGGCTGGGGGGGTGGGGGTGGTGGTAGACATGAGTGGAGGCCTGGTGGAGGGTGCCCCTGCACTGCTGGGGTGTGGGGGTGGTGGGAGACATGAGTGGGGGCCTGGTGGAGGGTGCCCCTGCACTGCTGGGGTGAGGGGGTGGTGTGAGACATGAGTGGGGGCCTGGTGGAGGGTGCTCCTGGTGGCTGGGGTGTGGGGGTGGTGGGAGACATGGGTGGGGGCCTGGTGGAGGCTGCCCCTGGTGGCTGGGGGTGTGGCGGTGGTGGTCGACATGAGTGGGGGCCTGGTGGAGGGTGCCCCTGCACTGCTGGGGTGTGGGGGTGGTGGGAGACATGAGTGGGGGCCTGGTGGAGGGTGCCCCTGGTGGCTGGGGTGTGGGGGTGGTGGGAGACATGGGTGGGGGCCTGGTGGAGGCTGCCCCTGGTGGCTGGGGGGGTGGGGGTGGTGGTAGACAAGAGTGGGGGCCTGGTGGAGGGTGCCCCTGCACTGCTGGGGTGTGGGGGTGGTGGGAGACATGAGTGGGGGCCTGGTGGAGGGTGACCCTGGTGGCTGGGGGGTGGGGGTGGTGGGAGACATGGGTGGGGGCCTGGTGGAGGCTGCCCCTGGTGGCTGGGGGGTGGGGGTGGTGGGAGTCATGGGTGGGGGCCTGGTGGAGGGTGCCCCTGGTGGCTGGGGGTGGGGGTGGTGGGAGACATGGGTGGGGGCCTGGTGGAGGCTGCCCCTGGTGGCTGGGGGGGTGGGGGTGGTGGTAGACATGAGTGGGGGCCTGGTGGAGGGTGCCCCTGCACTGCTGGGGTGTGGGGGTGGTGGGAGACATGAGTGGGGGCCTGGTGGAGGGTGCCCCTGGTGGCTGGGGTGTGGGGGTGGTGGGAGACATGGGTGGGGGCCTGGTGGAGGCTGCCCCTGGTGGCTGGGGGGGTGGGGGTGGTGGTAGACAAGAGTGGGGGCCTGGTGGAGGGTGCCCCTGCACTGCTGGGGTGTGGGGGTGGTGGGAGACATGAGTGGGGGCCTGGTGGAGGGTGACCCTGGTGGCTGGGGGGTGGGGGTGGTGGGAGACATGGGTGGGGGCCTGGTGGAGGGTGCCCCTGGTGGTTGGGGGGTGGGGGTGGTGGGAGACATGGGTGGGGGCCTGGTGGAGGGTGCCCCTGGTGGCTGGGGGTGGGGGTGGTGGGAGACATGGGTGGGGGCCTGGTGGAGGCTGCCCCTGGTGGCTGGGGGGGTGGGGGTGGTGGTAGACATGAGTGGGGGCCTGGTGGAGGCTGCCCCTGGTGGCTGGGGTGTGGGGGTGGTGGGAGACATGGGTGGGGGCCTGGTGGAGGCTGCCCCTGGTGGCTGGGGGGGTGGGGGTGGTGGTAGACATGAGTGGGGGCCTGGTGGAGGGTGCCCCTGCACTGCTGGGGTGTGGGGGTGGTGGGAGACATGAGTGGGGGCTTGGTGGAGGGTGACCCTGGTGGCTGGGGGGTGGGGGTGGTGGGAGACATGGGTGGGGGCCTGGTGGAGGCTGCCCCTGGTGGCTGGGGGGTGGGGGTGGTGGTTGACATGGGTGGGGGCCTGGTGGAGGGTGCCCCTGGTGGCTGGGGGTGGGGGTGGTGGGAGACATGGGTGGGGGCCTGGTGGAGGCTGCCCCTGGTGGCTGGGGGGGTGGTGGTAGACATGAGTGGGGGCCTGGTGGAGGCTGCCCCTGGTGGCTGGGGGGTGGGGGTGGTGGGAGACATGGGTGGGGGCCTGGTGGAGGCTGCCCCTGGTGGCTGGGGGGTGGGGGTGGTGGGAGACATGGGTGGGGGCCTGGTGGAGGGTGCCCCTGGTGGCTGGGGGGTGGGGGTGGTGGGAGACATGGGTGGGGGCCTGGTGGAGGCTGCGCCTGGTGGCTGGGGGGTGGGGGT
Organism: Ambystoma mexicanum; assembly: GCF_040938575.1. Classification (NCBI taxonomy): domain Eukaryota; kingdom Metazoa; phylum Chordata; class Amphibia; order Caudata; family Ambystomatidae; genus Ambystoma; species Ambystoma mexicanum. Next base: position 564,156,578 of record NC_090935.1, read on the forward strand.
GGTGGTAGACATGAGTGGGGGCCTGGTGGAGGGTGCCCCTGCACTGCTGGGGTGTGGGGGTGGTGGGAGACATGAGTGGGGGCCTGGTGGAGGGTGCCCCTGGTGGCTGGGGTGTGGGGGTGGTGGGAGACATGGGTGGGGGCCTGGTGGAGGCTGCCCTTGGTGGCTGGGGGGGTGGGGGTGGTGGTAGACATGAGTGGGGGCCTGGTGGAGGGTGCCCCTGCACTGCTGGGGTGTGGGGGTGGTGGGAGACATGAGTGGGGGCCTGGTGGAGGGTGCCCCTGCACTGCTGGGGTGTGGGGGTGGTGTGAGACATGAGCGGGGGCCTGGTGGAGGGTGCCCCTGGTGGCTGGGGTGTGGGGGTGGTGGGAGACATGGGTGGGGGCCTGTTGGAGGCTGCCCCTGGTGGCTGGGGGGGTGGGGGTGGTGATAGACATGAGTGGGGGCCTGGTGGAGGGTGCCCCTGCACTGCTGGGGTGTGGGGGTGGTGTGAGACATGAGTGGGGGCCTGGTGGAGGGTGCCCCTGGTGGCTGGGGTGTGGGGGTGGTGGGAGACATGGGTGGGGGCCTGGTGGAGGCTCCCCCTGGTGGCTGGGGGGGGTGGGGGTGATGGTAGACATGAGTGGGTGCCTGGTGGAGGGTGCCCCTGCACTGCTGGGGTGTGGGGGTGGTGGGAGACATGAGTGGGGGCCTGGTGGAGGGTGCCCATGCACTGCTGGGATGTGGGGGTGGTGTGAGACATGAGTGGGGGCCTGGTGGAGGGTGCCCCTGGTGGCTGGGGTGTGGGGGTGGTGGGAGACATGGGTGGGGGCCTGTTGGAGGCTGCCCCTGGTGGCTGGGGGGGTGGGGGTGGTGGTAGACATGAGTGGGGGCCTGGTGGAGGGTGCCCCTGCACTGCTGGGCTGTGGGGGTGGTGGGAGACATGAGTGGGGGCCTGGTGGAGGGTGCACCTGCACTGCTGGGGTGTGGGGGTGGTGGGAGACATGAGTGGGGGCCTGGTGGAGGGTGCCCCTGCACTGCTGGGGTGTGGGGGTGGTGGGAGACATGAGTGGGGGCCTGGTGGAGGGTGCCCCTGCACTGCTGGGGTGTGGGGGTGGTGGGAGACATGAGTGGGGGCCTGGTGGAGGGTGACCCTGGTGGCTGGGGGTTGGGGGTGGTGGGAGACATGGGTTGGGGCCTGGTGGAGGGTGACCCTGGTGGCTGGGGGGTGGGGGTGGTGGGTGACATGAGTGGGGGCCTGGGGGAGGGTGACCCTGGTGGCTGGGGGGTGGGGGTGGTGGGAGACATGAGTTGGACATGGGTGGGGGCCTGCTGGCAGGTGCCCCACAGTGCTGGGGGGTGGGGGTGGTGGGGGACATGAGTTGGACATGGGTGGGGGCCTGCTGGCAGGTGCCCCACAGTGCTGGGGGGTGGGGGTGCAAGGGGACATGAGTTGGTGTTCATTAGTTCAAGGAGACATGTGCCTTTGCTGGGGGGCATGCCCATGTTGGGTGGGCTGCCTGCGGGACATGACCAGGGATGCAGGGTAGTCCCCTGTGGTGTGGGCTGCCTGCAGGGGCCGTGGAGGGTGTACAGGGTACACCTGGGAGGACCCACACTGTCAAATCACATGTGGGACTCCCCGGCACCCCTGAAATACACGTACCGTGCAGAAATCGCATGTAAAACTTCCCGCGCACCCCTGAAATACACGCGCCCAGGCTATTCGCGTGTGGAACTTCCCGCGCACCCCTGAAATCGCGCACCCCTGAAATACACGCACCCAGGCTATTCGCGTGTGGAACTCCCCGTGCACCCCTGAAATACACGCGCCCCCAGGCTATTCGCGTGTGGAACTTCCCGCGCACCCCTGAAATACACGCGCACAGGCTATTCGCGTGTGGAACTTCCCGCGCACCCCTGAAATACACGCGCCCAGGCTATTCGCGTGTGGAACTTCCCGCGCACCCCTGAAATACACGCGCCCAGGCTATTCGCGTGTGGAACTCCCCGCGCACCCCTGAAATACACGCGCCCAGGCTATTCGCGTGTGGAACTTCCCGCGCACCCCTGAAATACACGCGCCCAGGCTATTCGCGTGTGGAACTCCCCGCGCACCCCTGAAATACACGCGCCCATGCTATTCGCGTGTGGAACTCCCCGCGCACCCCTGAAATACACGCGCCCAGGCTATTCGCGTGTGGAACTCCCCGCGCACCCCTCAAATACACGCGCCCAGGCTATTCGCGTGTGGAACTTCCCGCGCACCCCTGGAATACACGTAGCCCGCTCCCCCAGGCCCGATCGCGTGAGGAACTTCACGCGAACCCCTGTAATACACGTAGCCCGCTCCCCCAGGCCCGAGAGCGTGAGGAACTTCACGCGAACCCCTGTAATACAAGTAGCCCGCTCCCCCAGGCCCGATCGCGTGTGAAACTTCACGCGAACCCCTGAAATACACGTAGCACGCTCCCCCAGGCCCGATCGCGTGAGGAACTTCACGCGAACCCCTGTAATACACGTAGCCCGCTCCCCCAGGCCCGATCGCGTGTGAAACTTCACGCGAACCCCTGAAATACAGGTAGCACGCTCCCCCAGGCCCGATCGCGTGAGAAACTTCACGCGAACCCCTGAAATACACGTAGCCCGCTCCCCCAGGCTCGATCGCGTGAATAACTTCACGCGAACCCCTGTGATGCACGTACTCTGCAAATCGCGTGTGAGACTTCCCGTGCACCCCGGTATACACGCACACGTATTTTTTGTCAGCGGGTGTCCGTGTTTGTGGGTACCCCTTTGCACGTCATTTTTCCTGGAGGGCCACAGTATGGGACATTCATCATGGCAGTATGTAGGTGCTATTTGTTGGCGCACCTTTTGGCGCACATTTCTTACAGCCGCAGAGACGCTACCGCCTGCTTTCTTGTGGCGGTCGTGTTTGTGCCTGTGCGCTGGTTTGAGCGTGCGCTTTTTTCACCTATTCTATTCCATGAATACGTGTTGTAGGCGAGCGTGTGGGCGTTCCGCGCACTTGTGCCCTGTACTTCCCCCGTGACGCCCACGTTTTGGCAAGTTGTTCCCCATTCCGAGTGTTACGCCCGTGTTCCGCCTACTTTTGTTGCGTGCGCCGCGCTATGTGCGAATTTCGCTGTGGCCTGTGCGATTTTCGCTGTGACCTGGCACACGCTGTTAGATGGCCTGTGCGTCAACGTGCGCCGCACACTTTTTTATCGCACATCCGCTGGTTTTCTCGCGCACGGCCTTCCATGAATCGACGTGCGCTGCTTTTCGTGCGATTTTCGCACTTGCACTGCGATTTTCGCGATTCCACTGCAATTCGCACGTTTTTGCCCACTTGCGCCGCGCTAATTATTCCATGAATCGGCCTGAAAGTATCTTCCGGAAGAGCAATAGAATTCTCCAATCTGCTCTTGCCTTTAATGATACAATGCCAAGTTCATATTGTAGGGCAGCAATCGGAAGAGAATTTGGGATTCTTAATGTTCATCTACAGAAAATGGCCTCAAGGACCGATAAGTGATTCTTCACACTAGGGAGATAAGTTTCAATGCCCTAAAGCAACTTTGGCACAGGTTTGCCTTCATAATACTGTATCGCAGGTTTCAAGGAAAACTTGTAATATTTCTGGTCACCCCTTACTAATTGGGAAGAGAGAGCATGAACACGATCTTTAAACCACAGTCACAAGCTCCCTATGTTTGGCTTTGAATTAATCAAGAATCCTAAATAAGTCAATGAATTCACAGTACTAACGTTTGCATCTCAAATCTTCCAACAATATGAGCTCTTGGTCCTTAGTTTAGAAAATGTAATCATGGATTTACCTTAAAAGAATGGCCTTCTATATAGCACACAAAATAATTTATTAGGCAATGCAGACTTACTGCAGTGCAATGAAATGTGAGAAAATTGTTGGCATACGCCAGCGATCGAGCTCTCAGATTTTACAATTGAGGTGAGACGCAGATTGCACATTTTAAGAAAACGTCAATGTCTGCGAGATATAAATTAAATAGGCAGGGAGCAAGAACGCAACCCTGCCTAACCCCACAAGTGGTAGGAATGCTTCTTGAGAGGCCACCTGTATGATTCAGGCAAACCTGTATGTTGGTATTAGTCTACAGTACCACAATACATTTGTGATCAACTGTATCAAATGCAGAGCTAAGATCAAGAAAAGCAACGAAAATTGAATTGTTTTTCCCACCCAAGGCCAGTTGTTGTAGACTGTTCAACATAAGACAATTTAAGGATGTCCCTGGATTATGCCTGAACCCTGTTTGCCACTTACCCAATACCTGAGAATCTGCAATCCAAGACTCTTGATGGTTCAATAGTATTGAAGCAACACATTGCTTTCAGCATCCTGGATGGCAGTGGGATGATAGTTCAAAGGACAGGATCTCGTACCTCTTTTGTAAATCAGAATTGCAAAGGCAGAGGACCACGAAGGAGGAAGCTCACCTGTGATGATATTTCAAAACAGAAGGGACAGTGCGCAAGCCCAAGACTTAGGGTCACTCTTAAATAAAAAAATGCGCAAGCCCAAGACTTAGGGACACTCTTAAATAAAAAAATGAGAGAGCTCACTTGGGCCGAGGGCACGGGAAGAGCTAAGATACAATAAGTCCTGATATACTAATTTAGTGGCATAACCAGTTCTTCACTAAAGATATGAGCATGTCGATCAGAATATCCTAACCTTCTAAACTTGCCCGACCACCTTTGCTTATGGCCCCAGAAGTCATAAAAAGAGAATTAACAGAGAAGCCAAATTTATCAAAGGCAAAGGTGGTACACTTCCATTCCTCTGAGGAGAAACTCGAGAAATGAGACAGATAGAAGGTGCCACGAGCCGCAAGGCCTGCATTCCAAGAGATCCTGTTACCAGCACCGTTAAGCACCAGAACATAAGGTCCCCAAGGAAACCATTATTAATATCCAATTTAATATGGAATGCCGTCTCCAACATGGCATGATCACTAAGGGGAAAGGGTAAAACCACAAACTTCGTACTTTGAGAATACATCCAGCTGTTTACAAAGACATGGGGCCTCATTACGGGTTTGGCAGTAGTCATGCACACTATTGGCGGCATGGCTGCCTCTAAAACCGGGTCCGGGTTCCCTGAATGGGGAATTACTGGGCCATTCCGTGTTCGGAGGGCCCGGTAATTCCTCCCTCAGGGAACCTGGGCCTGGACCTTCCCCATTCCCATTCGAGCCCCCATAGGGCTCAATGGGAATGGGAGAGGGAACTAACAACGGGCCGATAACGACTGACCCGTTGTTAGCTCCCTAGTCCCCTCGCAGAACCCAGTAGCAATGCCTGATTTTACCAGGCATCCTTCCCGGGTCCCACGAGGGGACCTCGTAATCAGGCGGAATGGGAATAACGGTCACACCCATTAGCGGACCCCGTTAACCCATTCTGCCTGACTTGTAATGAGGCCCATAGTCTAAGGTTGAAGATTGATGACCATCTGTCCAGATAGAAGCTACATCGGCCTATGAGGAAAAACAATCATTCAATGTAACCAGGCCCATGCCGTCCAAACAGTTGAACCAGGGCCAGCCATTTCTCTTTTATGGGAACTCCAAGCTCCCTTCTTACCAACCTCTTCCCACGATTCTGGGCTGATGCAGTCAGATTTCAAGTCACTGATCAACACTTTGTGACCTCCCGAAAAGGTAATAGACCATTCCAAAAGCAAGTCAGTGAGATGCTTCAAAATACAGTCTAGCCCCCCCTGTCTATCATGCCAATAGACGTTCAGGACCAAAAAATATATTGATCCCTTGGTGTTAAATCGAATATGGGTAGCCAAAATTCCAAATCATACTTCATGAGACCCAATTACCGATATAGAAGAGCAAGAACGAACACCAATAAGTAAACCATCAGAAGGGCAGCCAGCAACTCCCCACCTAGCACGTTGGCAGGAGATATGATAGCCATCCACAGCAAGGGATTCCACTAACCAGGTTTCCTGAGGAACTATGACTAAGAAGGATTGAAGCTTGCATCCAAGCTCAGAATTAGTGAATACGTGTGCATGGCTCCTTGTGTTCCAAGAAATCAGGTTAAACCCCACTTCCTCATTTTGTCAAGCATACAGGATGTTCACTTTTTCTGCATCACTTTCAAAAGCCATGACCAATTATAAGTCAATTCAGAGGTCTGAATCATGTTTTTTAAACATTGAATTTTAGGCCTTGGAGAAGAATCCATGCTGTTCTCATTTACATTATTATCCTAGTTGTGTTATAAGTGCTGCTGCATATTTCATTTGGAAGGAGGCTCTTATTTTAATTGGAAGTGATGATAATTCATTTTGAAACCTATGTTGAATTGAACTATTGGATAACCGGAGATTATAATATTGTACTTGTTTTAATTTTAATGTGTATTTTTTTATGTAACTCTCTTTTTGTTCTTTCGTGTAGTGCTGAAGGTTTTGTATAAAGCCATAACACAGTTAATACAAAAATATATGTATATTGTTTACAATGAGTTAAAGTTAGTACATATACAAAATCCTGCAAAGTTTACCAATGGCAATTTTAAGGTTAGTACAAATGCCCAGTCTGGAAAAAAACAGATGCTACAAATTAAATCATAACTCACATCACAACACATCTTCGGAACGCACACTTTACCTATGCAAATGATCAGTGGTGGGTGCTGAATTTTTTAATCGACAGGGGGGATAATGGTGTCATGTGAATGTGCTTATGTGGAAACGAGCATAACAAGGGATCCCAAGCATCTAATGAGAGACTGGGGGTGGTTCTCCCTTTAAGCCTTTTTTTTTTAAATGATCAGTGAAAATGGTACATTTTACAGTAGACTTTTTGTGCACAATTGTATAAAAAGCCAGATAATTTATAATGGGTGTTATAGGCTAACACCAACATTATACAAGAGCATTTTCAAATGCAATTCATGATGCTGTTGCCCACAGAATATGCCCAAATATTGCCATTGTAGGAAAGAACGGCCACGCTGGCTATTCCCATAGTAAGTGCCAATATTCTGCCAGTGTAATGATGAGATATTTATTGATATGCCACACTTTTCACTACTTGGCAATCCCCAATCTCACACTCAATTGTATATAATCCCAACTCACAATGCTGGGACAAGAACCAGCTGTGTTTATAATTAAAACGTGAATGTATTTAAATAAAAGAACATTAAAAGGTGGTCCCCTTATTTTATTCAGGAGAAGTCACCAGAGTAAAATATGTGAACTTTGATGATGTATTTACAGTGGGCCTGCCTGTGACAATCTCTCTAAATATACATACACTCATTCAGTCACGCAACAGAACTATTATTGATATTTCTGATTCTAATTAAAGAATTTAATTTCCAAACACAATCTTAGTTCATAATTACATCACTGCTTACTGACCAATAAATTCAAACTCTTCAGTTAACATTTACATAGAATGTGTTGCTGTTAATGAACAGCTGATTAAAACATTAATTGTCACCAATATCCAAAACAGTTATTGATATCAGCGAAAAAGTGCATAGAAAAATGTAATTTTTGTAAGAATGTTCATGTTAATTCTCCATTTCTGTGTGAATGTGGGGTTTTGGGTTTCTAGTCTATGTATGGAAGTACAATACAAACTATCATAGTTTACATAAGCATCTACAAGCATGTGCTTAGTAATGCTGTGCTATCAATATGGAAAGCACAGCATTGATTTACCTACTCTATGCATCTACATCAGTTTTACTTTCTGAATGGTCAACAACCCCTCAAGTCCCTTTAAATAACTTGGGTATATTTAATAAGGGGTCCTCTCACTCCAACACAACATTTTCTTTTAAACATAGTATTTATTTAGATGTGTGTTTTTTCTATAGGGATATCAATGACAAACTATTTTCCATCCCAATCTTTTCCTTTTTAAATACCTATGGCTTTCACATATGTTCATTCATCAATTATCAATTTAGGCTATAAAGCATGTCCACTGATTCACAGCATAAGGTGTTTGACTATACCAGTCAACACAGCAACATTAAGTTTATTTTAGCTATCATTTACAAAACTCTGCACAATCGGTACTGGGAATAACTCCCTGTTTTACATAGACAAAAAAGCACAGAAAATGCTATTGGTTTTCATTTAAATGAACATCACACATAGCATCACATACAGTGAGCAAGCAAAGTGCAATTCTCCACTATCATATCAAAGTATTCTATTGAAATGTGGTCCCCCATAGTGACCTTACCACCCCAGTTCCTCACCACTCGTGGGACGTATCTAATTACATTTGGGAGAAATTTCAAGAAACTGAAAGTCAGCCTTTCCTCCCTCTTGGAGATCAGGTCTGCTGCATGCAATATCCAGGCTCAGCTCTCATCCATTTGGAACAACTGTTATCCCGTCTGTGCAGACTTTGATTCCAGAGTGAGATCCCAATTCCCTGTGTGCTTCTGCTTTTATAATCAATCATATTCGCCACAACTCTGACTTGTCAAGACTGGGTCAAACATACTCTTAAGACTGTATTCCATATTTCATCATAGCAGCATTGCGCATCATTGAAATATGGATTGTTGGAATCACTTGCTGCTCGGAAACATTGGGACATGTGACATGAGTATGCAGGATAATTTTTCATAAAGTTATTCATATTCAATATATGATATATTAATGATATATTAATCATGCACAGTGAGTAGAGCACTCGCTTTGACATCTGTGCTGAGCCTGCTGATGCAGGATTGAATCCCGGGAGGCCAAACTCACCCTTTCATTTTTCCGAGGTCGATAAATGATCACCACACACCGTGGGTAATAATAAACAGCGCTCAGATGCCTGAGGGTTCATAGCGCTATATAAATGCTAAATTATTATTATGCAAAACCTTAGGCGATTCGGATTTGGATTGAAGGAGTAGAATGTCATGGTTGTGATGCACCTTTGTGTTTATTTCTAGGTTATATGGTTGTGAATGTGTAAGCATGAGTAGTGTTGATTCAAATAGCCCATTATATTCTTGCAGCAGAGTTCCAGCCTTAACTTTAATTTCTTAGAATTGTGAAACTCTGTGTTCAGTTTAATGAGTCATGCAAACTGCTTAATTAGGCCCAATTGTCTGTTTTCTAGAACTGGACATCTGGTCGGCTTTATTGCTTTAACTGTTGTAAACAGTGACATTATAATGTTTCTTTGAAGCCCTGCATTAGGAGAACAGGCTAGATTGTCATGTCATCAATTTCGATTCTTATGAGGTAATCACACTATGGATTCAGACAAGGGGTTGTCAATGTAATTTTAGCAAAACAGTATCAGGGATTATCAGGACATGTGTAATAAAGTACATACTTCAGCACGTGATGTCGTGTTATAAAGAAAATTCCATTGCAGTGTTCTTTCGAGTACAGGAACCCACTCATACAGAAATGTAGGTATTGGCTGCAGCACACACCAAAGAGGTGCTAAATTTGTACTTTCCAAAGTTGTACAATAAAAAGGTGAATGTTTCTCTATCACACTTTTGTGGTCTGTGAAACATGTACTAAGTTGCTAATAATGCATCACTTACTACATATATCTAGTACTACACACAAAACATAAATAGACTGGAATGCATACGAAGATGGGGCTTATATGTGGAGCGTAAAGTAAGCATACAAGAGGCAGTATCATTAGCAAATGTGTATAATTCACATGATAGGATTCACGCACAAAAATGATTGCTGTGTTTCAGGCCTGCTCCTTCCACTATATAAGTACATCAAACGCTGCGATTACATTCTAAAGAAAGTAGTGTAAGAACTCGTGAAAACAGCAACATTAGTAATTGTAATACCTTTTGAAAGTGAAGTTTCTGACTGTCAGTAAATAAACCCACCTGGCCTAGATATGGCAGTGAACAAAAACGAAGGGGCTACACATGTTATGTCATCAGTGATGTCATCAATGACATTTGTGATGTCATCTTTGATGTCCTGGGTGTTAGTGTTAGCAGTGCACAGTGGTGCGGGCAGTTATGGTTGCTTAGCCTACCATAACTGTCAAATTTCAGGGGGTTTTCGATTGTACTTTGAACCATAATGTCACATTTATAAAGTTTCTTTAGTGAATTTCACAGGTTTTTAGTAGTGCAACTTAACCATAACGTCCCTCAAACAAAGTTTTTTCTAGTGAATTTTACGGGTTTTAGTAGACCAACTTAACCATAACGTCCCTTTAACAAAGTTTTTTTACTCAATTTTACAGGTTTTCAGTAGAGCAACTTAACCATACCTTCCCTCTTGCAAAGTTGTTTTGCTAAAGATGATGGGTTTACAGTAGTGCACGTAACCATAATGTAAAGCAATTTCTGACTTATTTAAACACCTTGTGGAGAATACCACTTGACAATATGCTGGTGTACAGCACGGTAACGTGTCCCAGAATCCGTAAACACTTAACAGTAAGATGTTTGTGTCGTGGACAATTTGGAAACAGATGTCATATTGATATAGGAACGTCCACCTGTAACATTTGCCTTGCACAGTGCCACAGAGTATGTTGGTAGTTAGCCATTAACAACCTATTGCACATTGCATACTTTCAGGAAAAGTATTAGTTATCTGAAAATGAAATCAGCTAAGGCCATCCATCCTCCCCAAGAAACAACAGCACTACTATAATGAAGGAGAATGACAAACACTGCCCCAACCATAGAAATAACAAACACACAATATTTCTGCACCGGCCACCCACTCCCTCATATCACTGTTTGATATGTCTTTCCTCATTTCTGTTCGAAAATGGCCTTATTAGCTGTCCTACCAAAAAAGAAAGTCATCCGTTAACAAAGTAAATGTTGCGTTAAGAACCACCTTTCGCAGTTAAGGACATAGACGCAATAAGATTTGACAATAATAGTATAGATGTGCAAAGCATTAACGTGTGATATGGAAAAATAGGATTTCTGGTTAAACAAAATCATTTTTCAAGATGGCCACCATCGAAAGGAAAGGCGGTTGTTCCATACATAGCCCCTCTTCGCTTTTCATGACAGCAAGGAAAACGCAACAGTATGTACCGTGACGCAGAACCTATAAATAAACATACAGCGACGTATAACGTGGTACTTTACAATTCAAAATGATACACGTGATTTTAAAAGAAAACGGTAACATTTTAGAATTTGGCAAGTACTTTTATTTAACAAACAACTGTCAGAGATGAACGGACTAATTCCATTTGCAAATAATTTGTAGCACTGACTCTAAGGCCAACATTGAAAATGTTCATGGAGAGACACATGCAGTTAATTTCGCATACACAAAGTATGCATTTCTGTTGAAGCACTCGATTTGTTTGCACAGGTATTTCCAACACAGCGGCATCACCATTGCACAGTACGGCAAAATGTAGCTAAGCGGAAAACGTAAGAGAAAATCTGTGTCAATACCCAACCTTTAGGACAAACTTTCAAAACAAACACAAAGATTGTGGAAAATACTACACAAATGTAAGTGGCCAAACATGACATTTTAAAGAAATATTAGAGTTCACCATGGGTTCATATAATGACACCCTACAAATGCAGATAAACAGCACTCACCGTAAGGGTTAAAAAAAAGGACAACTACAGAGTGAGATGGTAATTAATACTTCAGTTACATTGGGCCTCATTACGACCCTGGCGGAAATCGAAAAACGATGGCGGAAATGCAATACCGCCATCGAATAGCGCTCGGTGCGATCATGACCCGTCACCGCAAAGTACGATGCCATTAGCGACACCGCACCAAGCCATGCCAAAACCGTAATTACCACCATGGCGCAACGGTACGCGAATTCTGACCCTAGCGGACATGCACCTAACGCCATCAAGCACGGCGGAAAGTACCATTCCGCCATGGTGAGAAGTACGGCATCGCGAACCAACCGTAAACGGCCCTACTGAGTGCCTGTACACCGCTCCCTGGCCACATTGTACAACTCCCCGTAGGTGCAATGAAGTCACACAATGCAACCAGTGAAATGTACTAGTCATCCATGCCTGCCAACGAACAAATGAATCTCAAGAGGGGCCAATGGGAGCTGCAGGGCACAGATGGCACGAATACAGAAGCCATACAAATGGACATGACCTCAGTCTCCCACCAAGAAACGCACGCAAACACAGGCACCTGTGACCAGCCATATTCCGATAATCACATCATTCCACCAATCCAACTGGCTGACCGGCATCTGTTACACAAAAGCTAATCCCCCGCCCCTGAGCGTGACATCATCAAAACAGTCATATTGGCAGCCCTTATCCCTGACCTCACTGGGCTTCGTAGGCAAACGCGCCCAGCACAGTACCACGCAACTATACTCCGAAGCTGGAACCCAATGCAGATCTCCTCACAATACATCGCTCCCCAAATAGGAATATGCCACATCACTTGCAAAGAAGAACGCTACACGGTTCATATCAGAATAGAAATTTAATGCACAACAAATTCACCAAGCCCATACAGCCATTAGGCCATGAACTCCAAAATACATTTCACCATTGTGGGCTGCATCCGCAATAAATGACCAGCTACTTCTTGTGTGACACCCTGTTCCATCATGGTACACAGGGGCTACATTCTCGTACGAAAAGGCAACATGGAAGCGCCTAGAACCGCAGGGCCGTCCCAATAGGGAGGCACTAGTCCAGCTGAAAGGCCGAAATGTTGCTCCTAGCCACTAGTACTGCGTAAGGGCATGGGGCCCATTGGCGATCGTCCCATAAGATCGTAATGCTGCTCCACTGATTAACACGAAGCAGCAGGTGTCGGGAGTAAAATCCATCTGCAGGAGTGGCATACAGATGGCAGTGGCAAAAGGGGAGGAGATACCTGTCACCCAAATGAAATGAAAAAGAATAGTATGGCCATCAGAACTACATTTGAATTACTCACTTCAATGATCACACCAAATCCACAGCCATATGCATGCTAGCCCACTCCAAAGGATCATCACCACCCAAAAACCACTTGCGAATCATAACTATCTAAATCGAGGTGAAAACACTATCTCAAACGAGTGTACCTGTGCATGCGTCTGTTAAAACAGAATCCATCAGATGGGATTGGTAACGTGCATAGACACAAGTGTCTGAAGGCGCGTCGAGACAGGGAGGGCTCAACAAGGCCAGATAGACGATGGTCCCACTATGGCAGCCCTGCATCACATAGCGCAGGGGAGGCGGATAGATTCCAAGAAGCCCTGTACATGGCAAACTCTGTATCAAATCATCTGTCCATGCATCCATACATCATTCCCTCATCCCGTAATGAAAACGCCTGTTTCCATACTCACATAACATGTGAAATTTCCATTGAGTCTATGCGTTATGCAGCCTGCAAAATCCACTGTGCCCCAGCCCGTTATTCCAGTGTTGTGAAGTAACATGTATTTGTGAACGTCCGGCCTTATCGGCCACTTCGCTATTGCGCATCCCAAACTATTCATATCAATCATTGCATCCTCGCCATGGCCCCTGTCCCAAGGACATTGAACAATAGAACGTTATATTTGCAGTCAGACCTGTGGGCATCTCCTCGCCGCTAGCTGAAAACCGAAAGCGCCGCCCTTCGAATTCCTCATTTGCAACATCACGTCGAAAAGGCATCTGTGGCCGCTTGAAATCACAAATTAATCCATCTAGTGCGGCTGTGTGTGAAAATGGCAACTGCCTTCACTCACAAATGGGACGCCCCGCCCGTCGGTGAACCTCGGTACAGTGTTGCATGAGGGTCCACCGTTACTCGAGTACTACGTTCCACTGACCCTTCACAAGTCTGTTCGCGACTGCAAAGATAGTATGTGAAACAATGGGACCATAGCCGAATGAACATATCAACCAATGTTACACTGCCATCGGGTACAAATACATGATTGAAATAGCAAGATGCCATTCGTCGAATTGCAGCGTTGTGTGCGGGACGTGCTCGCCCAAAGGGGAGAGCAGCTTGCACAGGTGGAATGAATCACCACAGGTGGAGGCCATACAGCCTGAAAACACATAAATTGCACACCCAGTCTCCTCCCACAACCACACCCACTCCGAAATGCTACCGGCAGGACTAGCTATGTTGGCCCTGGGGGACCTGATAGCACTGCAAGTACTCCAACTTCAAGAAGAAGACGAACACCAACTACAACCGGCCGCACGGAGGAGACGCAGGAGGAGGAGGAGGAGGGCAAGGCAGGGCCAGCAAGGGCCGCCAGCACAGCCATTACCACCACGCAGGCAGCCCGCAATCCCACGCCTCCGAGCACATCCGTTCAACCTCACTGATGAGCAGATCCACACCCTCTACCGTTTGGACCGGGACACCATAACCGCCATTGTGGACATGACACAGGCTGACCTTGTCAGCATGATAGATAGCCCAACCGCCATCCCACCCCTACTGAAGGTAGTGTCTGTACTCCACTTCCTGGCCACAGGCACCTACCAGCACACAGTCGGACAGTTGCATGGCATTTCACAGCCACTGTTCTCACGGACACTATTGCAAGTGCTCGATGCCCTCCTGCAGCACGCAGACAACTACATCTCTCTACCACGCTCGGAGCAGGAAATTACCAGCACAAAAGTGGGATTCCATGCACTTGCCGGCATACCGGGTTGCATTGGAGCCATCGACTGCACCCATGTGGAATTGGTCGTCCCACATGCCATGGAGGCCCAGTACCGCAACCGAAAACAATTTCATTCTCTGAATGTACAAATGGTGTGTGACTCCAACAGGATCATTACACATTGTTGTGCCCGATTCCCTGGATCAACCCATGATTCTATGGTCTTGAGGAACTCTACAATACCACGCTACATGGAGCGACACGCAGGGAACAGATCCTGGCTACTCGGTGAGTCTCATTTCATGCATGATGATGTGGGGTATGTGATGCGGCAATGACCTGGCAGGAAGGGGGGGGTGCGTACGTAGCAATGGCATTCCTCTAAATTCCTTTATTGTCCACATACAGGTGATGCCGGGTATCCACTGAAGAGATGGCTCCTCACACCAGTCCGGAACCCACCGAACCAGCATGAGGAGGACTACAACCATGCCCACTCACGTACCCGTGTAGTCATAGAACAGGCATTCGGCCTACTGAAGACTCGTTTCCGCTGCCTCAGCAGGTCTGGCGGGGCACTCCTGTACCGCCATGTGAAGGTTGCAAAGATGGTCATGGCATGTGTCATGCTCCACAACATGTGCGTACGTAGAAATGTGCCCATGCCCCCTGACGCAGAACTGCAAGCACCTGAAGATGGTCATGATGAGGGTGGGGATGTGGCAGCACCTCAAGGAGTCTGCGAGGCACAGGAGGGCCGTGACATTCGTCAGCATCTCATAGAGGCATGCTTCTAGCACTCACGCCTGGTGGCTGATACATGGACACGGGACTCGTGGCACTGTGTGTGTCTGGAACATGCACAATATGGACTGTACGCCTATAATGGCCTCGTACACAAAGATCAATGTCCACACATCTCATTGGATGATCGTGCATTGTTTATGGCATATGTGATATCATGTTAAACACCCTATCGACCCGCCACCCAAGTGAGCCCAACACACCCCCTCCACCCTCCTACCTCCCCCCCGAACACCAGTGTCCAAAGATGCTCATTGTCAGTGGGCAGTCGCTATTGCAAGCCCCCTCTCCGGGTATCAGGGGCACCCCTGCCTGTGGAGCGCAGGTTCCTCCCAGATCTACGTTGGGGGCTGCCCTGGACGGAACTTGCAACGGATGATGTCTCTGCCTGCTCACGTCCATGCATGTCCCTAAGGGTTTGTGAGAGCTCAGTGAGCACATGGCGCACTGCGGCAAGTTCGGCACATACGTCTTTGGACGTCGCATGCAGTTCCCCCCTCAGGCTCTCGGTGCTTCTCTCCATTTGTACTCTCAGGCTCTCGGTGCTTCTCTCCATTTGTACTCTCAGGCTCTCGGTGCTACTCTCCATTTGTGCCCTTAGTGTCTCTGTACCTCTCTCCATTTCTGCCCTAAGTGTCTCAGTTGATGTTTTTATGGCTGCCTTAGTGCCCCCACATTCATCGGCATGGTCCTTGAGGAGCGTGGCCAGTTGCTGCTGTTGCACGATTACCTGGTAGAGGGACTGTTGCCTCTGCTGGGCCATGGCCATTTGCGGTGATGTCTAGGAGTGGCTGATCACCTCATGTTGCCTTGCCACAGGGCTTGTGGGGGATGGCCAGTCGTCGTCTTGTGGGTGCCCCTGCGTGGTATCCTCATGGTGTACGGGATGGAACAGACAGGGGGATTGAGACAGGTCATGGATGGATGTAACTTCGACATCCCCGTTTTCTGTGTCGGAGCATGCTGCCATTAATGCAGTGTCACCTATGGTGCTGCTGCCACCAGAAGCAGTGCCTACTGTGGCATCCATTGGGGGGACCTGTGGTGGTGCTGTTGTGGGCATGCTGGCTGCTGGGGTGCCTGTTGGAGTTCCCTCCTGTGTGCTGCCACTTGATTTGTGCTGCTTCCGTGTCTTGATGCGTGCAGCTGAGGTGGAGGGTCTTTGGCCGTTGGTCTTGGCCCTCTTTGCAGGTGTGCTGGTAGGGGTGTCCTGGAGCTCGTCGTTTGGATCGGACCCTGTGGTGGAGTAAAGGAGGGCGAGCGTTATTAATGGGTCTGTGGGAATTGGAATGGCAATGTGTCACATGCATTGGGGTGGTACCTGAGGGTGATTTGGGTCGGGGCCTTGGAGGTGGTTTCATTTGTGTGTGGAGTGAGGGTGCAGTTGTTTCGCAGCCTGCAGTTAGGGTGTGCCTGCTGCACGTGTAGAGGGTGTTTTTAGGGTTTTTAATTATTTATGTATTTGATGTGAGTTTTAAAGTGTGCTATCAGGCCTATGTATGTGGACGTTCTCCTGGACATGTGTTTCTGTTGCACTATGTGGACACATGGTACTTCACATGATTGGACATTGTGGTTTTGGCATTGTTTTATTTGGGACACCTACCTGATTCTTCGGATGTCTGCACTCCTTTCTCCATCCCTCCGACTCCCTCTATGCTCTCCATTCCAATGGTGGAGGCACAGATTTCTTCCCAGGGGGTCAACTTGATGGGTGATTCCGATCCTCCCCCGGTAGCTGTGGCAATGTTGCGGTTGGCAGAAAGTATGCTACGGACGCGTATCCGCAGGTCGTCCCATCGCTTTCTGCATTGCTGTGGGTTGCGGGGTGCGGTCCCCACCGCACTTACCCGCTGTGCCACCAGGGCCCATATGGCCTTCTTGTTCGCAAGTGCCGTCCTGGTCATTTGCGTGGAGAAGACGGCGGCAGCATTCTCCTGGAGGGTCTCTGTGAGCACGGTGAGTTCCTCACGGGAGAAGTGGACCTGCCGCTTGCGGTCGCACGCTTTCTTCGCTACTTTTCCCATTTCTCTTGGTTTCACTAGGGTGGATGACGGGTTGGGATGTGTCTCAGGGTAGTATTTTTAATGGTTGTGTGGAATTTGTGGTTTTATAGGTGTACGGCGTGATGTTTCCCGTTCCGGGACCATGCTTTTGCTTCCGTTTCCGTATATTTCCGGTCACCGAACTTTCCGGTTGGCGCTCACTGCGGTGTCCGCTAAGATGGGTGGCGGTATTGCACCTAGGGCGCCGTACGGTGGCGGTGTGGGCCGTTTTGGGGTCATTTCCGCCATCGCGGACTTTGCACTTCCGCCATGGCGTGGTGCTCGTGCCCGATGGGTCGGAATGAGCCGCACTTTGCTCCGTCGTGCAATGGCGGAAACGCTATTTACGCTATGGCGGTCCGGTCGGTTGATTTCCGCAAGGGTCGTAATGAGGGCCATTGTCACAATTAGTGTACAGTTGTCAAAATTAACCTTACATCATCTTCACAGCCTCAATTATTTTCGCCAAAGTCAGACAGCAAAATGTTTGCATCAAAAAATATTCGTGAACTGATATTTCATGTTCCTTACAAGCGTTTTTAAACTATAACCTTATCAAATAGTATTTTTTTTCCAAGCGTTGATTCCTTGCGTAGCTTTTAGAGTTTCCCTTTCGCTCAAGGTCAAAAAACAATAGCCCCTTATGAATTGACTTGAATGCGTTGGCCTACTGAGCTTGCAACCAAAAAAGCAAATCAACTGACCTTCACTCAGAAGGCAAATACATTGTCACTTTGCAACAATATATGAGCATCCTATCATGAGAACCGCTACTCCCATACGGCGCGTAAACCACTGTTTCCATCAAACACTCCAGGTGGCCGCCTCAGATTTCAAAACATAGGACCCCAGTCGGACTTCAATATTAATCTGAAAACATTTCAACACACAGGCATTGCTCGGCGCAAATTGAGCACCAACTTCCACTTTACCGTATGAATTTGGTGGCAGGAAACCTGCCCACCACTACCATGCACCCAAGACTGCAGGCCCTCCCCACAACCACCTGAGTGATGTGCGGTAGTACGGGTGTATCTATAGGTGTGGTATGCTTCAGTGGTTGTGGCCAGAGGCTAGACTCCTAGCTGTATGTCCATAGATATTACAAAGTATGGGTGTGCAGTGGCTTATACCTCCAGTGCCCAAGACTCCACACACTCCCCACAACCATCTGATCGATAAGCAATACTACAGGTGTATCCATTGCTGTGACATGCTGCGGTGGTTGTGGCCAGGGCGTGTAGTCTTGGAAGTATGGCCTTCGGCCTATGGCCATGCATCCAAGACTCTAGGCCCTGGCCACAACCACCGCAGCATGTCACACCCATGGCGGCGTACAAATGAATAGCACACCTATAGAAAGAAATAATGTAATTACGGCATGTACTCAATTTCAATGTTCGCTAACACCACGAGTGTCCTTAGAACAGTTTCAAGTTGCCTGCGCACAGCACGGACTGAAATACTACCCTTATTAGACCCCTCATTTTCTGTACTTACAAACAGGCTGAACAAGGCGGGCATCATTAACACCTACCGCCTGAACAAATACAGTTTTTCACCAATCTCTTACTGTCTGAACCTCCCCAAGCACTCTTACACAGCAAAATAGTTTTCGAAATAGCATGTTGCTGCTGGCAGCAGCTGCGCTGTCGGCAGATCCAAGTTGTCGGGCGCATCCAAACAATCTGACGCAGAACACAGCTCACTGCAGCCAATCGGCAGAGATGTCGCGTGTCTGCGGTCATGACGCCAGCCCCTTAGCCAATCGATATCTTGTCCACGGAGCGAACAGGGAAGTGTGACAGCGAAGCGGACATAGATATCACTAATTTCTTTGCTTTATGTTTTTGCCATTTAAAAAAAAAACTACTGGACGGATTTACACCAAATTAACAAAAGCACGTTTTCGGGATCAAGCCACTGCTCCTACTGCAAATTTGGTGAAAATCCGTCAAGCGGTTTGGGCTGTAGCCGTGAGCAAAGTTTTTTTACCATAATGTCTATGGGAAAATAAGATGTTTTGGGACCCCCCCTATAACTCCCCCCCTAGACGAATCCTCACCAAACTTTGCAAAAAATTTCAGAGTGGCCCATATACTATTTTTGCAAAGTTTGGCGAGGATTCGTCTAGGGGGAGCGGAGTTATAGGCCACCCAAAAAGTGCTCTTCTTCCTATGGAAACAGCAACTTAACCATAACTACACGGCCACTACCGTGGCCGTGTTTTATATGAATATATATATATATATATATATATACACACACATATATATGCACATATATATTTTCCAAATGCAAAGGACAGTAAATCCAAAGTTCCAATGGAGGTATTGGCTTCTTGGAAGAGGTAGTTACACCCCAAAAGCGTCTCTTGGTAAGGTACATCTCCATATGAGTTACATATGTTGAAGCACACCATCCCAAAAAACATCCTACTTTACATAATGCTAAAACAAGCTAGCAAGGTACACAACAAGTAGTTATCAGTAGCTAACAGAGCCAATGCGACCATTTGTGGTGACACATATATAAATAACGCTACCAACACATCAATCCACAAGTTGATGTTCCTAGAGTTATCTATAGATCGGGTAATGTATATCACAGAACATTAGTGAGCTGTTGGTCAAGAACATCAAGTGGGAGCAGCAGTACATCATGGCTTTCCTTGATGTGTTGTCCAGCTATACTAGTATTTGACACGAATTGGGTCTATTGGCCAGTAAACATTTTCTAAATACCTGATCAGTCAGCTACAAACAACAGAATGAAATGTTGCCCACAATGTCAGAATTCTGCCGGACTCACAATATCTTTCTCTTTGAAACAACTGGTTGGCACTGCCATGGACTCCTGTATGGCCCACGCTTATGCCAATTTGTTCATGGGTTGGTGGGAGGCCACATTTGCTTGGTCTGAACTATATGATGAACATGTTAGTCATGTGGTACACTGGTACCGTTTAATTGATGGCTTGTTCATTGTATGGGATGAGCACATACAAATGTTACAAGAATGTGTGGATTGTTTAAATATCAATTAAAACAATATTCGATTAACAATGACAGCTAGCAATCTGGAATAGGTTTTTCTACATATCAATTTCAAATGAGTTGACAATACATTGAAATGTGAATTGTATAGGAAAGCTACTGCATTTAATTCCAGATTGTATGCACATAGTCATCACCCCAAATCACTGAAATCTAGCATACCGTTTGGTGAACTACTAAGAGCCAAACAAAACTGCTTGAATGATTTAGTTTTTAAATCTACATCGAAATCAATAGGTCACCATTTTCTAGCTAGAGGGTATTTCCGTAAAATAATAGACCAAGCATACCAGAAAACTAAATTAAAATCCAGACAGAATGTACTTGATCCCAAAGTGAAATCAGCAAATGGATCTAACACCATCAGATTCATCACGTAATTTAATTGACACACAGATCTTTAGGAGACAATGGTCCATC
This sequence comes from Ambystoma mexicanum, assembly GCF_040938575.1. Taxonomy (NCBI): domain Eukaryota; kingdom Metazoa; phylum Chordata; class Amphibia; order Caudata; family Ambystomatidae; genus Ambystoma; species Ambystoma mexicanum. The sequence goes on from NC_090935.1 coordinate 564,177,500, forward strand.
CTGAAAAATGACAAAAATCAAACAAAAAGTCTGGCCAGTAATCCACAGATAACATACGCCAAACGTCTGTCTCTAAAAGACAAATCAGCACCTAGTGTGTTACGTTAAGGTCTAATACAAAAAATATGGCCCAGGTTCAATAAACCAGCATCAAGCAAGGGTTTTTTGCCCTGCAATAAATGTAAGGTCTGTGTTCTGGCACAAAAGAGCAAAACTGTTGAATTTGGCAACCATGGTATATAAAACAAAACATCAATTGAACAACCAGGTCTGTAGTCTACTATATAGACTGCCCTTGCAAAATGAGGAACATAGACTCCACTATGGTCCACTATGGTCCCCTTGAAGCTTAGGATACTCTAGCACTTTAGAGCAATTAAAAACCTAGATACCAACTATCCACTGACAGTTGTGAGAAACCAGAGGATGTCTCACCCGCTAGTCCCAGGGGATCTCTCTCTTTCAGGTGGCCAGGGCATGACCATCACCTTTGGATCCAGACCCTGCGGGTGGACCAGTGCGGGAGGATCACCTGGACAAGGGGTCTTTGGGGAGTGGGTGTGAGGTAGCTGATGGGAAGATGCAGTATTCCTCCCTCTTTTGTATCTAACCCATCCTATTTTTTAGTATTCTCTGTGGTCCCAACCCCCCTTTTTACACAAACACTGGTCCAAGGAAGAGAGAGTAACCAGACTAACTATCACACATCATACTGGACATGTTCTGTTAATCGGGTCAGGCACTTGACTCTAAGTACATACACCTAATACCAATTAGCTCTCCTCACACAAATAAAAGACAGAACCTAGAGACACACCTTAAGCATGGCAGAACACGAGTATGAGCAGAGCTTCAGTGGCGAAGGCAAACCTACTGGGGCAGAGCGACGGACCAAGGGACGAGCGCAGCAGGTCAAAAACCCCAAGAGTTTCCTACTGGAGGTTGTTGCCTGCGACAGGCCACGAAAGACACGTGGAGAAGGCCAGATCACACATCAGAAGGCTGCATTGTGTTCCAAGGACATCAGCGACCCACCCGGGTGAACGGCTGAGTTGGGCAGAGTTGGGGAGGCAAGGCCAAGCCTGTGGTACTAACCTTGACTCGTGAATTGGAATTAGTAAAACCCAGAAAGAAAGGCACACAGCCGATGAGTTGGCAAACAACCTGAGAGAATGGTCCGTGTTAAAGTTTCAAGTTAGATACTTTTTTTATTGCAAGTGAAGGCTGCATGTGTCTGGATGGGACGCGAAAAAAGGCATACCTGTGAATGATCTTTGAAGTGAGGACAGCTGTGGAGTCAGAAATACAGAATAGCAGAGTGGTCCGGTGAAAGGAAGTAGCTCGCTCGAAAGTATCTATGAAAGGCACAATGTTTGTAACAATAAAGCAAATTAACTGCAAAAGTGAAGTAAGCAAAATTGACCCAGAGAGAAGGGGAGAGTGAAAGTTGAATTTGGAACTTTGAGTCAAAGTGGTCCTGCGGAGGTCTGTAAAGAAAGCCACGCACATTCGAAAGTCTTCAGTATCGGAAATGGGTCTGAGCCTGACTGAGAGAGACCAGCAGTGTAATAAGCTTGGGCAAGGGAGTTCCCTTCAAGTTTTTGTTGAACTCTGTTCTGAAGAGGTCTGAGTCCTGCTGAGGGGGACACATATGAATTTTGTTGTGAAAGGACTGAGCCCGATAGAGGGGGTCCTACGTGAACTGTGTTTTGAAGAGATCTGAGCCCAACAGAGGGGGACCTATGCGAACAGAGTGTTAAAGAGGTCTGAGCCCAACAGAGGGGACCCTATGTGAATGTTGTTGAAACATTATTTGGAACTAAAGAAAGAGAGACTTTAATGTGGAAGGCCAGGCGTGCCTTGATCCACATTTTGAAATTATCTATTGTGTTGATAACCGAGCCAGAGTGTGTCATCATGCCTATAGGGACGGCCTTACTCTGTGAGGTCTAACGTGGGGGAAGAGAGCTGGTTCAACCACATTTATTCTTTTGAACACTGATTTTTCATGCATATACATTTCTCCTTTATTCACTCTTTGTGCAAGAAATAGGGCAGGCATTAGGTTTTTGTTAGCATAGGCCATTTTGATTTGACGGACTCCACTAGAACATTTTTATTTATCGTTTGATGGTCGAGACTACTCCTATCTTAGTCATAGGGCAGAATAGGAGTTTTTTTCCAACCCCAGAATCTACAATAAAGGTTTTATGAACCCATTGTGTCAGTGTCATACTTGTGATGCCATGCCTCCCTTAGAAATGGTGTCAGCAGTGTGATACGACTCAATTAAAACAGATTAGGGGACCCTACAATTCCAGAAATGCCGTCATGTAGCCTCAAACCCCTATACCGCCACAAAAGAATCCATAGAGAAGCCCCTATCCCTCCCGGGAAAAGAGGGATGTTGTTATATAAGATTGGCCCTGAAATCTGGCCTGGCAGTTTGGCCTAGATGTCCTAGCAGGCATTATAGATCCAGACTTTCGGGGAGACATAAAGGTTCTCCTACAGAACCATGGTGAAACTCCAGATTAAATACATCATGGGGACGAAATTGTACAGGGAATTCTTGAGAAGGCTCCATTTCCCCGTTTTGAAGAAGAAAGTGAAGCAGAGGAAACTGTCAGATGTAGCTTAGGCATTATGGAGGCCGATAAGACACATATCACTGGGGCAAAAAGGGAAGAAGAATCAACCATTCTTTCCGATCTAGCCTTCAACTAGCAAAATGATTCAGTACTTGCAGAGGCTTTCTTACAAATGATTCCTGAGGTAGAAGGACCAAAAAAGTGAAGCCTCTTTTTCTTCCTGAAACAGGGATTACTATATAGATGGGCAAATTCCAGAGAAGGCCTAAGTAAAAGTCAGTTAGTAATACCCAAAACCCATCACAAGTTTGTGCTAGAGATAGCTTACTCTCATTTGACTGGGGCACATTTGGGACAGTCTAAAACCCAAGCTCACATCAGTGGGAAGTTCTACTGGCCAGGTATATATGCTGATATAAAGAACTTCATTCAAACATGTGAAATATGCCAGAAAACCAGCTCACATATTTCCTTACTTGCCCCTTTAAACCTATTACCGATAATAGAAGTCCCTTTCTCATGAATTGGGAAGGATATCTTTGGATAATTGGAAACTTCTAGACTGGGTAATAAATATTTTCTCATACTCATTGATTATGCTATCTGGGATCCAGAAGCCTTCATCATGCGGAACAGCACAACCCAGCAAATTTGAAAACACCTACTACCATTATTTTCTAGGGTTGGTTTTCCCAAAGAAGTTCTGATGGGTCAAGGATCCAATTTCACGAGTAAACTTATGGGTGAAGTAAAGGAATTACTACACATTACTACCTTATGAACCTCAGTTTACCAACACCCCAAGTGGACGGGTTGTTGTAGAGATTTAACAAAACCCTTTAAATGATTTTGAGAAAACTTGTAGGTGAAGATGGGAAGGACTGGGATCATATGATCCTCTGGGCCATATTTGCAGTAAGAAAGACCCCTCAGTCATCCACCGGATTCTCCCCTTTTGAGCTACTCTATTGTAGAGAACCAAGAGATGTCTTAGACATGCATTGGGAGACCTAGGAAGAGAGAGAAGAGGCACTTATTTCCCTCTCATAGACAGCTACCAGATTGCAAAAACACATGAAACTCATCCGCAGTCTAGTCCACACTCACATGGAGAAAGCCCAAGCCCAATAGAAGTCCATCTATGGGGAAACACTTGTGTATAGGTGCCTTATAAATGCCATATCATATCATACCTAAGACAAGACGGTGAATGTATGATCTTTTTCAGTAGGACGGAACGGATTAGTCCTCTTAACTACCTCTGAAAATAAACTTGTCTCAAAGTGCATGGGCCATATGAGGCGCTAGAGCAAACAGGAACCTGTACCTATAAAATTGCCCAACCTGATGGAAAACAAAAGGCCCACCTCTACCATGTAAATCTCCTAAAGGAGTGGAAACAAAATCCTTCTGCCGCCACCTTCTCTATAATGTCTTGTTTGGTACGTGAGGAGATAGACAACTCTGAACTTATTCAAGAAGAACTATCTAAACTGAAACAAGAAGATTTGTACAACCTTATTATGGAATTCACCAATTTATTCTGTGAGAAGCCAGGGAGATTACTTGGCACTTATCATTATATCAGAACTCCAAAAGGAAAAGTGGTCATTTGAAACCATATAGACTGCCAGAAGCATGAGAACAAATAGTGGTTGAGGAAGTTAAAAAGATGCTGAAGCCCAATATTATCGAACCCTCTTCGAGTCAATGGTCCTTTCCTATTGTGTTGATAACAAAACCCGATCATTCTTGGAGGTTTTGCATAGACTTCAGGTAGGTTACACCATCTCTGTCTTCGATTGCCTATTCTATTCCACAAATTGATGAGTTAATAGAAAAACTCGGAAATGCCACATTCCTGTCAGCCCTAGATTTAACCAAGGGATATTGGCTCGTCCCAGTACATGGACCTGATAAGGAACAAAAAGCTTTCTCGACACCAATGGGACTATTCCAATTCAAAGTCCTCCCTTTCGGACTGCATGGGGCCCCAGCCACTTTGCAACAACTTATGGACAGGATATTACAGCCCTACTCGATTTCTGTGGGCCTATATTGACGATATAGTCATTTATAGTAGCACTTTGGAAGACCATCTTTTTCATCTTTCTACTATTATGAGAACCCTCAGAGAGGCCAGCTTGACTGCCAATCCATCCAAATGTAAACTGGCTCAATCTAGGCTTGTTTGTAGGGAATGGCAGTGTCCAACCCCAGCAAGAAAAAGTGAAAGCCATCCTAGATACCCCAACACCCCAGACCAAGAGAGCCCTCAGGGCATTCCTAGGATTGATTGGTTATTACCGTAGGTTTATGTCACATTTTTCAGACAGAACAGCCAGATTAACAGACAAGCTAAGAAATGCTGAACCCCAAAAGATTCAATTGACTGATGAGGACGACGTGTGTTACAGCAACCTAAAACAAACCTTGTATCAGAACCAATCCTAAAAGTAGTGGTCTTTTCAAAATAATGTGTGTTACAAACTGATGCCTCTTTCTCAGGGTTAGGAGCAGTTTTATCACAAATATATGACATATTAGAATACCCCATCCTATTCACTAGTCATGAACTCTAACCACGTGTGAAAAATTATTCTGTGTTGGAATCAGAGGCTCTTGCCATCAAATGGGCAATTGTCCATCTACGATGTTACCTTCTAGGAAGAAAGTTCACTCTTGTCACAGACCACTCACCTTTAGTACGGATAAGTCAATGAAAGGACTCTAACCCTCGAGTCATACAATGGTCCTTAGACCTGCAACCCTACTGTTTCACTGTGGAACACTGAAAAGATAAAGAACAAGGGAACATCAATTTCCTTTCCTGGATCCCTTGTGAAACAGATGCGGCTACATCACATAGGGGAATGGTATGTGAGGAATTAGAGGGTGTCTCACCTGGTAGTCCCCAGGGATCTCTCTCTCAGGTGGCCAGGGCATGGCCATTGCCTTTGGATCCAGAACCTGTGGGTGGAATGGTGCGGGAGGATCACCTGGGCGAGGGGTCTTCAGGGAGTGGGGGTAGAAGATGGGGAGAACGGTATTCCCCCCTCTTTTGTTTATCTAACCCATCCTATTTTTCAGGATTCTCTGAGGTCCCAACCCCTCCCACTTTTTACACAAACACTGTGCCGAGGAAGAGGGTGACTGAGAGTAACCAGACCAATTTTCACACATCATACTGACATGTCCCGTTAATTGGGTCAGGCTAAGTCAGGCACTTGACTCTAAGTGCATACATCTAATACCAACTAGCTTTCCTCACACGAATAAAAGGAAAAACCTAGAGACACATTCTGAACAAGGCAGAACACGAGTATGAACTGAACCTCCGGGGTGAAGGCAAACCTACGGAGCAGAGGGACAGACCACAAGACGAGAACAACAGGTCAAAAACCCCAAGGGTTCCCTACTGAAGGTCGTTGCCTCTAACAGGCTGCAAAAGAGATGTGGAGAAGGCCAGATCCTACATCAGAAGGCTGCATTTTTTTTCAGGGATGCCAGCGACCCTCCCGGGTGAACGGCATAGTTGGGGAAGCGAGGCCAAGCCTGTGGTACTAACCTTGACTTGTGAATTGGAAACAGTAAAACTCAGAACGAAACACACACAGCTGGTGAGTTGGCAAACGACCTGAGAGACCGGTATGTGTTAAAGTTAGCCACTTTTTATCATAAGTGAACGCTGCACGCGTGTGGATGGGATGCGAGGAAAGGCAGACCTGTGAATGAGCTTTGAAGTGAGGACAGCTGTAGAGTCAGCAATACTGAGGACCAGAGTGGCCCGGCAAAATTAAGTAGACCACTGGAAAGTCTCAGTGAAAGGCACATTGTAACAATAAAGCAAATGAACTGGAGAAGCAAAGTAAGTAAAATTTACTCTGAGAGAAGGGGCGAGTGAAAGTTGAATTTGGAACTTTGAGTCAAAGTGGTCCTCTGGAAATCTGTAAGGAAAGCCACACACATTCAAAAGTCTTTGAAATCCAAAAGTGATCTGAGCCTGACTGAAGGAGACCTGAAGTGAAATTAGCTTGGGGAAGGGAGCCCCCTTGCAAGTTTTTGTTGAACTCTGTTCTGAAGAGGTCTGAGCCCGGCAGAGAGGGACCTATGTAAACTTTGCTCTGAAAGGTCTGAGCCCGACAGAGGCGGACCTACGTGAACTGTGTTCTTAAGATGTCTGAGCCCGACAGAGGAGGACCTATGTGAATTGTGTTGAAACCTTATTTGGAACTCAAGAAAGAGAGACTTTAACGTGAAATGCAAGGTGGGCATTGATCTGTGTTTTGAAACTATCTATTGTGTTGAAAACCGAGCCATGGTGTCATCCTGCATACAGGGACTGCCTTGCTCCATGTGGTCTAACGTGGGGAAAAGATATGGTTCAACAACATTTATTCTTATGAATATTGATTTTCCATTTATATACATTTCTCCTTATTTCACTCTTTGTGCAAGAAATAGGGCAGGAATTAGGTTTTTGTTAGAATAGACCATTTTGATTTGACAGACTCCACTAGGACTGTTTTGTTTTTCTTTTTGTGGGATATTCAACCCATGTCAATGCGCCACACTATACCCTTTTGCCAATGGGGGAAAGAAACCACCAAAAATGGAGGCGCTAACCCCTGTGTGCACCATATCTGCAAAACTGTGCATGGTTCATAAATCACAAGAAGGCTGCATCACCTTGCCACACAAAGGCAAAGTTGATGTCAATGGCCACAGAAGTGGGCTAAAATCCGAAAAAGCGAAACAGTTCTCTTAATCAATTGCAACCTTCAAAGTGCTGTTTTGGCGCTAATTTCAGGCAATTTCCAAGTGAACTATTGATATTAAAGTGTGCTGAAACCACAGATCATCCAGTACAGCAAGAGGATTCCAGGCCTCACTGACTGACAGCTGCATAAGAAAATTAGATGTCAAACCCAGTTAACTGTGTTTCTTTTTTCTGAAGATATTGCAAAATTCACCTATTTAAAGCATGTTTGTGAAGGGCTTAATTCTTTGAAATGTCCAAAGCCCTTATGAACTGTGCTCATTTTTATATGTGTTAAAGAAAATACTTTATTGGGAATTTTAAAGCAACCCAGTATTGGAGTTAAGTAACTGTTTAATTCTGATTGGACAATGGCCAGCCTGGGAAAGCTTGACACTTCAGTTTGACAACTCCTTGCTACAGGAAGCCTTAATGGTTCCCGCATATCTAGCACAATAGACTTCATTAGACATTCGTCTTGTGGCTGAGCCAAGAACAAAGGATAAGCTCTGCTGGGGAGGGACAGGATACTTCCCTCTACAACCCACCTTGATAAAAGGGATCTGACAGCTGTTGTTTGTTGAAAGGAGAGAAAAAAACTCTGTTCAAAGGAACTTTTTGGAGTTTAAATCTTTATTTTTGGTTAAGTTTGAAACTCTTTAACTGTGCAACATACAGGAAGATAAATATAAAAATTGGTAGATGTTAACCTAATTTTAGGTTTTTGCTTTGAAGACATTGATGAAACCTGTACCACTTAAGGGACCAAAGTTACAAAAAAAACGAATTGTAGCAGAAGTATTAATGTTGCAAGCCTAAGATTGTATGTACATGATCCACTGATAAGCGCCCAGAGATGTACCGAATTAGAAATTATTAATCCAAACGGTTAAGATTAAAATTGAGAAAATCCCATAGAATGAGAAAGACATCTCTCACAGAGATGTCGAATGAATGGGAATATAGTCCATCAAATATGAAATGTATATGTCTGATTGTATTAGGGAATATCATTTTAGAAATGTACATTTGTGCAAAAGTTAGGTGTCGGTCAAAATCAATGTGGGAGTTCCTAAATTCCATCATAAAGACGACATCTCTGTTCTGATTGCCAACCAAAACAAGGCAAATGCCTGTGGCCACTCACATCCAGGGGGTGCGTTTTGAAATTCTGCCCACACCATAAACTTGGTGATGCAATTTGGTAGTATAAATATAGGAACTTAACAACACATAGGACAACCTGCTTCCAGTACACATCCAGATTTCCGCGCAGCGTCTTGTTCCTGACTTCTTCATCTTGTCTAGAACTCATCTTACAGCTGACTCCTGATTTCTTTTCAGAATCCAGGCCTTAGTATTGCTGAACCCTTTTTAGCTAGGCCCAAATTCAACCATCCCAAAACTTAAAGGGAATTTCATTCTGATTCAGTTTGTCTTGCTACCATTAAGGCTTGCCCGCTGAAACTCACATCCTGTTAATCTGCTGTGTCAAACCCATCCCATCTTTAACTTCAGAACCATTCTCCGCTGATTTTCTCTCACTTATGGTTTACAAAACCATAAGTCCTTAGTGATTTTGAGTAACTAAAGTAAATCCCAGAAAGAAATCGAGTATCCACCACGTGAAGGGTTACGCTGGCCACGTAACTGTGAAGATTCATGTGTGGCATTCTCTTTTTCATAGTCATAAATATAGTGTAATCAAACCAATCTATCATTTTTCAAACCCGAATTTCTGTTTAATTTTCGCGCCTATTTTGCAAAAACGCCTCTGACTACCACCTTCATAACTTCTTCAAATGTATAGATAGAAACGAAATTATAACTTTCACTGATATCTAAGACCCTTAGCTACATCCACAACCAAAACCTGCATTGCGGAACAGTGGGCCTCGTTAGGACCCAGGCGGACTTCGCGGTGCTAAATGCACCGCGAAGCATGGCGGAAAGCCGCCGATAGCGCCATGGGGGTTGGCGGATTTACCGCCCCATTCCGACCTCGGCGGAGCGGTAAATCCCCAATCCCCATTCTGCCCTTCCCCATTCCCATTTTTGCCCCATAGGGTATAATGGGAGTGGGGAAGGAGTTAATTACGCCACCGTAAAATACGGTGGCGTAATTAACAACGAGGTCCCGTAGCGCCATGGTTTTCTCCGCCTGGTAAAACCAGGCGGAAAAGGCCGCCATGGCGCTACGGGAACTCGTAGTATGGCGGAGAGGTACGCCATGCACTACGCTGGCGTAACACCCTCTCCGCCAGGGTCCTAATGAGGCCCAGTGTATTTGACCCTTTTTTCAAATATTGCATAGTGAAATTTTGCCACGAATTGACATTTTAGTAAAAGTTTACACATATCTTTTTCCCATTCAAAGTGTTTCTTCAAATCCCATCCTGATCTAATGTGTGTACAGTTGTTTATCTTGTAGCTCATGTGTGTTAGGACCTGTTTAGTGTTGCTTTCCAAAGAATTTTTCTCTATTAAGCATTTTTGACCATTTTGCATTGTTGCACAAAGCCATCTTCACCTGTCATTTTAAAAGTGTCTATTTCCAAAAACGTTTTTGTCTCTTGTTTGTGGAGGGAAGATTGCATTTAAACTCTAGACATTATCTTTCATTCCTGAATAACTGTTGATTACTGACATATGTGTAGGGTGGCTCATTGGTACCTTAAAGTACTTTGCAGGGTAAAATATTAACCCAAACGCTAGCTGTTCACAAACCAAAACCGTTCTTTTTCCTGTGTTTTCTATTCTGCATTATTATAATTGAATTCAATTGCTTTACTTATTTTTTTTAATTGTATTGTCACCACTTGGTGATTGCTGCCATATATATATATATATATATATATATACATATATATATATATATATATATATATATTCAGTAAAAAAACTTTGTTAAAGGGACGTTATGGTTAAGTTGCGCTACTAAAAACCTATGAAATTCAGTGAAAAAACTTTGTTAAAGGGACGTTATGGTTCAAAGTAAAACCGAAAACCCCCTGAAATTCAGCAGTTATGGTAACATAAGCAACCATAACTCGCGCCACCGTGCACTGCTAACACTAACACCCAGGACATCAAAGATGACATCCCTTAAACAAACTTTTTTTAATATCACGCAAACAATATACAAATATGGCGTGCAAAAACCAACTTCTACAGATGGCTTTACACAGAATGTTGCAAAGTAAGAATTTATGCTCGTTCACAGTGAAGGTCAGCTGCTTCCATTTTTTTCTCGGGCCCCGGAGAGGCTCACGAAGCAGACTATAAGGTTGTATTGTGTTTTGACCTTGACAGACAGAGATTGTGATGAAAGACTTCTCTTGAAGGAGTGTTGCTAATACGTAAGAGAAGATAAAGATGAAATTTCTGAAACGAAACCACTTTTATATATTATATCACTATGCGAAAGATCGTTCGCACACGCAGAGTCGTATTTTGGGACTGCACCACTCGTAGACAATGGAAATTGCAATTGTACTGTAAGTAAACCTTTAGATTATTTTATACCAAATATATACCAAATATAATTACAATAGCGTAGCATTAAGGACCGCTCAAGTTGAACTTGTTCGTTGAAAGTGGCATAATGTTTTCTACCGCGCACTATCACCGCCGAATTGATCCCCTGTCATTTAGAGGGCTCTGAAAAAGGCAGACGACACAGGGTGGGTTAATAGAAATAATTTAACCGGTCTATAGGCGGTCAAGTGCTCTACTCGCTGTGCCACTTCACTGTAGCCTGTCAAGTGGCACAGCGAGTACAACGCTTGCTTTGACATCCGTGCACAGCTTGCTAACGCAAGTTCGAATCCCGGCAAGGCCAAACTCAGTCTTTCATCCTTCCGTGGTCGATAAATGAACACCACACACTGTGGTTAATAATAAGCACCGCTTAGATACCTCACAGTTCTTAGCGCTATATGAATGGGAAAATATTATTATTTTATTATTAACATACTCCGTTGCACTATCTTCGATAGCAAATAGTTTCAAGCCCTAATAAATAAAATGATGATTTTTAATGAAGATCGGCTGGTGAGACTAATTTATGTTTTTTAAAACAGGTATGTGGCCCCATTTTGCCTATGTCACGATTTACAGACTCCAGTGGATGGGGTCTTCAACTGCCAGGTGCAGGTCCAAATATGCAACTTCATGACCCTCACCATTTTATGGGACAATCGCCAAGGACCAATATGCCCTTACGCAGTACTAGCGGCTACAAACAACATACAAACCAATAGGGTGGTCTAATGGCTCGTTTTGGAGCAACCTTCCGATTATCAGAGCGACCATTTACTGCTTTTATCATAAACCAACAGCCTATCTACCGCAACGCTTGGCTCCAAATAAACTTTTGCTGATCGACAGCAGAGACAATAGCAAATCGCTGAATATTCACTAAACATTTCATGTGAAATAAATGTACTTTACCAAATGTACAATCCTGCTGTTTACTTTTAAACCACAGTTTCATATTCCAAATTGTGGCGCACTGAGTTGTAAGCTGATCTAACACCCTCTGTACCGCAAAGGAGCATTGCGTGCCTCAGCATGAACTTTTGTGGATCGACAACAAAGACAAATGCAAATTGCTGAATATTCTCTAAACATTTGATGTCAAATAAATGTACTTTACAAAATGTACAATCTTGCTGTTTGCTTTTAAATCACTGTTTCATATCCCGAATTGTGGCACGCTGTGTTGTGACATAATATGTGTTGTCTTCCGGGTTCTGTGTAAAGTCACTTAGGACTGCAGAGAACTGGGCGCGTTTGATGACGCACCCTGTAACGTCACGGAGAGAGGCAGGGAATATGAATGCTTTGATAATATCAGGCTTAGGGGCGGGAGATATGATTTAGTGTCGCAAAAGCAAGTCAGCCAGGTCAATAGCGCCAGTCATAGGATTATCAAAAATTGGTGGCGCACACCAGCCGGATTTATCGTTTCTTTAGTGGACAAAAAGTCGGTTGACGCCCATAGGAAATTGTACTATTATCGGACAAAAGGAGAGGTCTTAAAACACTTTCACCCTGACAACGAACAATACAAACAACGTTCTGAGAACACCATCATTTTGTGTAATTGCAACCATTTCGGGACATGGCGAGTGTTCTTAGAACACATTCAATTGGACAGATTACAATACGGACAGCGTCCTGAGGACACCCCCAGTTTGTGTATTTACGAACAATTAAGTACACCGCGAGTGTTCATAGCTCATTTTTACCTTCCTTGCGAACAGAAATTACACATACTCCGTCCTCTAAACACCCCACCATTTAGTTTATTTACAAAATGTCAGAACAGCCGTGTTCTCCGCGGACAAATCGAACGCAACAAAAACGTCTAGCACATAAAAAAACAAAACATTGAACCTATCTCATACTCCCCCACCCTCCCCAAACACTCTTACACACCAACACACGGCACTAAATACAATTTTTTATCCACGTTTCACCGCGCTGTACGCGGTCGACGGCGAATACAAGATGGCGGGCGCCACAGAAAATCTGACGCGCTCCACGCCCCTCGCTGTCCAATCAGCGAACACGTCGCATGTCCGTGGACATAACGCAAGGCCATGGGCCAATCGGGGTGCTGTCCGCGGAGCGAACAGGGAAGTCCGTCCGCGAAGCGAACACAGATATCACTAATTTTTTTGCCTTACATTTTGGTCATTTTTAAAAAAACTACTGGACGGATTTACACCAAATTTGCAAAAGCATGCTTTCGGGACCAAGCCGCCGCTCCTGCCGCAAATTTGGTGTAAATCCGTCCAGCGGTTCGGGCTGTAGCCGTGCGCAGTTTTTTCCCATTCAGTCTATGGGAAAGAAAAATAGTTTTGGGACCCCCCCTATAACTTTTCCCCCCCTGGACGAATCCTCACCAAACTTTGCAAAACAATTCAGAGTCGGCCATATACTTTTTCTGCAATGTTTGGTGAGGATCCGTCCAGGGGGAGCGAAGTTATAAGCCGCCCAAAAAGTGCTCTTCCTATGGAAACAGCAATTTAACCATAACTACACAGCCACTACCGTGGCTGTGTAATATATATATACATATCCAAAGCAAAAAACGAACTTTAGAACAGCAGTTCACAGCGGCACTCCTCCATCTCACTTTTCAAGAAAGGTACGCCACGCAGTCATTCATTTGAAAAAAACGTCCTTTATTCTTTTGGTGTGGACATTCAAGCACACCCGTGAAAAAACACAATAACGCGTTTCACCCCAAACTGGGCTTTGTCGGATTGTAACTGACACCATGTTTGCAATGTATTTTAATTGATTTCCTGTTTGGCTTCAACCTCTTTCCTGTGTCTTTTTAACCACTAGACTTGTGCTTTTAACAATGTTGTTTGCCTTCTAATGGCGGCCATATTTGGTGACCTATCTAATTCCTAAACATAATGAGAGGTTATATATTTTTTTATAAATCAAAGTGGATTTTTTTATATATATATATATATTTATTTATTTGCAAAAAGTGCATGTGCTTAGGAAAGAGATTGAAGAAAGGAGGCAACAGGGAAAGACAATTGATTTATTATGTGCAATTTATTACAACTTTTGATAACGGTGCCAAGGAGATCAAGAAAATATTGGCTAATGACTGGTATATCCTGATGAAAGACAAAGACATCAGCTCAGTGATTAACATTAATCCAAGTGTTACGTTTAGGAAAGCCAAGTCCCTACAATCCAAAATATCTCCAAGTATGTTTTTATCTAAACCCAAAGAAAATTGGATTCCAGAAAAACCAGTAGGATTTCAGAGATGCATTAAATGTAAAGCATGCAAATTTGGACAAAATACAAAACAATATACTAACCCACGAACAGGGCAAAATGTCAAGATCACGAAAGCTACAGTCTACAGTTTGTTTTTTGCTTTGGATATTTAGCGTGTACCCAACACGTACACAGCAAGGCACCCATGCAGACTTAAATCAAAGTTAATATTAAGGCTGAGCGCAATGCCAATAGTTTTGGGAAACTATATATATATATATATATATTTATATATATATATATATATATATACTAAAATGTATGTGTGATTGAATATTACATAAATAAATACATATTTATCTTTACAAACTAGCATGATTCAGGAACTTATAGACACAAATAAAATAAGTATTTCAATGCGCACTAAGTGCTAGGCGAGACATGGGTGTGTGCCAGATTGAAATCCTTAACAGTTTGATGGTTGAGACTACTCCCATCTTAGTTATAGGGCAAAATGGGAATTTTTCCAACCCCAGAATCTACAATAAAGGTTTCACAAATTATACCTATTGTGTCATTGTTATACTTGTGATGCCATACCTCCCTTACACAGTTAATTTCCAAAGCCATCATCACAGTGATGTCAAACATATGAGATTTGAAGCATTGGCACATGTCAAGGCACATATTCAAAAAGGTGACATGGTAAAGAAATTGGGATGTCTAGAATCGAGGCTCATTATCAAAATGGAAATGTTAACACCAAAAGGCCATAACAGAGATGAGGAAATGTTTGTCTTTTTGAAGTCACACCTCTGTGGACGTATTTCATCAATGTACTGCAACAGTGTATTTGAATTGCACATTACACCGTTGTCACATCAGACAGTTTGTACTTTAGCCAACTAAGGTTTTTTCTATTGCACAATATAGACAAATAACTTCTATGTTTTTTTTTTAACTTGTGTAGATTGTGATGACTTAAGCCCACTAGGCCGATACACAAACAAACACTTTTTACACTGTGGAAAATATCACCAACAGCTCACTAATGTTCTGTGATGTACATTACCCGTTCTATAGATAATTCTATGAATATCAACTGGTGGATTCATGTGTTGATAGCGGTTTATATGCTGTTTGATTATATATTCCATCAAGGATTACATTGGTACATCCATGGAATATGTGGCAGTTTATTTAACTAATGTCCAAAGTGGTACACTGACAGTTCAAACTATAGAGACATTTTTATTATTATTGGTGCATCCAATGAGTCACATGCTTGTCAAGTGGCATAACGTTCTGAAGGAGAAAATTGGAATGCTAATATTGATTGTGCTAATGCAAGTACCAATAGAGGCTGCTGTTTAGTCGTAGTTGCTTTAAACACTGGAAAATGTTGCAATCTTAAAGCATTCACAGTGTTTTTTTTATTATATCTGCACAATGCACTTCACTCAGCTAATTTAAATTTCATACCGGAAGAGACAATCCCCCCTATAAAACAGTCATGTTTTAATTAATTTAGCATAACATGCTTGTACTGAGACACACTGTGTAAATAGTTATCTGCACTTGCCGTAATACCAACGTACCACAGGATTACGCTAATATGGCCGCCATGCCTGTATGACTTTATTATTGGTCTGCTACTGGGGAACATGTCACAAGCACATGAATGTTTTTGAAATGCGGGGCTTGCTGCTTTATATACAAACGCAGAGTCTTTGCGAGTAGAAAACCGCCTGAGGAGTCACGAATGGGATGGAACGCGTGATTAATTTTCAACCGTTTTCATGGGTGTTTTTAAACTGTTCGTGTCCATGTTTATACAGATTAATTGGGGTATTTAACCTTTGGATTTACAAAATAAACTTGTCTTGCACTTTTCTCATTCGAGTGCCTGAGCCCTGCTTTTCAATTTACCAGCTTCCTTTGCAATTTAGAGGGATAGCCCAATAATGGGATTTTTTTATTGGAATTACAATAGAGTGGCTTACTCTATGACCCATGGCATCCTAAGCAACTCAAGAAGGCTGAGCGATCAAAGGATTTAAGCTGTTTTAAAAAAGAAATATATGTATCGCCAACATGTATTAGTTAGAATATGCTGGTTTTCTATGATCATTGTTTTGAACTATCTCTGTTTTTTTAATTGGTGATTGTTATTTCTCTTTACTCTTCTATAAGATGTTTTTATTTGTACAGATCACAGTTCTTGTTGAAGGTTCAATAATGAAAGGGAAGACAAAGTTATCCTAAATGTATAGGATAGAGGATGTTAATATTTAAATACTGTGAAGTTCGTTCAGACACATAACTTTATGAGCGTTGCAAGCAGAATCATGTGATTAGTAAATATGGAGTCTAGCGGCCTCATTACAACCTGTGCGGTATCGGAATGAAGGGGGCCGGTACGGGACCGTCCCCCTTCATTCCAACAGGGCTGATTACAAGCTTCCCATTGCGGGACCCGGATCGCATGCCTGGTAAAACCAGACGTGCTTTTTGGGGGCGAGGGGAAGAAGGAAATAACAACGGGCCTGTTGTAATATGCCCATTGTTACCTCCATCCCCATTCCCATTGAGCCCTATGGGGGCTCAGATGGGAATGGGGAATGGTTCCTGTAAGGAGGAATGACCAGGTCCTCCAATGTTGGAATAACCGGTTATTCCTCATTGCAGGAACCCGGTAAATGAGCCCGGTTTGGTGGCAGCCATGGAGCTAATAGCTCCATAGCTACCGCCAAACTCGTATTGAGGGCCTACGAAACGAATAACCGAGTGGTTCACTTTTAGGTATGTATTTGGATGGATGGGTAACGTGTTATTATTGTACTAAGCACTTTAAAAATTGTGTTGTTCCATGGGATAGAGCACTATTCAATAATTTGGGCAGAGTTGATTGAACGCTGCTAATGCACTATAGCACTTTAATAAGAGAGAAAAACGCTGGTTTAGATTATTAATGCTTTATGCTCTTTAAGGTAATCTCATTAGGGAATCTAAATGAGATATGCTGCTAATGCACTATAGTGCTTTGTAGAAAATGATGCTGCTAATGCACTTTGGCACTTTATAGAGAAACATGCTGCTAATGCACTATAGCACTTTATAGAGAAGTACGTTGCTAATGCTCTATGGCTTCCTATAGAAATAAATGTTGTTTTCACACTATGACACCTTAAAAATGGGAAAACAAGCACTATGCACTTTATGTCAACCATGCTATACTGCAGCAAACAATATGTATCCCAATTAGAGAACATGAAGTGTATATGCATGTGTATTACCTTGCACAGTATTTATTATTTAATTACACACATTACAAATGTAAATTATTTCCATGTATAATCACTGAACTTTCTAACACTGGTTGTTTAATCCATGTACTGCACAGTATTATAATGAGCATTACAACAAATAATGTATGATGATTATAACTAAATCAATATGGCTGACACGAAAAAAACGAAAGAAGCAAAATCTCAGAGAAAGAGTAATCAGTCCCCTTTCTACCTCTAAATCCCAACATGCAATGGACAATTTAACAGGCACCTTTTGGAGTATGCATTTGTTGTGAAAAAGCAGCGAGAAAGCCGCGAAACGCATCACGCATATCCCTTGCTACACTTAATGGGAGAGCCTTATTTGGATGGCTTTTTATATTTTGTTTTTGCCTTGATTCCACGGAATATGTATAAAAAGGAAAGTATTGGGAAGAAATCAGTGCCCTGGAATTTATTTTTCACCATGGAGAGTGCAACCCGACTTTGTGACTGTTTGTTTTCAGTTATATGAAAGATATATATATATATATATATATTACATGGCAACGGTAGTGGCCATGTAGTTATGGTTAAGTTGCTGTTTCCATACGAAGAGCACTTTTTGGGCGGCTTATACTTCGCAAAAAAAGTATATAGCCCACTCTGAATTTTTTTGCAAAGTTCGGTGAGGATTCGTCCAGGGGGGGAAAAGTTATAGGGGGGGTCCCCAAAATTTCTGTTTTTTCCCATAGACTGAATGGGAAATTTTCTTTGCTTGCGCCTACAGCCCAAACCGCTGTGCTGTCTTTAAATCTTGTGTCTTCCCCTATGTATGTTTCATATGATGTGACTGGACTCTAAAGGAATTACTATAAGAACCTACTTGTAGGATACGTCTACAAATAAAATACAATTTTAGTTTCTGACTGTTACTGAAGAAAACCATGTGGCCTAGATATGTCAGCAAAAGAAAAAAGAGTGAGCCAGACATGTGATGTCATCAGTGATGTCATCAATGACATTTGTGATGTCATCTTTGATGTCGTGGGTGTTAGTCTTAGCAGTGCACAGTGGTGGCACGAGTTATGGTTGCTTAGCTTACCATAACTGGCGAATTTCAAGGGGTTTTCGGTTTTACTTGGAACCATAACGACCCTTTAACAAAGTTTTTTCACTGAATTTCATAGGTTTTTAGTAGCGCAACTTAACCATAACGTCCCTTTAACAATGTTTTTTTACTGAATATATATATATATATATACATATATATATATTCACTGAAAGAACTCTGTTATAGGGATGTTATGGTTAAGTTGCACTAATAAAAACCTACGAAATTCAATGAAACAATGTTGTTAAAGGGACGTGATGGTTACAAGTAAAAACCCCCAGAAATTCACCAGTTATGGTAAGCTAAGCAAGCATAACTCGTGCCACCACTGTGCACTGCTAAGACTAACATCCAGGACATCAAAGATGACCCTACAAATGTCATTGATGACATCACTGATGACCATCACATATTAAACTCATTTTAATAAACAATAGACCCTTTTTAATTTTATATTTGTAACGCTCCCTCAATGCCTGCTTTCAAACAATGACACATCCATCCATCGACCAATCACTTCCAAAAACTGTACATATAACCCTATGACCATATTAAGCTACACCAACTGCCACTTAACAATCTTCTACAAATCTTTTGCATTTGCATTTGCCTTACCTATAATAAGAAATTGTACACACTGCTCCTATAAATGCACATATTCATTCTGCAGTGAGAGAAGTGCATAAATAGAAAGTTCAGTATGGATGGGCAAGTACTCATGAGAATCCAGAAGGGAAATGCCAAGGGATTCCTAGGTGGGACTTCACTGGCTAACTACTGGAGCAGAGGATTCTCAGGGGTGGGATGTATCTTAAACATAGCATCCCTTCAACAATGTTTTTTTCTTTCAATTTAATAGGTTTTTATACGTTAAAATGTTTCATAGTGTTACATCACTATATATAAGTTATTAAGAATTCCTCTCTTCATATATATGAAAGACCTATAAACCTCCTCTAACAAACATATTTTTTTCAACACATACTTAGGTCTGTCTTTATCAGCAGTGCATGGGGATGCAAATCATTGTTCAATTGCCTACGGCAGAAGTCTCAACCATGACCTCAGCCAAACCAAATCACCCCTATTATTCACTGCACCTGTGAAAACAGAAATAAATTATCGAAGCTGAGTATCCCAAAAGGAAATACAACGAACACAGGGTACAAAGGAACATACAAAGTACTTTATTCTCTACTGAATTCAATTACAAAAACAGTGCAAAGTCAGATAGCTATCGGCCCTCAGTACAACACAACGAACTCCAGCGTGGTTCAGTGTGTTCAGTGAGAGACGCTGTACATTAGAATGCATTCGCTTTTTATACATTTTGTGGGCACTATGTCCAGCCCTACTGCGGGTTAATATTCTACTTTATACATCACCAATTCTAGGGTTTGTGCCAAGTCTCAAATAACCGCATGTAACTGGTTTGGTTTTAATACATGTAACAATAAGCGTATACATTAACTGTGTATTCTAAAGTTTCACATTGCAGGTCTTCTTAAACATCAATACAATGTAGTAAGACAGATGTTCTTTGTTCAATATGTAAATACATTATCCTAATATATACACTCTTGGATTGGTTTCATTGCGCGAGTAATCTCTTTACACATAGGTCAACGTAGGACGAGGTCTCAGTTCATGACCTCAACAAGTAGCCTGCAGGCAGATTACACATTAGCGATGTACAGAGGTCAAGACGGCCATGTTGTATTTTGCAATGACATCGTCCACCATTTTAGCTCACAGGGTGACTTTTCCACAACAAATCCTAAAATGGCGGTTGGACCTAAAATGGCAGCCTACATGGATTAAAGGTCAGGACCTTGCAACACAGATTTCTCTCACAAGCGACTTTCGAGCAGCTTGGCGTAGGCCAATATTAAATATATTTTTCACAATAGGAGGCACAATATACTTTTAATTCCGACAAACCCTCCTTTGGCCTATGCCAAGTGCTAAAAACTACTTTGGGTCTGCTTGCGAATAACTCCATGCATCAGTATCCATGTACCCTGAATCACTATCTGAAATATCTATTGCCATTAGGTCTTTTACTAATATCTCCTTTAACACATATTCTTTGGAGGTCTGATCTGAGGCATACACCTATGTCCTATCGAATTTATCGCTTGTGCGCAACATCCCCCTAGCATCGTACACATACCCGGCAGACACTGAATACAGCAACAAAGGAACAACAGAATTCCCAAAATATTTAATAAGAACGAAAGTACCTTCCAACCCCAAGACCGCAAGAAGTCCCAGAACCAAGCGCCAAGATCCCAATTTCCCTCGGGAACATGCACTTCGGAACTAAGGACATGCAGATTCTGTATTGCCTTGAAGATAGTTGGGGAGGAATCCGGTACGAAAACACAGCAAGCGGACCCCACTAATTTGCATACTCCACCACGCTCAGCTAAAATGACATCTAATGCCATTCGATTTTGGAGTTCTACTAATCTTATTGCTTTCTGCTCTAATGTCATATTGTAGAGTATATCCGTGGTCCGTTGATGGTTCTCTCCAGTACTCTCGCTAGTCTCCTGATATCTTCTGAATTCGCTATCTGCCCCCAAAATGGCACAATTGATTTTGCTATATCTCCCAAGACTTGTGCTGGGGTGTCACCATTCTCGTCCCTCCGTGGACGAGCCTTTGAAATTTCTATAGTACTTGCTATGAACACCCCAGGTAACAGGATCCCTAAATAACAGGTTCCCTGCCAATCCCTGGGCAACCATGGAAACGCTATATTACCGTAAACAAAATAGACAGGTTCGCCTACATACAAAAGTCTGTCTTCCCCAGTCAAATTTGCAACGTTGGCACAACCTTTAAAAACTCCCATTGACCGAGTGCCATTCCACTGTATGCAGAAAGAAACTGAATCGGGGCTATGGTTAACAGTGTAAGAAGGCGGCATGGCATCCTTATTTCCTATCGGAGCCATTTTAAAGGAAATCAAAGATTGAAAGGGACGAGACAGTCTATCAGAAGGCCTAATAGAAGCAACATTCGGTTTACTCCTATTTGCAAAAAGAGAGCATTCCAGGGGAGTCAAAACACGTTTCTCAAAACTATTCAAATTGGTGCCATCAAAGTTCCCTGTGAAGCTATCATTCCATCGGCCAAAGAACAGTGCTCTAAGAGAAGCATAGCAAGCAGTTGTCAATGGTAAAGGATGAATATACCAACCTAGCTCCTTATCCCCGTGTTGCGGTAAATGTGAACAGACCCAGAAATTGGACCTATTAAAAATGGCATGTGTAGCATTCATGATAAGTAACAGTGTGTTATTATGATACCTTTGTCTGTGCTGGGAATCTCTAGGAGACAAAGTATGCAAATGTACAAAAGGTGTGGGGACAGTGGGTACATTTTTAGTCGGTAGCAAAAACTCTAAAGGATGAGTTTCTTCAAGATACCAAAGGCCTACAACAGTGACTGTTATAAAACCAAATATCATTACAAAATACAGCAATACGTTTTTGGGGCCCAGGCATTTTGTCCATTGTCCCGGTTGGTCACCCCCTTATTTACAAGTCCAATACGAGCGGCGGCGGTAGAAGGCATTGCAGTCTTCAAACGTAAACCCCAATGTTCGTTACTGGTGACCCCCCGGTCGTGCGATTTCTGTGTCCTTCCACAACCCTAGCCAACAGAATCCCCTTTCTCAAATTTGGGCAAAAACAAGCCCTCGATGATTCTTTTCCTTCCTTAAATGCACAGCCGAACCGTGCCGTAAGTCTATCAGATGCACAGCAGAACCGTGCCGTATGTCTATTTTCTCAGACGCAAATGATATCTGGCTGTTCCTGGTACTGATTGATCCGGAAACAATGTGTTGTCACTTCCCGTTGGAAGCAACGTATCAGGGACAAATGAGGGGGCTGAATTTGAAACAGCCGTTTCCGGGTGCGAAATGTGCAGAGAGTGTGGAAACAAAATGGCAGCTTCCCCAACCCTCCTGGGCTTAGAGATATTCTCTGACACACTCTCAGTGCTGCTTACTGCTTTGGGATCATCAGTTGCAGTATCAGCGAGTGGTTCTGCTTCTTCTGTAACGTGTGGCACAGGGTGAGGAAGCTTCTTGATGTGTGACGAGTGGATCCAGTTCTTTCGCCCAGCTACCCGCACCGCTATCTGGGTGACCAACAGAACCTGGAATGGCCTACGCCAGCGAGGCGCGAGGCAGGAGGTGTGCTCAAATGATTTAACGAGCACCCAGCTCCCTGGTCGTATGCTGTGGCCCGGGCCATCGTATCGCACAGGTAAGGCCTCTCTTACCTGGTGGTAAATCAAATACAGGTTATTAGTCGATTGGCTACAATAGTCTGAAAGTAGTACATTTTCAATATTTTTCAAATTTCGACATTTTGGAATATTCCAGATATTGGCAGGTCTCCCCATTACCACCTCAAATGGAGAGAGCCCAGTCTTAGTTTGAGGGGTTGTACGCATAGCTAGTAACACGATCGGTAAGGCGTCCGGCCATTTTAGTTTGGTGCCGGCAAACGTTTTAGCAAGCTTGTTCTTGATGATACCATTGTGTCTTTCTACTAGTCTGGCGCTCTGAGGATGTCTGGCCGAATGGAACCGTTTGTCAATTCGTAATGCTGTACATATCTGTAGGATTACAGCGGTGACAAAGTGTGGACCATTGTCCGACCAGATAACTCTCGGCAAACCGAACCAGGGAAAGTACTCCTTTATCATGGTTTTCGCAGTGGTCATGGCTGTAGCATCTTTAACAGGGAAAGCCTCAACCGACTTACTAAAGGCACAAATGACTACAAGGACATATTTTACATTTTTGCATCGCTCCATTTCAATGAAATCAAAGTGAATTACTTCAAATGGGAGAGAGGGTGACCCAAAACTTCCCCTCAGGGTTGCTGTCCCCTTTCCCACATTATGCTGTAGGCAAATCATACAGTTCTGGACATAATGCTGAGCAATTTTTGAAATTTTGTCATTTACCCAAACTTTTTCTAACATTTTCGTCATCTGTTGGGCACACACATGCGTAGGACCGTGTGCCATTACAACCATCATCATCACGTAAGCATCAGGAAGTAACCATTTTCCATCAACCGTGTCCACCCAACACCCATCATCAACAAGTTTTCCCAAGCCCTCAGCCCACCTCTTGGTTTCTTCTAATGTGGCATCGGCTTGGATATCCCGTACATACCCCACGCCCTCATCCATCACATAAGCATTTTCAGTCTCCCTAGAAACATATATCTCCGTAAAGAGATCAGTGGCAGTTTGTCTAGCTGTTTGATCAGCGAAAGCATTTCCTTTTCCAATGTTATCTACAATCTTTTGATGTGCTGCGCATTTTACAACTGCTAACTGAGTAGGGAGCGCAATTGCTGAGAGTAGATGCTCTATTAGGGAGCCATGTTGAATCTTGGTGCCATGCGAGGTTAGGAATCCTCTTTCCGACCAAAGTCTCCCAAAGTTGTGAACCACCCCAAAGGCATACTGACTATCGGTATATATATTTACTACAAGCCCTTCGGAAAGTTCACAAGCTCGGGTTAATGCTATAATCTCTGCGGCCTGTGCAGAATTATACGTAATTCTCTTAGTTTCCACAACCGTGCTCAAGGTAGTGATTGCATAAGCGGCTGTGGATGTACCATCCGGAAGTTTAAAGCAGGAGCCGTCACAAAACAGCTCTCCTTGCGGATTATCCAAAGGGGTATCATTTAAATCAATCCTGCCCTTTGTTTCTTGTTCGGTCGTATACAAACAATCATGTGAGTCTTCATCGCCGCAAGTAGTATCTTGTGGGAAAGGTAGGAGTTCAGCCGGATTAAGGACACAACACCTCTTAATTTGAATGTGAGGGGCAAACAAGATCAATTCATATCTCTTCAACCGTGCGGAAGTGAGGTGTTGCGTTTGAGTTCGGTTCAATAGAACATCTACAGAGTGAGACACCATCAGGGTCAGATCATGGCCTAGGACCATTCCCTCACTCTGTTTTACAGATGCGGCAGCAGCAGCAACAGCGCGCAAACACCTTGGCAAAACGCATGCTACAGGATCAAGGGCGGAGGAATAGTAACCGCACGGCCTATTCTTCCCTCCATGTTCCTGCGTTAATACAGCCAAAGCACATCCATCACATTCATGCACAAACAATACGAAGACCTTTTCATAGTTTGGTGTGCCCAAAACTGGTGCAGAGCATAATACAGTCTTAAGCAAGTCAAATGATTGCTGGTGTTCCGAGGTCCATGGCAACGGCGAAGAAATGCCCTTCTTCGTCAAGGCCAGCATCGGTTTTATCACTAGTGAAAAATGTGGGATCCACAACCTACAGTAAGAAGCCATTCCTATTAAGGCCCTAACTTCCTTCTGCGTATTTGGGACAGACATGCCAGAAATGTGTTTTATTCGTTCAGGTGTTAACCTTCTTCCCTCCTTTGACAGGAGATAGCCTACATAGGTGACCTCCTGGCAACAATTTTGAATTTTATTAAGCGAAGCTTTGTGACCATGCTTAGCTAGCTGAACAAGTAGTAACAAAGTGCCCTCCTTACAGGCACTCTCAGAGTCAGCAGCCAGAAGCAAATCATCAACGTACTGAAGCAAAGTACAGGTAGAGGGCAATTCAAGGGTATCAACTTATTCTTTCAAAGCCCTACTATAAATACTAGGACTCTCTGTGTACCCTTGAGGTGCACGAGTAAATGTAAACGAGCGTCCCCCTAAGGTGAACGCAAACAAATATCTACTATCCTTGTGTACAGGAATACTAACAAACACATTCTTTAAGTCCACAACACTAAAGTAAGTAGCTGTAGCTGGAATCATGGTTAGGATTGTCGTCAAATCAGGCACAATTGGAAATTGCGGTGCCACAACTTTATTAATGGCACGTAAATCAATTATAAAACAGAATGGGATTACATTATCGCCTTTCTTGTACACGGGTAAAATCAGACTATTACACAAACTTCCTGAAATTTCTTCAATCACACCGCGATGCACAAAATTGGAAACAATACATTTCAAAGCTTGCTCGCCCTCAACCGAAATCTTATACTGGTGAATGCATGGCAGCTCAATTCCATGTTTCAAAACTATCTTAATAGGCTCAATCTGTAAAACACCAACATCATTGTCGTCGACAGCCCACAAACTCTCTGGTACATCAATGAATTTTGGAGGCAAAGGTCTAGTCAAAAATTGCGAGGCAGAAGATTGCTGTGGTGAAATCGTAAAGCGCACTCCATCAGAAGAACAATACATCACTGCATTTAATTATTTTAACAAATTCAACCCCAGTAAATTCTCCCCGCAATCCGAAGTCAATAGAAAAGGACACTGGTCCGTAAAGGGACCCAAAGAAATAGGTACCGGCATAGAGACCGGACAAACAACTGGTGTACCGGAAAACCCTACATAAACATTGCTTTGCCCTGACAGTGGAATGTTTGGAACCCGCGAACGATCAATGGAACACTTCTGTGCTCCAGTGTCTATCATAAACTGATGTTTCCTATTTCCCACCATCATTTCAACGTAGGGACCTTTCTGATTGACGGGAATAGGTGTAGGTTCCAAACCCTGCTTCGGGCAATCCTAACGAAACAGAATATTATCAAAAGGAAGCTCTTCAGATAAATATGCAGCGGAAGGATGATCGAATATATTCCTAGTGTCCGCACTCAGAGTCTGATTGTCCTGTGAAAAAGGTTGTTGAGGGTCCTGTGTAAACTGACCTCTACCAGGGCCCCCTACGCCCAGGCAACCTCTGGATCACCTACCCACATTACCAAATGTATTATTCGACCTCTGTTGAAGGACGGAGCATTGTGCTCGCCAATGACCCTCTCGACGACAATAAGCACATTGATTAATATTCACAGGACCCAAGGGCACATTCCCCTGTGGGACATACTGACCTCTAACCTGAGAGTTACCCCCTCTGGGGCCTCTAACAATTTGTTGCAATAGCACCTTAGTTTTTAAATCGCCTTTCTGTTTTTCAATCCTATCTTTTTCATTATTGACAAGATTCTCATAGTACTGAGCCATGTGCAGTACTTCTGATAGCGATTTCGCCTGCCAAGCACTCTCAGAGGACATAATCTGTGACTGGATGTCAGGCAGCAATCCACGTACAAATTTGTCCACAAATAATCTTTTCCCAGACTCTGTGCCTAAGTCTTGTCCACTGAAATCTGAAAATACCTGTTCGAACCGATTTAAGAACTCGGTAGCACCCTCAGATTTTCCTTGGACGCAGGCCGTAAGCTTGTCCCAAATAATTCTTTTTTCATGAATTATGGTTTTTAATTTAGCAATAATTCTATCAGGCAGAGTTAATATCACCTGTTGTGGTCTTTCACCAGCTGGCCTTTCCCCATCGGTCCTAGTTATATTCGCCCATGTATCTCCCAACCCGGGTACATCGTCAATAGTTCTAACTTGTTTCCATAAATACACGGGCAGGAGTACAGGAAACAATAAATCAATGTCACCTAAGGTGAACACTGAGGATTGCAAAACAGATTCCATCTCTTTATTGAACCCTGTCACATTTTTCCTAATATCAGGAATAGACTGTCTAATGGTGTTCACTTCCTGTCGTGAAAATGGGATGTGAACAAACTGCGATACATAATGTGCGGGAATGTTCACAGCGACTATACCCTGAGCAGCATCGGCCGCAACCTCAATCTTCGGGACAAATGTCGGAGGAACCTCTCTCATAGGCAACTGAGATGTAGGTAACTCCGAACGCTTACTAAGCAACAGAGCCGAGTCGAGCGCTAAAGCAGTCGAAGAAGTGTCAAGTGAAAAAAGCTCTCTTAAAAATATTCAATAACTCTGTGGGACAACTAATCTTCCTTTTTACACATTCATCCTGCAGGTACTCTACCATTATCTGTATCACTTTCCTCTGCATTTCCAACGTATATTGACTATATGTGTCATATACCTCAACTGGAGTAATCGATATGTCTGAAATCCATCTAATCGCATCTATCTTACAAATTCGCATTTCCTCCAATATCCGTTTACGACACGAAAGGAACCGTTTCTGTACGTACATACTTTCCTATTCATCATCCTCATTCCATATTCTTTCTAACTCCTTTCTATACTCAAATAACCTCTCGACATGCTCATTTACCTTCTCCACAGTGTCTCTGGAAAGTGCTAAAGTATTTAGATCCCTTAACCCTTGCGGAACATCCGCATTATTTAATCACATTATACATAACTGAATCCCCAAACCTTCAATAAAAACATTTTTCTCAGGAAAATTATCTGTATTAAAAAGTGTGGAAAAAACACTAGCCTGATCATCCTTCTCCATACAATGCTTAGCCCATTGCAATTAAGTCACGTTTCTTCTCCGGTGGTACAGTACTGCGAGTGACAACCTTCGAACCTGCACCATGATCGATTACAAGTGGCCCAAGACCACTTGGAAGAGAGGGAGCAGGAAAATTCGATGGAGGAGGTATAACTGGTGCAGTAAAAAGAGGCGGAGGAGCAGGTGGAGGGACCAAAGCCGGAGGAGTAGGAACAACTGGTTGAGTAGGAAGAGCAGGAAAACAGCAGGAAAAGGTACAGCAGCGGGAAGAGGAACACACGGAGGTGGCGCAGAGGCACCAGGCCTTCGTTCCTTTAATATTTTGTTAATAAACTCATCAGAATCATGAAGATTTTTGGAAGGATACATTTTCTGAATACCAAGTGAGAAAGCCCTTTCCATATTTTTAGCCGACTCAGACTGTTTATTCCGGCATTTGTTTTATGAGACGCGCATATTTCTCTCTACTCTTAAACTGTTGTAACGCTTCCTTATCTAACTCTGCAAAACATCAAATGCTGCAGGTCTAGCCTTTTTCTTTAACAAGACTGACTCCAAATAATCAATGCGAGGGATCTCAAAACTACCATTGATTGGCCACTGAAGTTCGGAGGCATGTCTGCTTTGTCTGTGCCAAATATCATTAAATACTATACTTCCAATGCCATGCTTACAGTACATAGTACATGCCGGCGACCCCTCCTGTGGTGCGGGACGGCTAAATTCCAAAGATTGTCTATCACTGCGGAATAATGCCCTAAAGCAGGTAGACAATTTCCTAGGCATATCTCAAATTCTTGGTGTTACCTGGTCAATAATTGTGTCTGCAGATACAATGCGCCAAAATTCAAATTGTCAGGGTTAAATTAAGAGTCGGGTCACAACTCACCTGACCAAACCTAAGGAGGACCGATCAGTACTTCTAAGAATCTTACCTAACTAATCTTACCATGTGTATGGTGATTTCGGCAAATCTGCCCGCCTCGATAAGTGGACCCTCGTCAAGATGCCGCCTCAGACCACAGGCTAATCGTCCAGGGATCGGATCGCGCAGTGCTGCTGAGGTGTTGCGTCTCATCCAGGGTCCCCTTCCTTTTTGTCACACCGTCCGATCCCAGTCCGATAGTGTGTGTCAACCTTCAACAATCTGGCATCAATCTTGAGGGTACCTATTCGGGCGCCAACTGTGAAAACAGAAATAAAATATTGAGGCTGAGTACCCCAAAAGGAAATACACTGAACACGGGTTACAAAGGAACATACAAAGTACTTTATTCTCTACTGAATTCAATTACAAAAACAGTGAAAAGTCAGATAACTATCGGCCCTCAGTACAACACAACGAACTCCAGCATGGTTCAGTGTGTTCAGTGAGAGACGCTGTACATTAGAATGCATTCGCTTTTTATACATTTTGTGGGCACTATGTCCAGCCCTACTCCGGGTTAATATTCTACTTTATACATCACCAATTCTAGGGTTCGTGCCAAGTCTCAAATAACCACATGTAACTGGTTTGGTTTTAATACATGTAACAATAAGCGTATGCATTAACTGTGTATTCTATAGTTTCGCATTGCAGGTCTTCTTAAACATCAATACAATGTAGTAAGACAGATGTTCTTTGTTCAATATGTAAATACATTATCCTAATATATACACTTGTGGATAGGTTTGATTGCGCGAGTAATCTCTTTACACATAGGTCAATGCAGGACGAGGTCTCAGTTCATGACCTCAACAAGTAGCCTGCAGGCAGATTACACATTAGCGATGTACAGAGGTTAAGACGGCCATGTTGTATTTTGCAATGACATCATCCACCATTTTAGCTCACAGGGTGACTTTTCCACAACAAATCCTAAAATGGCGGTTTTTAACCTAAAATGGCGGCCTACATGGATTAAAGGTCAGGACCTTGCAACACAGGTTTCTCTTGCAAGCGACTTTCGAGCTGCTTGGCTTGGGCCAATATTAAATATATTTTTTCACAATAGGAGGCACAATATAATTTCAATTCTGACACACCTACCCTGCATCCTAGCTTAGTGTGCCCTATACCCCAATAATAATAACCAATGGCCAGTACTCATGGCTTGCAGCCATGGCCAGTCTCCAAATCCATGGCTTCGATGATGCCACATTCCCCAATAAGCAAATCATAGTACACATTTGCATTTGTCGAGGCCCAGGCCAACTAAACTGGCACCAAATGTATATCACTCATTTCTCTACTTATATTCTTACACTTCTGAAAAATAAAACACAAGACATATTTTCAAAAACATGCTTTCAGGTCCTTGCTAATGCTCGTCACGCAAGTTTGTTGTAATCTAGTCCACAATTTCCGACTGGAAGCGCAAGAAGAATATTTTTTCCCATTCAATCCTACCGCTTTGGCCATGACGCATGCCCCAATAAGCAAATTACAGTGCACATTTCTCCTAGCTGACTGCCAGGTCCATTGCCCAGACACCAATTAATATTTATATTGTATTTCTCTCGCGCTCGTACAGAAGTGTTTCACCAATGTGATATCACTTTGTTGTGTGCTTACATTTTCACACTTTCAAAAAAATAAAAGACAGGACATATTTGCAAAACCATGCTTTCAAATTCTTGCCGACCCTCCTCGTGCATATTTGCTGCAATAACATCCAGCATTTCAACATGTACCCACTAGCAGATGTTTTTTTCCCATTCAAACCTATCCCAATATTGTTAAACTTTACCACATAGCCGGTACCTGGTAGCCATGCCCACTTTAACAGTATTGCTGCTCCCTCGTGGTTATGGCCAGTAGCCAGATTGTCCAGGTCGTGGTGTTAGGCCATGACCCGGCCAATCTGGCCACTTCCCATGGCCACAGGCTATCCCTCAGTCACCAAAGGTGTATCACTATTTTGTGTACGTACAATATGACACTTTTCAAAAGTAAAACACTGACACATTTGCAAAAGCATGCTTTCAGGTCCTTGCCAATGCTCCTTGCAAGGGTTTGCTGCAAATCCGCCCATGTTTTCTTTTTTTTTTTAAATTAAATGTCAAAATGTACATACATAAAATAGTCACATAGCTTAGGCTCCCCTTGAAAAAATCCATTCAGACTTTGCACAAATATTCATGGTTGGGTCTATAATCTTTCTGAAAACCTTTGTCCACATTTGTCAAATGACAACACAGTTATAAGCCATCTAAAATGTGTTGAGATCCCACTAATTTTGCCCCCTCTTGACATAATGCCACCAAACTTTGTAAAAACATTCATCTCTAGATCTCAATTCTTTCTGCAAACCTTTGTGCAGATTTGTCAAATGGAATGTAATTCCACAGTTTCATTGAATGGCGCCAAAGTTATAAGCAATCGAAAAACTGCTTTTCACCAACCCTGCAATGCAGAAATAGGCATAGATGTCCCTGAAAATCTCAAATGTTCGGGTACATCCCAGGACACCTGGACTGTCCGCGGCCATCAGATGTAAAAAACATTTCCTTTGGCTATTAGTTCCACAACTGTATTGACATGTATAATTATGTGTGATTGTCCTTAAACTTTAATTCTAATCTTTTTCTTCGTTCTAATTCTTCAAAGTGTTTTCGATTAAGTTGGGAATCATTTAGTGCCCACTGAAGTCTAGATACCCTATTTGGTATTATTTCTATTGAGAACTTGGTGACCCTGTTTTCCAATAGGAGCACATGATGTTCATTATGTATTCAAACCCAGCTCCTATTGAAGAACGAGCCCCCCCCCTCTTTTGTAATAGAATCACCTCCTATTGCCAACTCGAGCTGGGGCCTGCTGATGGTGCCCCTCCTGCTAGTCCACCTACTGGTCGTGCTGCTCGTGCTGCTGCTCCCCCAAATGAAGAGGTGTGGTGGAGACTGCAGGTACGGCTCGTTTATATAGCCAGGGCCACATATAAGATATTTCGCATTGGCGTCGGTTTCGTGTGTAAGAGTGAAACGGATGTTTCTCAGTTCTGATGACAAATGTAGTGCATCTACAAATAGTAGACAACATGAGTCAAAAGACATAGAGCCACGTGTGATAAAATGTGTATGCGCATGATATAGAAAAGTGCAGTTTGCATCACTTGGCGTGACGCGAGGCATTAACTACCTGCACACAAACAAGAAACATGTGTTTCAGGCTAGTCTAACTGAATCATGACATTGTTGCAGGGCAAAGTCAATTTGCACCAGTGAAAAGTCACTTTGCCCAATTCAAAGAATTCCATGAGTCAATGCCGGTGTGTGCGCATGTGAAAAAGAATCGCAGGGTTCGTGCAAAGCAAGCAAAAAGCAGCATATGCCCAAATACAAATTGCATGATCCACGTTGCCTGAAGTGAAAGTGGAATGCAAGAGGCTTGCGCACGAGCGACTCCAGAGAAGCGACCCAAAACATGGCACATTTAATGTGGGCTTCGCTTCCGCAGTGATTGGGTTTCGGGAAAAGAGAATTGATGACACGCAAAAAGCAAAACATTTCAGAGTTCACAATGCGCACGAACATTCGGACATAGTTCGCTAGTGAGGCAGAACGGCACACCCCGGTGGAGCAAATCGAAATCTGGTTTACGATTTCAGCAAGCACTAATGGTAAATGGGGGACGTCTCAGAGGCCATCCCACTAAGATATAAACCCATGGGCCTCATTAGGACCCTGGCGGAATGGGTTTAACGGCGCCGGTAAAGGTGCCGACGCCGTTAAACCCATTCCGCCCTATTACAAGGTCTGACCAGACGTCCAGAGCGGGTCCCGTGAGGGGACCAGGGAGCTAACAACGGGCCCGTTATTAACGGGCCCGTTGTTAGCTCCCTCCCCAATCCCATTGAGCCCTATGGGGGCTTGAATGGGAATGGGGATGGGTAAATTGAATGAGGAATTACCGGGTCCTCCAAGGATGAATGGCCCGGTAATTCCTCATTCAAGGAACCCGGACCCGGACCCGAGTTTGGAGGTAGCCATGCCCTTATTAATGGCTACCTCCAAACTCGTAACGAGGCCAACCGTTTGTCAAATCTACGTTTCTACCCTCTTTTTTAGTTTTGGCTAGTAATTGCACTTTTTTTATTTTAATAGTTTTTTTATTGTATAAATATTAATTCTGATACAGGTATCAACAAGTTACAGACTTTGAATGCAACAAGAACAATTAATAATAACATATTGAATGATTGAGGTCAATTGTAAAAGTGTATCAATATAAATAATTCATTAGTTAAATTCACTTACATTTTTGTATGAACTAAAGTTGGTATTAACAGCATAACTATAACCGGTTGTGTTGGAATAGAAGAAACTCTAGTCTGTAAAGAGTGATTTATATGTGGTGAATAAATAGATAAGTGGGAGACGAACAGGGGGACAGACACTAGACATATAAGGACTAGGAGGGTAGAGGTTGGGGGGAGAATGGGTATATTAGAAAATGTTATCAAAATAATCTAATTATTTCAAATATTGTTTAGTTATGGCATTACATTTTGAGTATAGACATATGGATAGTGATGAAGACATACAAGTGTAAGTTCATGTAACATGAGCAGTTGCATTGAAACAGTTGAGATACTTGGTGAAATAAAGCCATTTAGCATTATATTTTGGAATTGTGTTAAGATTATTGGCCATGCACATTTCCAGTTTATGAGTATAACAAATAGTATTCCACCAAATTCTTGCAGAAAGCAAACTAGAGTCTTTCCAGTTAGCCGTAAAACATGCCCTATACGATGAAATGATTGCATTGGAGTACAGATAGGCAGGAGATGTGATTTGCGGCAAGAGTACAACTTACCGCTGTTGCTTGGATTTTTTAACCAACCACTGACCAGCAGTCACATCAAACTTTGAGATGGGTAGGACACACAGTTTATTGCTTAATTGCAGCTGTAAATGGGCTCCTGGAGTAATATACAATATGTGTGCACTTGAATTTGTTCCTTGCAATTAAGTCCTTTTAAAAACATGCATTGGCAAAGACAACAGTTTTTGTGCATTGTGCATATGAATCACATAGGCCTTTGCCAGGCACTAACATGATAGGCCCGGGTACTCCCACCATGTACCAGGTGTTGCAGAATTTTACATCTGAAGAAATCTGCTGCACTATATTTTTTTAATAGTTTTTCTGAAATAATTAAAGTTACCAATATTTTACGCATGCACAAATATCGGTACAGAGTGACTTTCCTGCAAAGGTTTTGGAAAAAAATAAACACATCTTTTCTGACTCTTCAACTCAGAAACTTAAAGAAAACTGAAATTAAAAAGACAATGGTAATGTTAATAATTTCACATCGGTGGCCCATGGGGTTATCAAAACCAGGGCCACACCTCCAGTGGCTTTGACGCACATATGTGCTCTGTATCTCGCCAGTGTGAGCCGCACTGCGGGGCGCACGCACATGGGACGCCTGTCTGAGACGGATGACCTTGTCCCTGCACTTGATCCCCTGCGAATGCAGATGTTAAGGCTTCCTGCTTAGACAGCTGCCCCCCCCCCAACACAGACTTGTAAAAAGGGGTCACAGCCGCTCCGTCGCGAACGTCTCGGTCAGGTTGGAGGCAGCATCTGCCTTTAGCGCGCATGCTAGTAAAATAATGCATTGTTTAATGCTGGCCGTCAGAGAGCTGTTTGGTCTGCTCGTTTTCCTGAGCCGTGCAGAAATCTGTCATCAGGTCAATGACAACTCACTTTTTAGAAGCGAAAGCTATGGCCGCTTACGCCATCGGCCTTTATGCCGCGTGCTGTGATTAATTGCCTGACAGAACTGCGTGCCAAATAACTGTCACAGGACATAATGCGAATCATTGCGAAACCTTGCCCCGCCCGAGGACGGGAGCCATGTGACACCCTCGCCCTTTGAACTTTCCCAGGCTGTTCTGTGGAATTAGCACCTCCTCCTGGATCCATAAGAAACGCACATAACTTTGCACGCTAACATGGCCTCTTCTCTCGGACGTTCTCCTGTTACTCTGCAGCTGTAGTTCACACACTCTTGTGTATTGTAACACTATTCAGTCAGACAAACAATAGTAGTGCACGACGACACTGTTATGCAACATACAAGGGCCACACACCCCCTTTCCACAAGTGCCACCCTCTTTCACCGCTCACAGCCAGGCGTGGACGGGGTACCTAATGTGGCCTGAACATGTCCTGCTCCCTCAAAGGACGTTTGGAAAAATTGGTCCAAATGGCGAATCTGGCATTTGTCACTATATAAAGATTAAAAAGTTACACATAATACAACTTAGATTTATAAGAATTGTTCAGAGTGAGGAAAAGCATACTTGAAGCTTTATATATATATAAATATATATATATATATTTTTTTAAAATTTCTTTTATTGATTTTATACAAACAAAACAATGAAAACCAAACAAGCAGCATAATCGTAATGGTTCAATTACACGTCAAGTTATCATAGTCACTGCTCCCATTATCTCTCCCTCCCCCCGTGAGCCTATTTGTCCATCTCTTTCAGTGTTTGGCACATGCGGCCGAGTTTCGTCCTCTTCGGAGTCTTTTGGGTTTGATATTACTCCAAACAATTCTGTTATTAGCGTTTTCCAGGCCAATAGGGTGCCCACCTCCCCCTCATCAGCCCGGCTACTCGCATCTTGCCATGACACCGTTTCAGCCTCCGCCCATTTCTGTAAATCCTTCCACCATACATCCACCTTAGGTTTGTGGCATTTCTTCCACCCCATGGCGATCCTACGTTTCGCAAGCACATACGCCAGATTTCTTAGTTTCTCAATATGTTTGAATTTCCGTGGCCTAGGGAACCCGCCCAGTAAGCAGGCCCAAGCCGTGTCTATGACAAGAGTAACCCCTTTATCGGTCAGTTTCTGCGCCACATCACTCCAGTAGCATCTAATAATCGGGCACGACCAAAACATATGTGCCATGTCAGCGTTTTCCAGGTTACAATTAGGACACATTTGTATGCCAGCGTTTCGAAACTTAGATATCCTCAAGGGGGTCATGTATGCCCTATGCGTTACATACAGCTGAATTTGTTTTAATCTGGCATTTCTAGATACTTGTTTGTGGTAACCCAGGGTCGTGTGATATATATCTATGCCCAAATAGCGAAAAGAGCTTGTTGCCCACGGTACCTGTAGCACTGGTAGTCCTTCTGCAGGGATCCCCTTATAGCTACCTAATGGGAATAGGACAGACTTTTGGGGGTTCACCGAGATGCCCGACAACTCTGCATACCTTTCCATCACT
The DNA here is from genome assembly GCF_040938575.1 of Ambystoma mexicanum. NCBI lineage: Eukaryota > Metazoa > Chordata > Amphibia > Caudata > Ambystomatidae > Ambystoma > Ambystoma mexicanum. The sequence continues at coordinate 564,213,596 of NC_090935.1, forward strand.
TCAAGTATGTATAAGAGATTTTCTTCTGGGTATTGCAAGTACAGCAACAGGTCGTCCGCGTACAAGGATATCAAGTGTCGTTCCCCTCCCACCTCAATGCCAATCGTCTCATACTGTGCCCTAAGGCATATTGCCAAAGGCTCCAGGGCCAAGATGTAAAGCTTCGGGGACCAGGGGCACCCTTGTCTGGTGCCTCTGCCAAGTTGCCATCTTTCGGATATCACCGCTCCAGTTCGGACCCTGGCAAGCGGCTCACTATACAACATCTTGGCCCACCTGATATAGTACGGCCCCATGCCATACCCTTCCAAAGCAGCCAATAGCCATGACCACTTGACCGAGTCAAAAGCCTTGACTGCATCTAAAGACACTATTGCCATCTCACCCTCGTTCTTAACACCCCATTCGACCACCTGATGAAGTCGCCTATGGTTGTGTGTAATGTTCCTGCTCGGGACATAACCCGTTTGATCAGGATGTATGAGTCTGCCAATCACTTTCCGCAATCCATTTGCAAGGACAGCTGTGAGGATCTTGCTGTCTTGATTGAGCATCGACAGGGGCCTGTAGGAACCACATCTGTGCTCCGGTTTATTGGGCTTGGGCAGCGGTATTATAATCGCCTCTCTAAGTGACTCAGGCAACCGTCCTATCTCAAACGCTTCATTCAACATGTCCAGCATTGGGGGGAGGATTTCCTCCTTGTATACTTTATAAAATTCACTGGGGAACCCATCTGCCCATGGGGCCTTACAAGTGGGCAGCTGCTTTACTACCTCTTCTAATTCCTCCAACGTGATTGGCTCATCTAACTCCTCCCTCTCTTCGTCGCTTATCTTGGGCAGCCCTATGTCTTCTAACGTTTCGGTTATCGTGCGCTGGTCGCCTATCTCATCATCTCCATACAGCACTCTGTAGTATTCCACAATTTTCACAAATTCTTTGTTAACCACCTCTTGCGTGGCCACCTCTTCTCCGTCCTCCCTAGTAATAGTCCTAATCGGAGGCTTAGGGGTCTCGCTTTTGTATAGCCAGGCCAAAAGGCGGCCTGTCTTGTCTCCCCCCGCGTGCTGCCTCTCAACATATTTCTTATAATTAAGATTGCAGAGTCTTTCCCAGTGCCCTGCACATTGTTGCTGTAGTTGGAGTACCAGCTCTGTGTCTACGTCTTCGCTCTTTAGCGTTGTTTCTAGCTCAGTTTCCGCCCTCTGTAGGTCAGCGAAGACCCCACCCTGTAACCCTCTTGACTTAGCAATGGCCGCCCCCTGCAGCACCACCTTAAAAGCTTCCCATAGTGTGCCCGCAGAGTCAGCACTTCCAGTATTTTCCACAAAAAAGTTAGTAATATCCTCTCTTATATCTTCTCTAAAGATTGGATCTTTGAGCACCTCCGCTCGAGGCGCCATGTAGGGATTTTCGCCCTCGGGGGGCAATATTGCCATCCGCGGATCAGGGGCGAATGATCCGAGAGGACCCTGGCCTTGTATTCGGTTTGAGTAATCTCGGACATCACATCTGCTGTGACAAAGACGTAATCGAGCCTAGTGTGCAGTTGGTGCGGGGATGAATAGTGTGAGTATTGCCTCTCAGTGGGATGTTTCATCCTCCACGCATCTGTAAAACCAAAATCTGTTAGCAGCGTCCGCAACGCTCTCGCCGCTGGGCTAGGCTTACCCACCCTGTCATCTGACCTGTCCACCACCGGATCCAACACACAATTGAAGTCCCCGCCCCAGATCACCGCGCTCCCCATACACACACTAAGATTGGTACACAGGGCTCTGAAATATGCTGCTGTGTTTTGGTTGGGGGCATACGTGTTTATATACATACCTCCCTGCTCTCCACCAGCCCCCGCAGTATAGCCATCCTTCCATCCATTTCAACCACGTCTTGTGTCAATTTGAACGGGACATGCAGTGCCACCCAAATTAGCACCCCCCAGGCATATGCAGAGTATGGCGAGCCCACTACGGTCCCTTTCCACTTTCTCTTAACTAGGTCCAACTTCTCCCGCGTCAAGTACTTTTCTTGTAGTAATGCGATGTCTATTTTCTGCCTTTTCAGATACATCATGATCTTGTTTCTTTTCAGGTAGCTGTTAAGGCCCCTGACGTTCCACGTTATTATCCTGAGGTCCCCCATAGGTCGTCAATAAGCACCCACCCGATCCTCCATCGATTACGTCCCTTCATGCACCGCAAGTACCACAAACTGATTCTCCCAAATAGGCTCGAAACAAAACTTAAACTTCCCATAACCACACACACACTCAACTCCCCATCCCCCAACTTTCTGCCCACCCACCCCTCCCCCAACAATACCCGCCCCAACCGTTGCCCAGCTCCATTCCTGGATCTCAGGCACCCCCACATCTAGCCCTGCCGAGCGCAAGCTTCTACTCAGGGCTGAGTAGGATAAAGCCGCCCTAATGGCTGCTGAAACTAATAGTCTATTGGGGTAGGTTGTCCATGTTCTGTTGCTCCTTTCAAAAAACATTACACATTCAATTGCCAAACCGTTACCGATTACAGTTACACTCACTATATTCCAGTCCGAATCGAGCACCAGGCTTGTGTACAAAGTTCAGTTAGTCACAGCTTCTCCATACAATCAGGGTCCTTCTTCTTACTGAATCTTCATTTGGTATGATCCTGCCGATCCCGATCTGCTTCTTGTTCCGGGCAGCCCTGCAGGTCCAGGCATGCGACAACATCCTCAGGGGTATCGAAAAATAGCGCTGTTCTTATGTAGCACTTTCAATCGTGCTGGGTACAGAAGCATATATCTGATTCATGCTGCCCTCAGCCTCCTTTTGACGGCTACGTAGCTGTACCTCTGCCTCTGTACCAGCACCGTGTAGTCCGGATATGGTGTGATGTTGGTGGATGCTCTCTCTATCGTGCCGCCCTTACGAAAGTATTCGAGGATCTTTTCTCTATCTCTGTAATTCAGGATCCTCGCGATGATCGATCTTGGCGGGGCCCCCGGCCGGGGTTTCCTCATCAGGGCGCGGTCACCGTAAATCCCTGAGAAAGATTACCAGCTCCGATCCCTTGCAGGATCATGTTTTCAACATAGTTTGTGGGATCTTGGCCTTCTTCTCCCTCCGGAAGGCCAACCACGCGAATGTTGTTTCTCCTCGCCCTTCCTTCCGCCTCTTCCACACGATTTTCCAAGTTAGCGACCTGTTGTTTTAAGACATGAATCTCCTTCGCATTGCTCGTGCTAACATCAGTATTAATCTTCACCCCACTTTCCAAACCGCTGGTCCTTTCTGCAAGTGCCCTAACATCTTGACGTAGCAGGGTGAGTTCTGTACCCACAGCATCAATCTTATTCTCCAGAGCTGTGCGTAGATCTGCCATTGCCAAGTCCCATTTAGCGCTTAGCCCTGTTATAGCTTCTAGGATCTGGTGCTTATCCCCTTCGGGGGCATCCTCCACAGGGGTCTCGATCGCGCTCTGTACTGATGTTGAGGGGGTCCGTTGCGTTTTCGTGAAAGTCTCCATCGTGGGTTGCTTGGTCTTGGCTCTCAACCCTTTCGCCGACATGGCGCTTCCCGCTGCTCCTGTACACCTCTGCTTTAGTGCTGCTGTCGCACCGTCCTCGGTCCGACAATGGTCCAGCCTCCAGGTCGCCTAACGCACATTCGAAATGGAACTTCGAATTGTCTTGCAGATGGGCTATGGCCTCCCACTCCCCATGCAACTTCCGTAGGCCTCGTCACCCAAGCATCCAATGTCATCTCCTCTTGCGGTCAGATCGCCGAGGCTCCATTCGCGTATGTCAGGCCGGGCGCTTTCATGGATTCGACCACTTTGCCATATCACCCAATTGTGTTACTTCTCCAGGCAATTTACCGCAGCCGTGTCCCGCAGGTCCGGGGAATCAGTTTCGTTTCTCCTCGGAGGCCTTTCCCTTGTTAGCCGCCATCTTGGTGTCGAAGCAGCCACACAATCGCACCGACAAAACCATGTATATCTCACGATTCTCGGGGACTATGAGCTTCTCCAGCGAACTTCACTTAGCGTGCGGCTTCCGACACCTGATCCTCAAAGTTCAAGGCGCTCGTTGCAGTTTCAGCAGGTAAATTTGGCAAGAATAGAGTCGGATCATCAGGAGATCCTCACGCAGCACGTCCTATTCCATGGCCAGTTAGCCACGCCCCCCCTTGAAGTTTTAAATATAACACATTTTTTATTACTTTTTATAAATCTAAAACCAAATCCATGGTATTCGAACCAGAAATTAATGTAAGTCTACAAAATGGTGATTGCTTGGGGCTCAGGGTCTCAGACTCACCGACACAGGCAAATGGGTCATGCAGGCGGGTAAGGCTTACATTACACTAAGCAGGTGTAGCGCAGCCACAATTCAATTTATGAGAGCACACGGGGAAGGCGCAGTCAAGTGGCCCTTGAAATCTACACATTAAAGCAAGACCAGCTGCACTTTAGTGGGCAGAGATTTGGGGGCATGGTATTGTTAAAGCTCTAGAGGTCACAGAAAATACTTTTCTAAAAAAAAATATTGAATTTACTAAAGAGCACCACAACAATCCTTGTGCCCGGAGGCTCGGAGAGACAGGCCTAAGTTATATTGTTGGGAAGTTTGCCATTAAACCTATCTTATACTGGACTCGCTTATGGACCGCTTCCTTGTTACATGAAAATAAGGACGCTTTATAAAATGTGTTGAGTTAAGAGGATGGGAAATGTTTGCCTTGGTGTAATCATGTAAACAATCTAATGTGTAACGTAAGTTATGATAGTCATTGGTCCAGTCCAGAAAATAAATCAGCAGTGAGTTGAAAATGACACTCTTGCGGGGAGAACAAAATAGAGACTTTGATCAAGAGCTTGTTTACACCAGCTCTTACTTCATATTAGGATTGCAAATCATCCTTGGATTATCAACTATGCCTTGATTATGTAAGACCAGAGACTGCACGGACCCTTTACTTCAAGCTTAGATGTGGTATCCTAACCTTGGCAACACACACTTATCAATGGGCCCCTTCATGTTCTTGCCCATTTTGTCTGGGTACAAGACAGATGGTCACTCACCTCTTGTGGCTTTGCCCTTGCACATTAGCTCGCGGAGGCAATATCTAAGGTGTAGGTTCAATGAAGCGAACATTCGCGGCATAACCTTAGCTGTGAGGGCATGCGATAGAAAGGATAAGGCAGTATTTGTATATGCTGACTCAAATGATATCATTCATGCGTGGGTTTTCGGGAGTAAATTTACTTGATCATGACTAATAAAATAGACACATCCTTCCTTAATTTACACTACGATGGCCTTCGTTCTATTCAATTGCCTAAATTACTAAATTATTTGAATGGGGGCTGTCGCTGTCAACCTTAAAAACAGTGCATAATCCCTGTAGCATAATTGAGGGATACAAGCTAGTGACCTAACTCAGTAATGTATTGTATTGATGCAGTGACGATTATTGGTAACTCACTATTTGGATATTTGAAACTATGGAACCACATTTGGTTATTTATATAACCTCTACATTCCATGAAATAGTTGAGCACGAGCACTTCACGGGCTCTTTGATCTGTAGCTAGTTGTCTATCACATAGACCATATGGCTCTGAAGACATGGAGGGCATCTGGGGTTTCAAGGTCCATCAGCCTTCTCATGAAATATTTAACTGGCTACCATTTCGTCCATATTATGCTTATCTCTTACAGGTTTAATAATGCATACTTTTTAATAATTGTTTTAAAATCATATATTGCTGACTTAGCGCATCATGTATATTTGTTTTGATACTGTACGATAATTGTTTTTAGGTGTACTTTTTTGGCTGACTGACTGACTGATTACCTATTACATATGGAAGGGGGGCAGGAGGGGAGCTGGAAGGAAGGAGATTAGGGTCCCTACATAAAAGAGGTTCATGGTGGAGGGACTCGCCAGGAAATTTCCCTCGGTCCCTGCAGGCCACAGCAATTTTTTTGTTTCCTTGGGCAGCTCAAACTGCAAAAATGGATCTCTAAATGTGCATTTTTAATGGAAAACTTCTGTCTCAGAAGGATGCACACTTTTTAAGTGGGCCGGGGCCATGCCCCACCAGTCTCCAGCAATGGATGCTGAGCCGGGCTCTGTATGGGGCCCACCCCCGACTAGCCCCATCCAGCTGACTCCTCAGGCAGCCGTGTGGAGGCTGCACGGTTACACAAGCTGCCTGCAGGTGTCAGCACTTCGGTTTAGAAAAAGCAAAGGCATCGCCTTTTCTTTTTTCTAAATCGAATTGCTGACCTCTGCAAGCAGCTTGTGTAACCTTGCTATGCGGGCTGTCTGATGTCTATGTACTCGAAACTGGAGGAGGGCTGGACGGCCCAGCTCTCCTTTTGTTCCAACCTACTAGTCATCATCCAGCATTAAGCCTTGATGTGTACAGAGCAGTCAGCCGTTTCATTCAAGGAACCCGTGGTTAAAGAGGGCTCCTTGAATGAAAGAGCTGCCTGCTGCGTACGAGCTGGGTCACAGTGGTGTCACACCTTTTGGTGCGCCCAGCCCCTTCTTTTGTTTAAAACGAGGGGCTGGGTGCATCAAAGGTAATAATGCCAGTATGCCCCAGCTCCACCTCTTTTACCAGCCTCCCCACCCTTAATGAAGAGAGGGGGGGCTCTCGTTAGCGGTCATGTCATTCGGCTACGTCCCCTAACTAGAGCCCCCCTCGATTTCCAATAACACTTAAAGCCCTGGGTACAGCCATTTTAAAATGGGGTTTCTCTCCAGTCTCATTGCCAGCAGCCTTATGTTTAGCCACCGTGTATATTAATACTTACTGCAATTAGCACATATTGCTTATTGGCTACATTTTCACACTTTTTTTGTATTATTTACTCTTTTGATTTAATTGAGAATTATCATGGGCCACTTGCAAACTGGTTACTTCCGGCCACCAACTGGGGAGAGACTGGATGTAGACAAATAATGTAGAGGAAGTGGGTACTGGGAGGCAAGTTTGTGACTGTAGTGAAGTCCCTTACCCGGGACACACCCTGAATGGCAGTGGGTGCCAGGGCTAAGTTACAGTACCGTGGTCTGAGGGGTGACACTGTTGCAGAGCACCTTTGCCTTATCTTTGGTAGTCTCCTTTGTGGAAGGTCTTTTTTAACAGTTGTGGGTTAAGGGTCTTTCTGACCCTGAAACGGTTTCCAGATCTTTCTGTTCTGACGGTGAGTCATTCAAATAAATTCTGCCTTAGGTACAGGGGAGCCTAGTCAATATTTATGTGTTTATGGTGGGTGTGTATTGAAATCTCTTAGCAGATGTGGAACTTGGAGGTTTTCTTGTAGCATATAATTCATAAGGTAGCTTGGACTCTTTTCAAAAGGAATTGTGGGCCAAATATGTCTGTTTTAACATTATCCTGTGCTCCTCACGGAGCTAAGGTATGGTATGTTAGCACTGATGTGACATGTGACTGGATATGAGGCCACAGTGTAACCTGACTGCATTGATGTGCACCAATTACAATTGTTTGATGAGCAACTTTGATCCCCAAGTAAACGCCATTACCAGCTTGGATAGTTACAGGAATGGTGTTCCATTTCCAGATAGTTAGCAGTGGGTGTTCCGTGGTAGAAGACGGGTAAGAATCAAACACCACACCTAGGCTGTTGCCTTTTCAAGCTTCGTGAATGGGTTAACAACAAGCTAGGCAATTTCTATAATGAAGGATGTGTTGTCCGGGTGGGCCTAAGGTCATGGTTTCCTTTCTCCCCTTTTGTTTGTGATAATCCATTGTTAGATATATGTTATCCAGTCAGAGAACAGATTTGTTTGTCTCAGGTCGTCACTCACTTTAAATAGCTGTTGGATATTGTGAAAAAGAGAATGAAAACTGTGAATTTTTCGATGATAAATGTCATAAGCTATGTCTAGAAATGTAATAGCCAAGCCACCTGGTCCAGGCAGAGGGGATGCCCACATGAAGCTGATTTGGTAGTGGAGATGAAGTTTGACAATTTGATTTGATGAACAAGAATAACGCTCTCTCCGTATGTAGTCTATCTTTTGATGGCATGGCTGCAAAAACCCAGTGAGCTGTCGGTCTGATCAGCTGAGATATTAAGATACATGATGGCATGTATTATATGCTGCTGCTAGTCCAAGCAACAGTAGAACTACCATTTGGTTGGTACCTGTTGTTTTTAAATACGCGTTTCAGAAATCCGTCAGCACAGTTCTGTGTTTGTACTAGGCCAGGACCCTGCTTGTCTTTTGTGAGACAGACCTGTGCTTTAGCTGTAGTGTTGAAGTTTGGATATCAGATAAAATACATTTTGACTAATTGTTAAGATTAGAGTTTCATTTGTTTAGTAGGGGGTGCTTCTTTTATTAGTTTGCAGACCACTGTATTCTGGGGGAAGCATTGAAAGTTTAGGTTTAGGTTTATACATGGCCATAATATAGATAAAGATAAATATAGATAAAGTACTTTATGATGTAAGCTGACACGGGCGCCCAGAACTAAGTTGGCCTTTATATTTGTCATTTTAGGCAAATCATTTGAAGGATGTGATGTATTTAGGTTCTGAGGGAGTTGTAGGGGAGACTTTATCTGCATATATGTGTTCATCTTTATAGGTTGTATTGCCTCATCTAACATGGGGGCCAATGGATCAGTTAGTCCTTGGGGAGGGCTAACACTGCAGCATAACTGTTCTGGTTCAATTAATTTCGCATTGATTTTGCACTGTTCCTTTGGCTCAGTTGGAGCCCTGTGAAATTGAGTTTGTAGAATTTCCTTTTAAAGGGGTAGTTTGGTCAGAAATGTTATTGGCCCAATCGATCAGGCCAATCGATAGAACACACATCAATCGTTCTTAAAAAATTGTCCAATGCAACATACCTGAGTTTTTCTCACTTTAACACATCCAAAAACGAAGGGTTTGGGTACCGTCATCTTGTGCAAATCCTATCCCTTGATCCATCGACCTACGTTCAAGTGCTCTTGTGGCACTAATTCAGATTAACCACCCCTAACACTGACATTACTAGACATTCACGATGAGCTCCACCTATTTTAATGACGTTAGTGGGCAATGTAGCCAAACGTACCCTGTCATCACCAACATCAAAACGTTATCTAATGCAGAACCAGGAACATAAACACACACATCCGCAGCAGATGCAAAATGATAAAACTGTGTATTTTGAAGAAAACTGCAATAGTTGGGAGCGTAACAGGTACTTCTAATTTTGACATAACGCTGAAAAGAGGTAATTAAGTCCATAAAAACATGGGTAACTTTTTCCAATAGGGGTTATAGCTAGCGAACATCGCATGGTACTCCTTTTTTGTTTAACTGTGAACAGTGATCTTATAATGCTGATTCTATTCATCGATCGATTAATCCCAGTCTTTGCATTCTTCACAGAAAGTTATTATCTCCCATCACCGATTACAGAGAAGAAATTAGTGGTTTAAATTTCAAATGCAACACTTTTACATCTGCACGTTTTCAGAACCTATAGGCTGCCATGTTGCTCCTTATTACTGCAATTGCAAAAGGAGAGATTGGTGTCTGGCGATCATCCCAGATAATGGTTATCACTGATGTATTGTTGCTGATTATTGTACGGTTGAATAAGCCGTCGACCGGTAAACTGTGCCCATGACAGGCGCACATCGGTATAATATAACTATGTAAAATCAAGAAAGCAAAAATATATTTCACTACCCAATTTATAATTATATATACAGAGTACATATTTATGTTACCTATCAATTTAAGTTACAATTAACACGTACAATGTCTATTATTTGTGTCAAATTGAACATTCATCTGTCACAATGTTAATCATGTACCATTTAGTACACTTGCCATCCTCACTTGCATAAATAATTTAGAAAAATATGGCATTGTGTCTTGTGTGTACATTCTCCCTATGTGATGGTAGACCAACCGTTTACAAAGACAGATCTCAGTAATAGAAGCGTAACATTCTGACGTAAATTTTCAATATGGTGAATCTTATCACTTCTTTGTGGATATTCAACACATTTTGGCCTTCAAATTGTCAGTGCAGTGGATTCAAGAACACATAACAATGTGACCCTTCATCCATTATTCACAGCGTGTCAGAGGCAGTGTCGTTTTGGGAACACATGCCACAAAATTGAACAATATAAATGGCAAGCTTTGCAGTGAAAAACAATGAAATATTTTAAGTATTCTACATTCTACATTTCAATAGGGCAATGCCCGGAAATAAACAATAATAATAATAGGGTGGGGCAGATTTTTTGGCCAAAGTGGGCCACTTCTTTTCTGAAATAAACAGATTTCGATAACAAAAGTGGTGGGCTAATATATAGAGACGACATGGATGAACCGGGGAAGGGGGAGGAAGGGGCGATTTCGCACCATGCTGGGTGGACTGTTGCAGCCAGGGCAACATGTGCAATGGGCACCAATAAAAAGAAAAACAAGTATACGTCACTACATTTCCAGCATGCCTCATATGAGTGCAGTTTTGAAAGGCTTTCTGGCTTCTTTGTATATCCATTCCAGCAATCATACTGTTTTCTGCATTGATGCATGTGCACCTCGTTGTCCTCCACATGTGAGTCTACACAGTAAGTTTTAAATGTGCAAAGGTCACAGGCGCATTTTCATAGTGCACATTGGCAAGACATATTCCTTTGCTCATTATTTCAATGTTGGCTAACACTGTAGCACATAAACCTTTGGTCTATTGCTATCTGGAGCCACTTATCATGATTTCTACTTTCCAGCGAGGTTTGACTTCATTTATTTAATGGTTATTTGTAAAGCGCCTATACAAAAAAGTGGTGATTCAAAATGCCACGAGATGAAAAAAAGAGGGGGCAGGGAAGGAAAATACAATAACGGTCCTACTAGTTCTTGTGTCATTCGTATCATGCAAGAGCAGTAACAAGAACTGCAGAGGGTTGAGGAGGGGGGAGATGCAGGTCACGGCAGAAGAGAAAATTCTTGGCTGGGAGGGAGGTGCAGGGCAAGAGGATTTATACTCATGCATGGAGGAGGGGAAGGGGAAGGCCAACCGGGCTAGGCAAGTGCTAAGGGGAGGTCAGGTGAGCAAGTGCCAAGGGAAGCAGGGAGTGAGGACCACATGCAAAGTGCGAGGATCTGGGTGGACCAGGTTGGGAAGAGATGCACACCCCACCAGTCTTGTAAGGGGAAAGGGGCCCAGAAAGGCAAGTGTAGGTTGTGGCAGGGGGGGTAGGAAGACAGCGTGCTGGGGTACACTGGGCAAGGAGGGCTGCTGTCCTGTGGAGCTCTGAAGTGGCCAGGCAGCCAGTCATTGTGACAGATGGGGACATTAGCAGGTGGGATGAAGAACTTAAGGAGATCAGGCAGAAGCCTGAGAGGGGCAGGGAGGTCATTACAGAGGGATGTTCCTGCAAAGGAAAGAGATCTACCCCACACTCTCTGCTTGGAATAGCATCTGATCTGCAGAGAATTGCAGCTAGATGACCGAAGGTCTCTAAGAGGGAGGTATTTAGAGAACGAGTCGGATGCAGTGGAGTCACTGGCTCCAGAAAGCCTTTTTAATGATGCAGAGGGGGAACAGGGAGCAAGTGGAGATCATTCTGGGCGTGAGTGATGTGGTCCCTGGGCTTGAGGCCAAGGATAAGTCTTGCAGTCCTATTCTGGATTACTTGAAGGGGGCAAAGGGAGGATTTAGGCAGATTGAGGAAGAGGCTGTTGCAGTAGTCCAGCCTGCAGAAGACTAGAACTCTGGAGACATTAAGTTTCTGTATGTCTGCTGCTCTAATTTTCTTCTTACAATCTTCAACTATTGTGATTTCATTAAAAATAGGGCTCGGAATTAGGATTGGATAAGCAGGAATTGCATGCAGTGCCTGGGTATCCAGCAGTAACTGGTAATCAGGAGCTACCAATATTGAACAAAAGCTAGTTAATAGCATTAGTTTAGTTGGCCTGGGGTACCAAAAGTAGCTCCTGGTGACTGTTGGTTTTAAGTTCACCAGTCTCTTCTACATATGATTGTATTTGAGTCACATGCTTGAAATAATCAGACTGACATTTATTGTTCTAATATAAATCAATTAAATGGATGGTAATAAATACACAAATGAAAGATAAATAGAAATGTTAAGGCCTATCTGGTGGCATTACTTCACAAACAGTAATTCATTAAAAATACATTATTTAACAATGACATCTCAAGTAACATACTATTCCATCTATTGTACGATGAAACAGTTTCCAATCCAAACACTGTGAAAATGCTTGACACTGGCTTTGTTAAACATTGTGAAGAGAGCCACACATCATTTGAATCTTGAAGCCAACCTTTCAACAAGTTCAAGTTTGGGAGGGCAAACCTCTTCTGCAATGTTCCGGGGCATAGACTGGGCCCTGGAAACAAAATCTGGATCAATGCCATGCGTGTGCATCGCTAGAAAATTCAATGGCAGATCTTTCCCAAATTCAAAATCCATCTGCTGGAAGATTGGCTTTGCCACCGACAGTTTGCTTCTTTTGTAACAAGGCATCCCGAAAATTCTGTGTTTCCTTTTCCCTTCCAAAGTTTTCATTGTGTGCAAGGTCCAGCCGGTCTTGTTCTGGCCTCCATACTGTCTATGCCAAAATGCAACCTTTTAGGCCTGTACTTTAGGCACATATTATGGAACACCTCCAAATCTCCTGTGTGGCAGTACGCAGAGTCCCCACATGTCTCTTGAAAGCGTTTTGTCATACACAATCTTCTCAAGTACTGTGTGAGGAGGGGAGTCTGGAACCAACCACTTTTTCTTACGCTCCTGCTCCTTGCTCAATGGTCCATGGGCACATTTGTGGAAATGTTTGTTTTCTTTCCGAGAGTATATGTTAGAACACTGGTTCATCAATGAATGGCATTTTTCAAGCAGAATATCTACAGATCCATCACCGTTTTTGAGCTCCACCAAATATGGTTGCTGATAGACTGTGGCCAATGTAAAATATTTTCTGTAACATTTTTTCTCTAGCATCTGTACACTTTTTCAAAATTGATTTTGCAGTATGCCCCACATCATATTGATGCTTTATGTCTGGGAACTGCTCTTGCATGGCCTTGGCTATTGAAGCATGCCTCTCAGTGGCTATCAGGTCTATTTGCATTCCTCTGGATTGCAGAAGTTGAATGGATTTAATGAAACCATATTTTTCCATGGCAACAGAAGATGTACATTCAGATGCTTGCACGACGACTGAACACACTATTTTAATGGTGTCCATGTCTTGGAAGTGGTAAGTGCAGTATTTAGCAGAAAAAACTAGACTTTCCCACTGTACATCACCAACAAACCAGAGCCTTTTTGTCAGCGAGAACATTGTCGATTGACATCCTTTCGTGTGTCCATGAGTGGCTAATAGCGGGGAATAAGAAATCCTTCTGATATTTGTAGTACTGGGTTTTTTAAAGGAACTCAAGTCCCACAAAGTTAGAAAATCTTGAAATTGTACTGTACTTTGATCAGCTAAACAACAAAGCAGATGAACAAAGTACATTTCCAGCAGGCACCTTTCCAAGTATAGTTTGAGCAGACCATGTTAGTTGTGGTGGTGTACAGAGCTACCCTTGATCTTCAGGTTGGTGCCTTTGATTGCATGAGTAAATTTCACCAATAGCTCCCCACAAATCCGCCTGTGCAGTTTATGATCAAATGTAATTATTTTCATAATCTCGATCAGGCAGCCGTCGAATACAATATATTTTGGTTCCTTTAATAGCCAATCATCCTGAAGTATATGGGTTTGGGATTCCATGGTGGTGGATAAGTCCTCAAAAATAAGAAGAGTGAAGTCCAAATTATGAGCACAAGAGTGAATCAGTTGCAAAGCTGCTTCAGATTTGAACACATTTATTGGGGAAACAGGACACATTATCTGTTTCTTTAGAAAGCATTAGTTTAGAGAGGAGGTCTTCAAACTGTGGGTGGCCGCATCCCAGAGGGGGTGCCAGAGACAAGCATGAAATGTATATATATATATATATATATATATATATATATATATATATATATATATATATATATATATATATATATATATATATTAGATTGGAGGACATGGGAAGGGGCAGTTCCCCTGGTCAGACTGGACCAATGAAGAAATGGCCAGCAGTTGCAAATGGATATTCAGTCATTTAGTCACAGACTGTTTGAATAGTACCCAAGGGGTTGTTTTTTGTTCAAATGTAAACAAATTGTGATATTTAAAGAATATGTATTCAGCAACAATGGTCAAAACTACTAGCTGCATAGTGAAGTAACTCCTCAAACTGGGCCACATTGGCCAAAAAAGTGGCCCATTTTGACTGTCTTAGACTAGCATTTTGCATTTTTGGTATGATCATTGCCCTATTGCCCTATAGGCCAGTCGAAGCCTGCCGGCTCATCCATAATGGGTGAGGGGGCGTCCACCCACTGGGCACCTCACCCATTATGGAGGAGCCGAGGAGCCAGCCCTGTGAAACATTGAGCACTCCCTCAGCTGCTTTTTTCCAGCTGAGGGAGTGCTCCTGGGCTGGCTGAACTGTCAAAGGAAAGCACTGTTTGCTCCCAAGTGACAATGGTTTGGCACTTGAACTTAGGGCGATGGATCAACGGATAAGATAACCACTAGATGGCAGTACCCAACCTGTGGTTTTTGCATGCGTTTAAGTGAGAAAAACCCAGGTAAGTTCAATTGGAATTCTTTTTAAGAGCGATCGATGTATGCTCTAAAATACATTGGGCCAATAGCATTTCTGACCAAACTACCCCTTTAAGCTTGTCAATAAGTCATTTCACAAGGTGGGGCCTTGGGAAGTGAGAACTCTTGCTCCCATTCCGGTGTGATGTTCAAGTGTGTGGGACCCTCCTAGGACATGAGAAGGCTCTGAGAGTTCTTAGAGATTGGTCTTGTGAAGTGCAGCTTGTAAGGTAGTTCACATGTTTTCTTGAAGAATGGTTTGTGGGTGTTTTGCTTTTCTGCCACATGTAAAGACCTAAAAATTACTCACCCTAATACATGGACTAAAAGTTCTTGTACTCAGGAAGGCAATAACATAAGCTTAGACCAGTTATTAGGAAATAATTGGCTCTTTACAGACCCTTTATTCATATTCCATAAACATGCATAAAACTATTAAATAAATGCAAGTAGTTGTACATAGATACAAGGACAAGGACAAACACAACAAGTATACATCAGCGTTAGGGCAGTCGTAGGACAAAGCTTCATCCCAGCCATGGCAGCAAAACCAGTCCGAAGGCAGGTAGGCAGAAAGATATCTCATTAACTAACGGGTTCTGGAGATGAGCGTCCACCCTCTCAGCAAGACTTCATCACCCGGGGTTCCAATCCTCTGACACGTCATTGGGATAACTCTCCTCTTGAGGGGGAAGAATCCCCGCCCCACATAGGTTATTGACTGCCCCCTGCCGAAGGACAGACAGAAAGTATGGGAGGCAAGACTGGAAAAATCCAGACAGTGGAAAAACCCAGCTTGTCTCTCGCGCTTTCTTTCCTAGCACCCCTTATCAATGCACCTATACATCTCTGACTCCCCTCTCGTCTTGTCCTTGAACGAACAATGCGAAAACTATCCTACACAGTAAACTCATCTACTTCACGCAAAAATATTGCAATGACTGTAGAAATCATTTCTGCCTCCTAACTGAGCTTGCAGCAATGTAGACTTTCATTACAGGTTGGGAGTAAATGTCCAAAATGGGCGTGCACCGGCGCCACGTTGTTTAGCTCATTTTCGCACACGCACTACAGTGAGACAAACATAGAGCCTAGATACTGAAGCCAAAGATTAGCCTCTCTGGCCTTGTCCAATAACAATTTAATGTGTTTCATAGAGGTACAGTAAAATACTGTAATTCATTCCGGAATGTACCAGGGCTTGGGCTGACTGTATTTTGTCCCATTTCAAAAAGATAGAGACTTGCATTATGCAAATGCTATTGATAATAGGCATTTAGGGTCAGACCATTTATCCGGGGAAAGAAATCGACTTTTTGGTTGAACACCACCAATATTTTTTGCCTTGTGGCGTTAGATTGGTGATGATTATGGGGAAGGGGAAAGAGATAGCGTGCCTTAGTTTATTGTCTGTATCTGTGTTCATTGTTTGAGCTTCTTGTATGTTTTTGGGCTTAAATATGACATGCAGGCAATCTTGCTGGGCCGGTGTGTTTGTGGATCTTTGAAGGTGTTGATCCTAGTTAATGATGCTATTGATAGGTCCTTGTCAATGTTCCCTGTAAGGTGCGTGCCTGTGTGGCCGCACACCTTTTGATTGTGTGCCGCGCATAGTGCTTATTTTGCCGTGCACTCCAATCATCATTTTGTTAATTTTATTTATTTATTTTTTCTTCCCAGCCCGCGGCCAGGAAGTCAAGTGAGACACCTGCGGTGAAATTATTTATTTATTTTTTTTTTCAGCCCGCGGCCGGGAAGTCAAGTCAAACTCCTGGGGGCTGGGCCGCCTGGGGCTGGGCTGGGCTGGGCAGGGCAGGAGCCAGGAGGCACCGGCGGCACTGTCTGCAGATTGCACTTTGCAGTGTCTACACACAATTCATCATCATAGCAAGGTAACTCACACTAGATGTTGTTACCTTGCTTTGATGATTGCATCATAATTTATGATGCATGCAGATGCATGTGCAGCAAGCAGCATCATTGAAAATGGTGGGCGGGCCACCGGTGGCCATGCCGCCACTGCAAGGGGCCGGTGCAATGTGGTGCTCGGCTCGTGCTCTGCTCGGGCTGGCGGCAGCCGAGTTGAACGGTTACTTTGATCTGTGGAGGGAGGCGGCTGAGGCAATTGCACACACTAAAGCAATTGTAACACCTGCTGCCTCCCTCCGAGTCTTGAACCTGGGGGGGGGCAGCCTGCCTGCAGGGCTGAGCTGGGGCCCAGTGACATTGCACACTAGTTGCTTCAACTTTGAAGGAAGTAACAACAAATTTGTTGTTGCACTTCCTTAACAACTTCCACTTGTGCCTGGAGGACTGGGTGGCCCCCGGGGAAGAACAAGCCAATGAAAATTCGTGCCCGCCTAGACTCTGTGCCGCCAGGTCCATCACGGCGTGACGTACGTGACTGACTATGGTGTTGGGCCTCTGACCCACCCTGGCCCTGGCCCTGGTTGGACATGATTTATTGGGGTGCACCAGTGGACCTCAGTCACCAGTCACCACCAGACAACTTGGAGGCCGCTAGCCCAGTGCCCACACACAGGACAGCCACACTGAGGAGGACCACCAGGAGAGGCGACGACGACCCAGGCCACAGTCAGCAGCCAACAGCCTGCCTGCCACTGTGCTGCAAGGTAAGGAGGACTCTCGTCTCGTTGTATAATGGGTTTGGCATAAACCGCTATGGTGTGTTTCCCCATGTATGTCACCTGGCTGCCCCCCTCCCAATGTGCGCCCCATGCTATCAGGTGCCCCGTTAGTTCTTGAAGCCACCCTGCCCTGCCCGGGCTCTGTTTTCGTGCCCAGGCCCTCCAACCTTAAGAAGGCCCAGCCAGCTCCTGGGGATTGGAGGGGCTGAGACTGGCTACCGTCTGCTGTTGCCGCCGGCCCCGTCCGATCACCAATCGGGCATGATCGGGCCTTACCTTCACGGCTTGCCATGTCCTGCTGGGGGACACACCACCCGAGATGCTCTTGTTAAGCGGGGTGACCTGTCGGCTCAGGAGGGCCATGGACTGCACGAGGCCTGCTCGCTATCAGACTGGGCCTGGTGGCCAGGTCTGAATTTATGCAAATCTCGGGCCGAGCAGGGCCTGATGGGAGAAATTAATTGTGCTACAATGGGCCTCTTCTGCTGGGCTCTGCCTGCTGCAGGATCCCCCTGCACATGGGGCAGGCAGCTCTGCAGACGCTCAGGGCTTCCGGGAGGGCTGGGGCTGGGTCATGGCCTGCCTTTCTCACCCTCGCTTAGCGGAGCTTCCAAAACAGGCCCGCCGCCCAACCCCTGCCCTCTTGCTCGCAACTCACTTACCTGGCAGGGGAGCTTGTTTGATCACCAAGGCAGATCTCGAGTCCCAGGGTGAGGCAGGCTCATCCATTGAACACCGGATTTGCTGACCCCTGCGATGGCCCCAAATGTGGAATAGTCGACTGCATTATTTCTGGTAGTGGGGGACTGCGTTCGCGCTATCCCCTGATTTGTTGGTAAAAGAAAGAAAAAGTTTAGAGTGCGAGTCAGCTAGTTTACACACATAGCCCCTGGTCTTGCAGCAGAGTTTCTTTTGCTGTAGTCAAGAGGGCCAGCCCCGAGCAGCTCAGGGGTCCAGCCCTGATGCGTTGTCGAAAGAAAGAAAAAGTCACTCACGTGTGTGAGTAGGTTGGTTGCGCACAGATCCCCAGAATTTTGCTGCAGTCAAGAGGGCCAGCAGGGGTCAATTCAAGTGCACAGGCGCCTAACCCCAGACTTGTGCGGATGTCCCAAATTAAACCCCTGAGGTGGCACATAGGATTGGCCTGCTGGTGGCAGGCTGACTTGCAACTAGTGCAACCTAGCGTCCATTACAGGGTTTATTTATTTATTGTGAGTGTGACATTTGTAAAGCGCACTAAGCCCAGATTAATTTAACTGGTCTGCTGTTAAATCTCAGTTACCAGTTTAATGGTATCCAGTCCACTAATTGCTCATTTTACTATAGCCGATATGATAACTCAGTGGCCAGTGGGTTGAGCGCTCACAGCTGTGATGTGTGTGTGATCTGCAGGTCCGAACCCCAGTAAGGCCATCTCAGCCTTTCATCCTTCTGAGGTCGATAAATGATTACCAACACATGTTGGGTGATATTGTATGCATATTTGTTCTATAAAAAAGAGCTTAAGCCTAAGTGTTATACAATAACATATTATCATTTGGCCTTGGACGTCTGCTTGCATTCACAGTTATTTGACAATATGGATCTGGACCTGCTGTTATTGCATATAACGATCTACAAGGAGGCAGGGGTGCACCTAAGTCAAAATGTTGGGGGGAGGAGGTCTAACCCTTTAAATGTGGGAGAGGTAAGGTGCCAACTTCATAGTGTGTGGGGTCAGAGAGCAAACTTACTTGGGGACCGGGGTCCTCTAACTTCTTCAGACATTTTAATGAGAGAGACTATTCTAGTGCAGCTTCCATGTCACTAGCAGTTAACTCTCTCCTACACATTGTTAGGGAGAATTCTCTCTTTAGGCTGAATTTCCTAACCTAGTGAGTCCCCCAGCAGCTTTGCTGGATTTCTGGAGTTTGTTTTTTTTCTCCTGCCAAGAGTGAGACTCTTTTTTCCCACTCTTGGACATGATTTATGGTGTTCCTTTGACTATTAATGGGTTTTATGGGCTATGGGGTTAAATTGTTAGTAAACTACGTTTCCATGAACCCAAGAAGATAAACCATGTTTTATTCTATTAGAATGTTAACCATAGTTAATTATTCTTCGTCACTTAGGTGTTTATGAACCCTATTTCAAGATCTTCTTTGGTTGGGGGTGTCTTGCTGTTCTCCCTCATTCAACTGGTGTTGTAGGGCCTGCGCTTATTCCCTCTGGGATTTGAACAGGGCCCAAACCTGTGGAGTTGAGCCCTTGTGTGAAATTGGGGCAACTGGGTAATGGTGTCTGCATTTGAGTTTTGGCTATTAGGTGGCTTTTGTGCACCACCTGTAAGCCCAAACCATTCAATTGGAGTACAGCTAGGAGGGAGATTACATCAGAGGAGGAGTACACAGCTTGTGGGTGTTGTTTGGCTATTTACCCACCTATTGACTGTACAAGGCCTTGCTAATCCCTATGCCCATTCCAATTCCAATCCAATACCTGCCCGTTTCTGCTCAAAACACCTCCTCCTGGGAAGGGTGATTTGCTTGTTCAAAGCAGTATGAGTCACAACGTTAAAGGCATGGTCTAGTAAAAATGTTTATTGTCCCAACGGGTCGGCCATGTTTTTTGAAGCCTAGGTGGCTCGATTTCAGAAAACTTTCCTATGGACCTTACCCGAGGTTTCGTCCATTAAACGCATGCGAAAACAAGCACCAGGGAGCCGCCATTTTCTGATAATCCTATCTTTTCCCCGATCGCCCTGGCGGACCTGCTTTTGCGGAACTAAATCAATTCCCCCGCCCCTGAGCCTGACATTATCAAAACATTCATATTCCCCGCCTCTCCCCGTGACGTTACTGTGCTGCGTAGGCAAACACGCCCAGTCATCTTCTGCGCGACTCCACTCAGAACCCGGAAACCAACACAGATCAACTCACAACACAGCGCGCCACAATTCGGAATATGAAACTGTACTTTACAATGAAACAGCAACACGGTATATTTGGTAAAGTACATTTATTTGACATTAAATGTTTAGAGAATATTCAGCAATTGCCATATGAACTCCGGAAGCCATTTATTTTCTTTTATCTGTATCCGCAATAACTGTTCCGTTTCATCTTGAGTCACGCAGTGTTCCTTTATGGTACACAGGGTGTTCATTTTCGTAAAAAGAATTACTTTGGAAGCACGGTGAACCGCAAGGCTGTTCCATCAACTAGGCACTAGTCCAGCCTAAAGGTTGTTATGTTGCTTCTAGCCACAAGTACACCGTAAGGGCATGTGGGCCCTTGGCGATCGTCCCACAATATGGTGATCGTGCTCCAGTTGTTGACACGAAGCTGCAGGTGTCTGCTGAAGAATCCATCCGCCGGTGTCTCAAACAGATGGCAGTGGCAGTAAGGGATCAAATACCTGTTATGAAAACAAAAAAATGATAATTAGTCTCGCTAGCCAAACTTCATTAATATTACTCATTTTATTTATTACGGCCGATCAGAAACTATTTGCTTGCAAGGGTAGTTCAATGGAGTATGTTCGTCTCTAAAATCAATGCGAAAAGTAACGAGATAAATCGAGGCCAACACACAATTATAAACGACAGTCTACATGCGTGAGGAATGATATGATATATGATATGGCATTTGTAACGCGCCTATACTCAAGTGTTACTAGGCGTGACGAGGCAGGTGGGGAACAAGGGCAGACAGACAATGATCCTACTAGGCCAGGTGTCTTTCTAATCGCGCATGGGGATGGGCTGTACAAGGTTAGTTGAATACAAATTAAATAATAGGGCCAGCTGGTGGCAAGTGCAAGGTAAATGCCGGGAGAAGGGGCTGAAGGATACAGAGACAGTCCCGTAGTGCAGGGAAAAGTGGCTGGGCCATGGAGCGAGATTGGTGAGACCAGTGGACCTGCATGCCCATGTGCCCACTACGAACAGTTTTACTTGCTTTTCCTAGCTCTTCATTCATTCATTTATTCATGCATCCATTCATTAAATCTTCATTCCGGTATAAAAGCGTGTAAAGATTTATTTACATTATATTTGAAATTTCCATTGTGTCTCTTCGTAATGCAATCTGTAAAACGGACCGTGCTCTTAACAATGATTTTTCGTATACTGACCTAAAACTGAAACTCGGTCTAGTGTCTGAATTTTCTACGTTATCGTCTCTTACGTTATTGCGCACTCCCTTCAAATGTAGTTCTTTCGGCATGGTCCCTGTCTCAAGGTCAAAAAACAATAGACCCTTATACTTCCAGTGCGACTTGTGGGCCTCATCTGGGCGCTGTCCTTCGCATTATTTATTTGCAACATCACGTAGTATAGGCATCTATGAGAACTTGAAGTTTAGAATCCGTCTATGTAGTGCGCCTCAATGTGCAAATGGGAACTGGCTTCTCCCCCAAATGCCACGGCCCGCTTGGCTGGCGCGTTCTAAGTGCCCCAATTTTGTCACCGTTGTCTGCGAGCTTTGCAGCCCAAATTGAGACATTTAATTTTTGGCGGAAGGTCAGGGAAAGTATAAAGTACCACAGGAGTTGAGTTAAAAGTGAGATTTATTGTTTGTTTGTTTGTTTTATTATTTGCAATACGCAAGCCTCCCCTCCGTTAACAGTGCGCAGCATTTACATTTACATGAAATGAGACATGAGAAAAATATATACATACACATATGTGAGGTGAATAGAGAGAATTCAAAGATGACACCGAGCTTGTTCGCCATCCATGATGGTGAAGTTAGGGGTTAGGTTTACAGGTACACTGTACAATAACATTTATTTACAAAAAGACAATCGTATTGCAATTATTTAAACCGGGATTTGTACTTCACAATCAGCTGTGCATCGGGTGGGCATGGCACAGTCGCAATGTTCGTTGGCAATGGATCACTGCTCTGTACAGAAACGTCCAAAATTCCATATCTGTGCTTCTCCAACACAGCAACAATAAGGCCTTTCACAAAGTCGAACTGAATTTCATCATAGACTGGTTTGATCACCCATTGCTTACTTCGTTTTGAAAACACCTTAGTGTAGCGAGGCATCCTTACTTTACCACTAGTCCTAGATTGTTCACGTCCGACATTGCTGTTATGGGCCAAGACCGCTAGTAGAGTGCGATGTTTCATGCCCCGAAAGCTAAAATGCAAGCGCTTTGGCCTGTACTTTAGGCACATATTGTGGAACACCTCCAAATCTCCTGTGTGACAGAATTCTGTCAGTCCTCTCAAATCTCTTGATAGAGTTTTGTCGAAAACAATCTTCTCAATGGCTTTGTGTGTCGGTGAAGATGGAATCAACCACTTCTTCTTCCGTGCCTCCTCTGGGGACAAAGGGCCATGTTCACATTGGTGGAAATGTTCATTTGCTGTCCAGCGGTGAACGTTGGTACAGTGGTGCATCAGTGACCGCCATTTTTCAAGTAGTTTTTCCACTGACCCCTCACAAGTTTTTGAGCTCCACCAAAGATGGTTGGTGATAGAATGTGACCACTGCAAAATACTTTCAAAACCTTTTTTTTTCCCTGCAGCCGAGATTTTCTTATTGATTGATTTAGCAAGATGCCATAGGTCAAATTGATGTTTAATATGTGGGAACTGCTCTCTCATTGTCTTGGCAATTGAAACGTGTCTATCCGTGGCTATGAGGTCGATGTGCATCCCCTCGATTGTAGATGTTCCACTGATTTTATAAATCCTAGTTTCTCCATGGCCACTGACGATGTACATTGTGTTACCTGCACGACCACCGAACTCACAATTTTCTTACTATCCATGTCCTGAAAGTGGTAGGTGCAGTACTTGGCAGAAAATCCAGGGCTATCGCACTGTCCATCGCCGGCTAGCCTGAATCGTTTGCCTTCGAATGTACTTGCTAGAGACAATTGTTCAATTTTCCAAGCATCACTAATGGCCGGAAACAGATAATCACGTTGGTATGTGTAGTACAGCGCATTAGAAATGAAATGGAGTCCCACAAACTGAAAGAAAGCCTCTAACTTTCTAAAACTGGAGCCACGAAAAAGTGATGCAGCTGCACACAGTAGATTGCCTGCTGGCATTTTCCCCAGCATTGGTTGTGCAGACCATGAGAACCTATGATTTAATCTACAGGCGGCATTTATTTTGACGTTACTGCCTTTTATTTGACGAGTCACATTAATCAATGGCTTCCCACATACATTCCCTCTAATGGAACGCACACATTTCAGCATACTTACAATTTCCATCAAACAACTGTCGAATACAATGTATTTGCTCTCTTTCATTAGACTGTCATCCTGCGTCAACCTTGTTTCGGCCTTTGACGTTGTGGAGATTTCAACACATTGGAAAGTAATATCGCTGATATCAAGTTCTGATGCATCTATGGATGCTGTGGCTGGTTCATTAACTGTCATTTCAACATCTATTACTTCAACATTGATGGGAGAACACAACAATGTCGACAGGTTTTTTGGTGGCAAATTTTTGGCGGGTGTAGATTGTGTAAATTGATCTGCAACTACTTCAGAGCTATCTTCAATACATTCAATAACATCTTCTTGTGGTGGTCCGGTCGCACTGTAGCTATGGTCCAATGCAACTTTGCTGTAGTCTCCAAACACAGTTAATTCATGTTCTGGCCATTGGACATGAGCATCTCGAGCCTGAACACGCCTCGCCTCAATTAATAGTTCCTCCATAGTGTACACGGTCTGGCAAGCCACATCTCTCATTCGCTTCACTGTCTGTGTGTGTATAGTTCTGACACCCACGGGTAACTGGAGGAGATATTGGAAAAGGGATGTTCAGTTTAAACACAAGATGGAGTGTAGTAGACTTGACTGGAATAAAACATAAAATAGTCCCCACCACAAACATTTTTTTAAAGTTATGAACTGTTTGTAACTAACCTTTTTTTGTTTTTTTTTCTTTGCAACTTTTTTGACTCGACCTTCAACATCTGCACACTGTAGCTCCGATTCGTTTCCGCATGTCCTCCCTTCCTCTTGCGCTGCAAGGACTATATTTTCTGTATCCGCATAGACAGCACGGAATGAGGCTCCATCGTCTCCCTGAAACATAGTACTTTCATTACTATGTATCAAAATATTGTTAGCATAAAACACACGTGAGGACGAACACACAGGTACATCTCAATAGCCAAATACGATTTAAACATTGTGTGCAACAATCAAAGGACAAGTATTCGACCAGTGATGATCTATTTCGATGGAAATGTCAGTATCCATACCTCTAGCTCTGCATGGACTGCCATGAATGGTTGTATTGGAGAGGAGGCATCTGCATCTCCCTGAAACACAGTACTTGCATTAGTATGCTTTTCAATATTGGAAACACAACACACACTTGGGGTCGAACGCACAGGTACGTATAAAGAGATAACCGCAAATGATGCATTGTCCAAAAGAATCAAGGAAAATCCAAATACGAGCACATTTCATCGACTTATTTCAACGATTCCTTTACATCTGCATCATCTAAATGAGATGTTGTGATTGTGGTGGAAGCTCCGTCGTCTCCCTGAAACACAGCACTTGGATTAGTATGGTTTTCAATATTGGAAACATAACACACACTTGGGGTCGAACGCACAGGTACATATAAAGAGATAACCGCGAAAGATGCATTGTCCAAAAGAATCAAGGAAAATCCAAATATGATCACATTTCATCGACTTATTTCAACGATTCCTTTACATCTGCATCATCTAAATGAGATGTTGTGATTGTGGTGGAAGCTCCGTCGTCTCCCTGAAACACAGCACTTGCATTAATAGGGAAGAAAGTATAGCAAATGGAATCATGTTATATGATCACGCATGATGGAGCTGTCATTGTCCATACCTCGTGCTGCTGAAGAATATCTATGGATGTTGCAAATGTAGTGCGCACTTCCGAAAGCTGTTGCGCCGATTCGTATACTTGAATGTCAGGCTCTGCATCAAGAGCAGGGGTTGACGCTCCATCAACTGCCTGAAACATAGTACTTGCATTAGTGAGGATTACAATTGCGAAAACATAAAATACACCTGGGGTCGACAGCACAGGTACATATCAACGGCTAACCACGAATTAAACATTGTGTAGAATAATCAAATGACAAGAATTCCAGCTCTGATGATGACGCTCGATGGAGCTGTCAGTATCCATACCTCCTGCTGGTGAGGAACATCTAGAAACGTTGTAGATGTGGCGGACGCTTCAGCATCTCCCTGAAAGACAGTACTTGCATTAGTATGGATAACACTAATTATAACTGAAAACAAACACCAGTGGACGATAACTAAGGTGTATATTAATTGGAAAGCAGTAACCAAACATTCTGTAAAATAATTACACGATAGAATAAAACTATTACTTGACATGCATAAAACAAGTCTGTAGCGGATTAGCCTAGTAAGATTACCTCATACGCGCTAGAAGTGGTTGATAACTGCGACAACCTCAAGGATATAGAATGTTCTTGCTTCAGATTCAAGGGATAGTCAAGAAGTTGTAAAGGTCAATTAATGATTGATAATGAAATGCCAATATTAAAAATAGCCATGTAAGCCGACAGAATACTTGAAAAATGCTCAATACAGCACAGTTCCCTGTCCCCATATATATATATACATTGCGTTTGTGGGTTATGAAATCGAAAAAGAATATATTGATAAATGTCATTATTCAAAAAAGTATACACTCATATCAATATCGAAATTATTACAAGGGATAGAACACCTACAATATCTATTAATCCATTCGGCTACACAATACCGCTAGGCGTAAAGCTAAATCCGGACACTTGACTCACCGGTGGCGGAATGTGGACAAATAGAGTGGGAATAGCGTTTTCGCGCAATTTCCGTGTCGTTCGACGTTTATTCTTCTTTGTTACCCAAGAAGTTGTGTACATGTCCAAGGAAAAGTGCCTGCTGCAGATGCTGTATCGATCACCCCTCTTGTCCTCTAAGACTTGTTGGACTCTACTTTCCAGCTCATACAGTGGATATCCGCAATGTCTGACCCATTCTCTTATTCGATCAACAGTTTTCAGGAATACATGCATTGTAGTTCCTTCAGATTTCGCATGGGTCTTCGAAGGGCAACCGCTAATCGAACAGGCAGGCATTGTTGATGAATCTGAAAAGTAAATATCAACATTATTATACAATCTTCAAGAGTAAAGATTTGATACAAAAGTAAATGAATCATACAATGATCAATGCAAGGTTTGTTTTGGTCGCAGGAACTATACCAGTTCATTATGTGCTGCTTAGTATTTGCATAAGTTGCAGAAATGTATAATTGATGTGACTGAAATCTGAACATGTGACTCGTCCCTTGGATGTTCTGTCTTGCACGAGAAGGAAACATGCTAACATTATTGATTGGACCCCCGAAGGATGCAATTCAATCACAATAGTCACAGATGAAAATAAATAGATCTATTGATAGCATAGCAATGGAAACTCAAGTCAATACCAATGAGACCAATGAACATAGCACTATTTTGTACTCTACTGGAAAATAGATAGACATTTAAAAATCTGCGAAATATGACCAGGATACATGGCCTTACCTTGACCAACAAACAGATGGGTTCAGCAAGCAGAGCAGTATGTTGCGGGAGAATAGGTGGATGGCCACAGGTAGCGCACTGATGGGTATGCTCGAAGCGGTCGGTCACAGAGTTCACGGATAGCACGACGACAAGCAGATTAGCATAGATCTCAGTGGTTCCCAGGTAGCACGTTCAAGAGTTGACTTGCAAAGCACAAAGATGTTCTCATGAGACATATCGAGTGGTTTTTAAAGTATTAGAAACTGGGGTGTGTTTGTGAATGAATGACGTATGTATGTCGTGGTATTAGGGGGGCGGCCTGCCTCAGGGGAGGCCTGCCTGGAGACACGGGGTCTGAGGAGGCCATGTGACCGATGGCCCCTTGGCGTGGGACACCTTTTGAAGTGTACATGTAGTTTGGCACCTTGGCCTTTCGCGCCCCGGACAGCCCCCCATGCCAGCGCTCATCCCCGGGTGTGAACCGCCTTTGATAGAGGGAGGTGGGATTGATGGCCCTGGGGCGTGCAGATAAGGCACAGGAAGACTGCTGAATGGAGACACACTTATGTGGATTGCAGGGGGGCGGCCTGCCTCAGGGGAGGCCTGCCTGGAGACACGGGGTCTGAGGAGGCCATGTGACCGATGGCCCCTTGGCGTGGGACACCTTTTGAAGTGTACATGTAGTTTGACACCTTGGCCTTTCGTGCCCCGGACAGCCCCCCATGCCAGCGCTCATCCCTGGGTGTGAACCGCCTTTGATAGAGGGGGTGGGATGGATGACCCTGGGGCATGCATATAAGGCACAGGAAGACTGCTGAATGGAGACACACTTATGTGGATTGCAGGGGGGCGGCCTGCCTCAGGGGAGGCCTGCCTGGAGACACGGGGTCTGAGGAGGCCATGTGACCGATGGCCCCTTGGCGTGGGACACCTTTTGAAGTGTACATGTAGTTTGGCTCCTTGGCCGTTTGCGCCCGTCACAGCCCCCCATGCCAGCGCGCATCCACCGGCGCGAACCGCCTTTATGTCAATATACAGTATATCGCCTTTATATCAATGATAGTATATCGTTGCTTATCAATAACAAATGCCACATACCGGAGATTCTTGTGAGCACAGACCCACACTTCAACCGGTGTATTATAGTGGCCAAGACCCTAGGGCCTGTATAATCCAATGGTAATTGTTAGTATAGATATATGTGTGACTTTTATAGAGACATAACCTACTGAAAGACTTTGAACAAGTGTTATTTAGTGCATGCATTATCGAGAATATGTTATGTTAGCTTAGATAGATAGTGACCACCCTGCACAGGTGTCTGACGTCCATCCTTGAATGGAGACACACTTGATTCATTTAAAAAATCGAGACAAACGTTGTTAAAATATATGTGGTGTTTTATTTTGTATCTTATTTTCATGACACATAAATACAAGACTTTAAAGATTATACAGGTCAGGTTGCAGCACAGCGAGAGAAAATCCCCTGTACTGACCGCTGTCACTCGGGAACGTTTCTCTAATGGCACGAACGGCACAGGCGGGTATCACTCTTCCAACGCGGTGTCCAAGCCTCCCGTGAAGCCACCATGTAAAGGAACGATATGCCACCAGCCTGTACCACCTGTGAAAAGGAATGAAACAAACTGTTTTTAAATGACCCAGATAAGTTTAATAAACGTTTGTTGTCAATGACAATTCTTGTAACTAATGGCATTTTACACGGACAAATGCTATCTAGACAATGCACACTATTGAATGACTTACATGCGTTACAATAATATGTAGATGTAATTTTGGATATAGTAGAAGAACATGAAATAGGAGTGGCATGACAAGCAGAGTATACTTACTCGTTACTCGGATTACGAGGACGAACAGTTGCTCGAAGTTCGTGCATAAGCACCATCATTATTCTCACGGCCTGTGTGAGGCAGGCTGCCCTGAAGTCTGGCAGCTCGGTGATGCATTGCGGTCGTGGCTCGCCTTCCGAAATGTAGGCCAGGCATCCCGAGTTTTCTCGGCAGCAGCAGTTCTCGTCCTCAGTTGGCATTAGCTCGCACCGATTGCATGTGCACCAGGTGGAGACGCCGTCCATTCGACTAGGCCTAGGCTCTTCATCTGTTGATTCGTCCTGCCAACTGCCGTCCGAATCCCCATCGTTTTCGCGTGCTTCCCTTTCCAGTAGTTCCTCCTCGGTATACTCGGGCTCATACATGTAGGGCATTATTGTAGCCATTGTGTGTTAAACAAACTAAAATAATTTATAGCGGTGGTACTGATATCTGTTCACACGAGCTACAAGCGGCGAAGGTAGCTGACCAGAGCACTGAAACGAGTCACAGAATACTCAAAGTAACACAGAAAGAGGAATAGAATCGAAAATCTGCTGCTGTGTGTTGTGTAACGGTCTGTTTATACTTATTGAGGAGAGAGGCATCCTGCCATTTCCATGGCGACACGTCATTAGCTTAAGCGCAGCGAATGTTGACACAAGACGTGCTTTGGCATTGGGAAATGGGCGGTACGAGTCTGCTGATGACAGGCTTAGGGGCGGGGGAATTGATTTAGTGCCGCAAATGAAGGTCCGCCAGGGCGATCGGGGAAAAGATAGGATTATTAGAAAATGGCGGCTCCCTGGTGCTTGTTTTTGCGTGCGTTTAATGGACGAAAACACGGGTAAGGTCCATAGGAAAGTTTTCTAAAATCGAGCCACTTAGGCTTAAAAAAACATGGCCGACCCGTTGGGACAATAAACATTTTTACTAGACCATGCCTTTAATTACAGATGTCAGTGTAGGTTAAAACAATGATAAACTCCTTCATAATGGGAGGGTTAGTATATTAGTCACAAGATTCAGCCTTGGTAGGGGCTCCCAACTGGGGCGGGGGGTGCAATTACTTACAAAGCATTAGTACAAGCCTAATAAATAAACATAGACAACTGCTCCTGTGGGGGGAGGGGTATGAATTTCACCCAAGCAGTTCAGGGAACACAATTGATTTAATGAATCACATTATGTTGACTCTCAAGACAAAGGTCGATAATGAAGGTAAACAGATTACACAGACGTTCAAAGTAGCAGGAAACAGTAGCAAACCATGCAGCCACCAATGGAAGATCTGAATTTCCATAACGGACATGCCCCAGAGTTATGCTTTGAATGTTTTCCAACCAAGAAGGAAGTGATAAACATTTACCAGCCATAACAAAACCGATAATTATAATCAGGATAATCAAGTCCCTGAGACTTGCCAACATTGATATCAGCACAGTCAATACATCAGGACGACATTTCAGAAGGGTTGACTGTGCAAAGGAAATGAACACTATCTGAGCCTGCAAGGTCATTGTAGGTAATACATTGGCAGGGACACCAGACAATCAGCCAGAGACATACACTATCTTATCAGGCGTACATTTTCCCCCCAAATGAGTCAACATAATTGTATAATAAAATGGGATGGCATGATTGTGCAGAGTTAAGAGCAGTTAAGATAACTTACTCATTGCATTCTTTGTGGATTTATTAGTGACACTTTGTTTGCGACATTGTTGCTTCGCTGTAAAGGAACACCTTTGTTACTTATATAGAATATTTTTGTCTTTTCTGGTGTGTTTTATCTCTCTTGCCGATGTATCTGATGCCTGGATGTGCAGCCATGTGCTAATGTGTTCACTACATTACTCATAATGCACATGTTATAGCAGTGGCTAACAATACTACTGATGGAGCTCTTGCAACACATGGGTCAACGCATCAATATGTATATCGCATTCAGTCGGCTCCTTGAATGTATTGATCATATCTAAATATGTATGGGGTGGGAGGCCTTATAATATAGCCAGCAACACAGGCATCAATGATACCATATCAAATGAGAAATGTAAGTAAAATCCCTCGGGTCCAAATTTTCCTTTTGGGAAACCTAGATAAAAGATATTACATGGGTCCTAACAGAATTGGCATTTTAAATATTTTACACAATAGGAGCAGGAAGTATTATTTATCCTTTTAAATAATGCTTCCTTCTCTCATTCTGTAAAATATGTTCAATGTCAATTCTATTAGGATCCACCGAATTTAACCACCCTACAGTAAGTTCTCACTAAAGTATCACTTTCAAATGATGTTTTTCTTCTCTCGCTGTAAATATAACAAACATACTTCTGTTATCTTATGGCAGGGCCTAAAGTGAATTGTTCGTTTTATAAAATCAGTATAGCTTTCCTCAAGGACAAAGCAGACAGAAGCAGCCATCACCTTCACCCTCAGTAAGATTCCCTGAGGCTCCTAATGAGCCGCATAATTAAGGGGCGGTTACACTAGGCCATGAAACTTCACTGCCAGAACTTTATAAGCATTTGAGAACTTCTGTGAATCTCGAATAAAGTGAAGATATGGCTTTTTCAGGTTCAGTTGAAAGTATTTGCCCAAGCCTACAACAACTATCTTACATGCTTTGTTTCCTTTCGAATTTCGTTTTTATAAAGGTTTTATCCATATAACATTAATAAACATTGCAATATCAGATGTGGTACAAGTGCTTCAACTACAGAAAAGCAAAGAAAGGACCTCAACCATGGCATTAGTCAGTGAAGATCTCTAGTGTACTTTCTGACCATCTAATAATTAATACAAATGATCACTTTGTAGGCCATGTTTCATCTTTTCGTGTCTAGAGATGCACCATAGTTACTTCACCCCTTTTTTTCTTTTTTTCCCCTTCCCCTTTTATTCATCCGACCTCAAAATATCAATACCGCGCAATCCCAACTACAATTATGCTCCCACTAAATTACATGACAAACACAACCTATTTGTGGGACATACGTAATACTGATTACAAGGCGATCCTTAAGGTGCTTATAACACTCTTTACCAGAGTTGGCTTCTCAGCGAGAGTCTTCGCCGACCAAACCAGCAGTTTCATGTCAAAGATCTAATACAACCTAAGACCCTTAAAGCAGTCGTGATCACCCTCAGAGCGATGTGCTGGGTGAACAATTTAACAACACACTTGGAAGTTGATTGGCGAATACGGCAAGAATTGGGATGATCTAATTCCCTGTGCTTTTTTTTACTGTGGGAAAGCCCCTACAATTATCTATGGGGTTTATTCACTTTAAGCTTGTATATGGCCGAAATACAAGAGATGTGCTGGACATCATGAGGGAAGAATGGGAAGGGCCACAGGCTCGGCAGACCAGCGACCATCCCATGATGTAGACCACTTTGGATTAGATAATGAAGGTACAGGAGACGGTCAAGGAAAACCCCAGAGCAGTTCAGACCCACTAAGAGAAATCCTCGGGAGGATAGCTCATGGGCAACATGCTCGTCTTGGAAGCAAGACGATGTGGCGCAACACAGGTTAAATCCCCAGGTCCACGCTTAGAAACCTCTGGGTATTAAGCACGTTATAAATAACCTATCATATCATATCTTATCATAAAAATACAACCGCTAGGCTATGCACCTTTTGAGTGGGCGAAAAAGTCATGGTCCTGCTGCCCACCATGCAAAACAAGTCACTGGCCAGGGGGCAGGGCCCGTGTGTCATCATGAAAGTGATGTCAAACCTAAACTACAAAGTCAAGAAGGCTGACGGAAGAAAGCCCTCCCAGTTCTGTCATACTAAAAAATGTAAGGTATGACGGGAGAATAGTAAACCTGAACTTGTATCATATGAAAGGAACACCCGGAAGACTCTGCTACTAACTTAAGCTGATGTGGTCATTTTATCACCAGCCTCCCCACATCTTGCCACAAGGAACAGGTCAAGTTGCTAGTGAGATACTCAGGTGTGTTTTCAACAAAGCATGGATGAGAGCAGGGAGTAGTACATTAAATTCTAACAACATCTGGAAGAGTCATCAGAGTAAAGCCTTACTGTCTACCGGAAGCACAAAAGAGGATCATCAGGTAGAAGTTAAAGAAGATGCTGGACCTTGGAATGATGGAAACGTCCTACAATGAATGGTCTTCCAGCATCGTGTCAGTGCCCAAGCTCAACAACAGTTGGAGATTCCATATAAACTTCAGGTGTTTAAACGAAATTTCAAAGTTTGATGCCTACCTCATCCACCGTAAAAACAAAACGACCCGGAACAAGGACTCTTACCCTCGCATTTTAAGATGGTTCTTGGCTGTACGGCCATATTCTTTTTGGTAGGATATCAAGCCAGCTCTAAGCAAGCCAATGTCGATTTTCTGTCCCAGTATCCCCAAGCAGTCAGAAACTGAGAGTAGGAGGGGGCTTGGTAGAAGGGATGGAGGTGTGTGACAGGGTCAGATAATTAACCCTGTCCTTAGGGGATGGGAACCCTTCTAAACATGGGATCAGAGGCCTACCAAGGGGAATCCCGGAGCCAGTCCTTCCCCAGAGTTGGGGTGTGGGAGTTGGGAGGGCTCCAGCTCCTGTTACTTCTTAATGTGCCAGCATGTATGGAATGATTACCACTGCATATCACCCTATACCTGTGCTACGCAATTCTGGCCAGTTTCTTTCGGTTTGCTCCACAGAACGTCAAGTACTAGTACCCCTAGCAGTGGGATAGCCAGTGGACAACCCAACCCCGTGAGTTACAGCAAAGGTGGACAGGACACGCAGAAATATGTGCAGTAGCCAGACCAAGCAGATGCTGCTACATGATTTGCACCATTACAACTCCAGGGCTAGCGAGTGCACAAGCACTCCAGCAATGTCCACATACTCAGACATTTTACTCACCTGCGCAGGGGCCACTGAGCAGTATCTTCTCAAAGCCACCATCCCGAACTGTCTGACAAGTCAGCACACAAATTGCAACATTGAACACTGTGGGCTACCATTGCCTGAGGCTCTGGTAAAAGGCTTACTGGAAAAGGGCGGGCTTAAGTCCCCTCTCCGATGTTTTCTTACTTGCATCAACTCCCCTGGTAAAAGGACAGCCCACGGTTGTCCTGGGAACCATGCGCTGAGGATGAGAGACAATGGAGTGGGAAGAGGGAGAATAAAGAGAGAAAAAGCAGCAGGAAGGTTTGGGTTATTTAGATGAGGTCAAGGAGGAAAAGGAGGACCAAGAGACCAAGCGAGGGAGCATTGAGGAGACTTTGTGAAAGAGTATGTGAAGTGAGGTGGTGGTAGAAAGTGGTATTTGAATGCCAGGTGAGTGAGTGAGATTAATAGAAAGAGTAGGGAGTGAATAAAAAGGTGACAGAGGAAGTGAATAGAGTTTAACTGTATGAGAAGGTTTGAGTGGAGTGACAGTTTTAGTGTGGAGAAGGGATAACAGTAACAGTGTGGAGAGTGGAGAGAAATAGCGAAGAGGAAGTTGTGCAGTAATAGATTAAAGAGGTGAGAGCAGTAGTAGTGTTGAGAGAGTGAGAGTAGTAGTGGTGTGGAAGAGAGAGAGTAGCATGGAGCCAGATAGGAAGGTGGAGGTAGGTATTAAAGAGAGAAATATGGTAGGGATAGAAGAGGAAGTGTAACTGAGGAAGAGGAGAGAGGGTGGGTAGAGTGGTAAGGAGGAAAGTAGAAGGAGGAAAAGAAGAGCGACAGAGAGAGAGCGAGAGAGAGAGGAACATCATGGCATGGAACAATAAGACCAAGTGAGGCCTGAGTATCTGGAAGGTACCAACCCTGACATTGGACCATATTGGGTGAATTAGATCAGGGACTACCTAGATTGTTCCCAGAGTGAGTGTTTGATAGAGAAGGCGTACATAGAGAAGGCATTTGCCTTTAAGTCACCACCCTTAGCAAGTCAGATTTCTAGATAGTATGGGTTACCAATTTCTCATGACATCCCTGGGGTTGAGGGGCACCTGGGTTAGGGAGGGAACAGCCTTCACCTGAGGAGATAGGGACAGCCCTTTGCAAGCCCCTGTACTAGTATGAAAAGAAAAACTCTTGAACTGTCTTTTAAAGTTGGTGTTTTCTTGAGAACATCTGGGCCAATACCTTTCCATTATCATTAATTACCAAATATTCCTGTATCTTATTTCCTATGGTCTCTGTCATTGAATTCTCCTTTAACAGGAAGTTGTTACAAATCCACTTTCCCTGTTTAGCCTGACTGAGCCAAACCCGGACATACTAGGTTGTGATCTGTCCATGGCATAGAGTATGACATCTTTCCACCAACCAGGGAAGGAGACATTTATTCACTACAATTAGGTCAATTTGTACAAAGGAGTCATGCTCCTGCCAGTAAATGCTGAATGCTCCTTCATTCTCTCCAGGAATTGGCTAGCTCTAACACCTTATTTACGGTATTGAATTTCACATCTTCTCTTTCCTCTGAGTCTTTCCACTGTTGACTCACCTCTTCCAGACGGTTTTTCTCAGGATCTAACCCCATGTTAAACTCTCCTGCTGCCAGTATTACACCTACTGCAAGGATCCCCAGTGCGTGACTAACCTCCTCCCAAAACGGACCCACATTAGAACAATACATTGAGGCCACAGTCACATGCCCTAACATAGCATCTTAAGAAAGAGATATTGCCTCTTGGCATCACCTTTAACCTTGTCCGCCTCAAACTTACACCCTGAGCCTATCATAACTGCCACTCCTGCCCTCCTACTACTCCCGGAGGAAAAGTACACCTTTAGTAACTCTCTCCCTCTTCTGGTGGGTTCCTTCCCTTTCATGAACTGAGTTTCCTAGGCACACAACATTTCTAGCCTTTTGAAGTCTCTCTTTATCAAATACCTCTTGTTCAGAGAATTAAGGCCCCTCTTCTCTCTCCTTATTTCTCATTTCTACTCTCCCCATAGATTAACATCGTTAGTATCTCTTGCTATCTGCTACTCCTTTTGTGGCTGGGTAAGCACCCTTCCTTTTGACAATAATAGACCATGGCACACAGTACACTACAGGTATAATTCATAAATAAAACAATAATTGCAGCTCTGACCGTCTTCTCCTT
Organism: Ambystoma mexicanum; assembly: GCF_040938575.1. Classification (NCBI taxonomy): domain Eukaryota; kingdom Metazoa; phylum Chordata; class Amphibia; order Caudata; family Ambystomatidae; genus Ambystoma; species Ambystoma mexicanum. Next base: position 564,249,433 of record NC_090935.1, read on the forward strand.
CGACCCACAATGTTCTTCCCCTGTTGGTTGAAGATCTTAGGCCCTCAACATAATGAAACACATGCAGAATATCTCTGACTGCTTCCTCCTCTTTCCCAGGGTATAAAAGCTTAAGGGGCACTAGTCCCAATGTCGTCCCACTCAAGAACCCCCAGTTGAAATAAACCAACTCCTGAAAGCCCTCTCAGCTTCCCAACTCACCCCTTCTCAGCAAGCATGGCGTCCATCCTTTCTTCCACTTTTCATTGTATCTGATTCCAATTCCTTTCTCCAACAACCCTCTTGCCCTTTTTCTCTTTTCTTTACCTACCTTTCTCCCCTTATGCTTTCCTCTTCAACCCTTGTTTCTTTCCCACCCACCCCACACTCAAACCCTAAATCACTCTTCCCTTTATTCCCTTTAAACTCTTCTTTAATACTGTTTCCTACACTGCCCCACTCCTATCTTGGTTTCCCTGATAGCTCACGTCCTTCACACTCTAGTTGCACTCCTCCACTTCATCCATATTCCTCCTTGGGCCTTTCATAATCCTCTCCACTTTTGCCGACCCCTAACGATACTACATTTCACACCATTCAATATCGAAATCCCTTCTCTCGCTCTCCCCTCCTCTCTTGTTCTCTCCATTCCCCTGTTCCTCATCACGGCTCCATTACTCCAAAAACCCCACTCTTTGCATGTCATTCTGGCCAGTTTCCTTATTATACTCAGCCATCCAATTAATTTAAGGCCATGAAGGGACCATTACATTTAAAAAATGTCCCTGAGTTTATCCTCATCTCTTGACTGTCCCCAGTGACAGTGTCAGGTCTTGATGCCGTGAGAGCCAAAGTACTCCTCTGGGGGCACTGCAACGGTCATGTCAGAGAGGGGTTGGGTCACTACCATTTCCTTACTTTCTGCGGCTATAACTAGGAACTGCTGATAGGGAGGCATACAATTTTTGCATAATGTCTGTATGCTGCAGTTTTTTTTTGGTCTTCAATTATAAATTAAAACAATTACTATAATTTGTATGTTTCGTTCTACCTGATATATCTTTTAAAACCTTACACTACAAGCCACATGATCTATCAGTAACACACCACACATTTGTTATGGAGGGAACGTCCAATTAATATTTTATTTGGATTTGACAATGGAATCTAGAGATTTGAATCAGAACAATCAGCAAGACAAACAATAAAAATTTCTGCAAACATTCACAAGCAACCAACATACCACAACTTGCTCGTAGTAACCAGTAAACAATAGAATACCACACATATTTCAATGGGAAACTGTTCTAATAATTTTACAAGATGGATGGAGCTAAGATTTGAATTACATTAAGGCTTTGGAACGAGGTGGAGAGACGGCCTCATTACGAGTACAGCGTAGACGTGGCGGAAAAACCAGCAGGCTGCCACCGGACGGGTCATTCCATTGCGCCTGCATGATTGCGGAATCACCGGGGTATTACAATCCCGGTGACCCGGTATTTCTGGAGGCGGAATTCTGTTAAAGCCCATTCCCATGAAGTCCCATTGGACTCCATGGGGATGGGGACAATGGAAACACTGGTTCCATCTCTGACGGAGCCGGTGTTTCCATTTCCGCCTGCAGGTGTGCCGGGTAATGCCCGCCAGGGCAGACCTGGCGGGAGTGACACCTCCCGCCTGCAGAACTCGGAATCAACCGGTCTGGAAACAACGGTTTTACCGCCACCGTTGTTTCCGGACCGTCAGGGTCGTAATGAGGTCCACTAGTGTTCCAGCAAGCTCAACTGGCAGCATGCTCTAAAGACAAAATACATATTCATATACAGAGGCAATACACAAAGTATAGCAAATAATCACTGTTTTGTCAAAAAAAAGAAATGTAATAAAAATCTTTAAAAAAAGAGTCAGATAATTTTATTCCCAAGAGCAAACTTTAAAAAAAAAATATTTTGTTGGCGACAAAGCTGGTTTGCTCCATTGTAGCACCAGGAAGTGAGGTGTCACAAATGGTATTTCGAGGTTGGCAGTAACCCGCTGGTTGCACCGGTGGTTTACCGCCAGCCTCGTAAAGAGGCCCTATTTCTTTTTGAAGTCATAGGGCTCCCCGCCCCATGCCTTGGAGTTCACTAGCCTTTAGGCTTCCACGTCACGAGGTGGGGTAGCCCTCAGACTTTATAAAGAAATAGAATCTTGTTTTAGTCACTCTGCCTTCATAAGGAAATTATTTCTGTAAACAAATTCTTTGTGAATGCAGAGTGATTTCAAATAAAAACTTAATTTTTGTCCGTTTTGAAAAAATCTTTTTTGAAAAAAATATTTCTTTCAAAAATGTTTTTTTCAACGTTTCTTTAAGACATGGACGGGGCCCACTGTACCGCAGGGAGTGTGGGGCCCCAGTTACACCTGTGTTTGTGAGGTTTTCAGAGCGGCTTTGTAAACCAATGCAGCACTACTCTGCACACCGACTTCGTGTTCCCTAAAGAGTCCGGCTTGTTAATCACAGACACAAACTGATTCATGTTGTAGGTATCTCTCATTCATCATTCCTGGAAAGGGGTAGACAGGATTGCCATTAATCTCACAAGAAGGGCACAGCCTCAGCTGAACCCTCATCTGGTTCCTGTCACTTGTTCAAAACAAATACGATCTCGGAAAAGGGGGTGGAGGGCAATGGGGAGGCAAGCTAAAGGCTCTTTCTACACTAAAAGGTCAGGTAAGCAAAGGTGCCAGCCCAACCTTGTGTTGCCTCTAGGGCAGTTGTGTTCTGAGTGGCACTGCCCCTAGATGCCTTGTGGCATGATCAGCATGAACATTACTTACCTGTTAGCACGGGAGGTTGGTGGTTCCATCGATTCAGGAAATGTCCAATCCTAAGCTCTTGAAAGGAATCCCCACAAGTGAATGTCACGCCACTTACCAGGAGACCGGGGTTTTCTGTTCCTGTTCCCCTTGCTCCCTCCTGGCAGATCTACCCACGCTTTCACGTCTGGGGATCCGCCCCCCGGAGGGTGCCTAGGGTCCGTGTTGACATGCCTCTGCGCATGCGCGGAGAAATACGTTCACGTTTCCGCGCATGCGCAGTAGACTGGGCCCTCGCCACCTTGCATCTCAAGCCTCTCGGGTGCTGGCGGCCCATAGAGAGGAGCGTAGATCAAGAACAAGCCGCGTCTCAACGCGTTTTGTTCTGGATCGTGTTGCTCGCTCCGCTCGGTGCTCCAAGTCTTGTCATGTTCCCGGTCCTGTGACCCTGCTCCTGTTCACCAGTTCACTGCCTTGCTTCTTTAGTCCCTTTCTGGTCGTCTCCTTTTCTCCTGGAGGTCTTCCTCTCTGCCTGCCTGCCTCCCTGTCAGTTGGTTCTTCTGTTCCTGGATTGGCTTCTCTTGGTCTGTTTCTTGGTCCCGTTTGTGGTTCCCCTTCCTGTCTGTGGCCAGTTCCAATTGCCTGGATTAGTTCCATATCCTCCTGCCTGCCATACTTCCTCTGTACAGTACTAATACCTCCTGGACCCTAGTGGGGTGCCTCAGTCTGGTCTGCCTTCTTCTCGCCTGCTGCCTGCATCAGTCATCTCCTCGCCTGTTGCCTGCACCAACCATCCTCTCGCCTGATGCCTGCATCAGTCATCTCCTCGCCTGTTGCCTGCATCAACCATCCCCTTGCCTACTGCCAGCACGAACCATTTCCGCACCCGCCAGCCTGCATCAGCTATCTCTTCGCCCGCATTGGATCACCAGTCTCTCTTTGCATCTGTTCATTTACTTCATGGACTTGCTTCTCCAACACTACTCCTTCTGGTGATCCTCTTCAAGTGGAGAACTACAGTACTTACGCCTCTCCTGCCAGTGCTTGCACTGTCCCGACATCAAGAAAATCAGGAGAGAGCGAACCGTGACATTGGGAGTCGGTCCATCTTCCACCCAGTACCCATTTTGGGTGGAGGAAAGGCTGGTACCCCGTGTCATACGCTCATCTGGAAACAACAGTCAGTCTGGCTGCAACTTCAAGGTCTTCAACCAAACCAACAGGTACACTGCACGCTCGTGATACTCACCTTAACAGTGAAAGTGGCAGCAGATACGTGTTTGGCAGATTCCTTTATTCACTACTGTCAAGGTATGTTAGTGAGGGTCTTCAGTCTAACTTCACTTGGGGTTTTTAATAACATATTAATGGCCCAAACCTGTTCCACATTGTATATGAATGAGTTGGCAAAGCATGTCATCCATGACAAATGACTGTACATCATGGGCATGAACATAAAGCCAAGACAAGGGTGATGATCTTCTGGAGATAACAAATAACAAGAACAAACCAAAACCAATTTGTTGTGGCCTTGAAGGACGACAGGACGCTGTAGTGAGTCTACTCTACTTTATTAAATAACAACTAGTGTGGACTGGTACATGTCCAAGTTCTCATCAAGCACGTACTTACAGTTCAGTTAAGTTCAGGACTTCCCCAGTTGAATCACTGAGGGAATTGGGTGCACTAGGATGGCACGCTGTAAGCTTCTAGGGCCCCCAGGTAGCCTCCTGTGGCTGTGGTGTTACACCCTAGAAGCTGTGATGTACGGCTGCTGGAAGTTCTCACTATATTGGCTCCTCATCAGGAGCAGCGCTGTGGGCGACCGCTTCATCTGGCGGGCTGCCAGCTCTGACCCGGGAAATGTTTTCCCGCGGAGCGTGGGCTCGCGAGATCACGTTACGTGTGATCTCGCGAGAACACGCTCCCGCGATCGTGTGATATCCCCACACAATTCAAAGTAAATGAGGGGAGACTATCGAACGCAAGTCAAAATACACCAATCTACGAATAATCATCACAGCCTCTGGAAATGTTACCGAAGCCAGAAAATACCTTCAATTAAAGCCCATGCAAGTGTTCTTTTACAATCCAAACTATGTGGCATGAGCCCCCCCTCCCCGCATCCCCCCGTGACATTCTGCATCAATGTTTATTGGGCCAGTGTGGACTGCATGTGCACGCACACTGTGGTCCAGGGCACTGCCGCTCAGTGGCAATTTGCTACATAGCAGCAAATGTGCCCAGCCTGCCTGGTGGTGCACTGGTGCCTGCACCCTGCAGCCCATGTGGGCTCCAGATAATCTGGGTCTGGGCCGGCGGGTCACAGGGAAATCGAAATGAAGCTCAAAGCATAGTGCGATTTTCAGCAGCCTCCCCCTACACCAAACGGATGAGTAATTTATCCCATCCAGGGACAGGCTGCCCGGCACAGGCTCAAAAAAGGGTCACGGCACAGGCAGCAGTTCACACATCGGTGTGTGTGGCCGTGTGACCAGTTTATTTTAAAAAGCATTTTAAAAAAACTTTATTGTGTTTTTAAATGCACTGAACCGTTTACATTCTGAGGGGAGTGACACGTAGGCCAGTCCTGCATGAGCCCCCTCAGGAGAAGCAGCAGTACGCAATCAGATGCAAGAAGAATGCAGTGAGGGATCTAACCCGGGACTCGGAGAGAGAATACTATGTGCTTTAACCCACTAAGGGGCAGTCGATGAAAATAAGCCCTGATTTGAAAAAGGTCCAAAAAAAAAAGGGACCAAAACACGTGTCATCACAAAGGGCATCTATGTAATAAACTATATGTTGTAAAAAACTGGGCGCAGTCTCAACTTGGGATCTACTTCTTTAAACAGTCCTGTATGAGCCCTGTGGTGGTTCACTGGGCACAAGGGTGGGCCAGGGGGGCAACTGTCCCCTTTTCTGCCCCCCTGGCTCTGCCGCTGATTGTCCCTAAGTCTCCCCTGTCGCCCTCTTTGCTACATGAATCATCCTATTTAATCAGTTCAGCCTTTACTCTTTTTATGTAATCCTTGGTGACAATATCTATTCACTTCCCATTCAGAGGCCAGAGAGAATGGGTACCCCATCTGTAACTGACCCCCTTATCTCTTACCCATGTGGGCAACTATTGGCATAGTTTGCCCATCCCCAGGTTATAAACATAGAGATCTTGGAAAAGGCCTATTTTAGAGTCATGATACTTAATCTGATTGCCACTCTTGACTCTGTTTAAAATCCTCTCTGAAAATGAATGGAAGCATGCCACAACCAGCCTCAATGTCACCCTTCCCCCTCGGCCTCTCCTATTGGCCCTGTCAAATGTAATCTGCATCCCATCCTCATCCTTAAATATCTTTGGCCACCTTTTCCACATCCTTTTGTTCTCCTTCTCTGGTATCCTGAACAAACACAGCATTGCTCACGATTATCAATGTTGTCTATTTTCTCAAATTTCAGCCGTCGTGCCTCTGATTTCTTCGAGGATTGACATAATACCCCCCTTTGTGGCAGTTAAATTGTCCTCCTTCTTGTTCAAGGTTAGAATAGTCTGTCTCCATATTCTGTAGCACTTTGTGTTGGGTTTTATCTGGTTGAAACCTCTGGAGTGACGGTCTCCAACTCGTCTAGGTAGGATCATGGATGTGAGTTTCTCCTGTACAGGAGGTTATTTCACACGTGACCTTATATTTATCTGACCTCTAATGTTTACTTCTACTCAGGTCAGATACCTCTCCTTTTCTTGGTGCCCTATAAATGCAAAGTTCAATGGGGCAGAGTATGGAAGCATGCTTCCCATTACCTCCAGATTGAGGTCACTTCCAAGGTGCTTCACTGCACGACCTTTTCCTGATATATTTTTCCATTCTCCTTTTCCCTTTTGTCTCCTTTTTCTTTTCTGTCCTTTTTAAATGTTTTTCTTTTCTTTTTCTGCCTTCCTTTTAATCCCTTCCTTCTTTTTCTCTCTGTCTGACCATTCTAGTTTTCCTCTTCTTTCTGCCTTCCCTGTTCTCATTTCTCTCTTGTCATTTTTACCTTCTTCCTAGCTCTTCCTTTCTCTTTCTTTCTTTCTTAGTCCCTCTTTTGCCCTTCTTATACTTTTCCGCAAGGGGAATGTCTTTCTGATTTTAACTGCTTTCGGTCTGTTTTGGTTCCCTTCTTGGTGTCCCCACTCATTCCTTCCCTCCTGCATATGGGTCACTTTCCACCAAAATGTCTGCCATTGGACCTATCTGTGCCTTTTCCCCAGGAGTATTCTCCAGTTTCTTGATCTTTTATCTGTTACCACTTCTCCTTTGTCCTTTGTGGTCTTCACCGTGAGGGGAACCCTCCCCCATGTGGCCCCTATCTATGATGCCTTTTACCTCGGCCTCTGTGTTATTCTCCTGTATGGGTCTGCCACTCTTTCTCGGACCAAGATGGCCAGTGGGGAACTGCCCTTCCCTTGATGGTACTTCTTGGTCTTTCTTGTGGGATACTTTTCTGCCTTATGTTTTGTGTCGCCCTACTCAAATCATCTGCCAGTGTCCAGACCTTGACAACCTTCTTCTTTCTCCTCTCCCCCACTTAGTACCAGCTCTCACAGGGGAGATGCAATGCAGCTAGCTGTTTTCCCCTCCTCAAAAGGGCTCTTGTTTAAATCCTGGATGTGTGGAGGCACACCGCTTAATCCATCCTCTCCTTTCTTCTACTCTGGGGTCTATTCCGGAGTGTTATAGGGAAAACGGGTTCCAGACATCAGAGACGCTCTAAAAGGACCCAGTGGACCGTCCTGCCTTTAAAGTAGTCCTGGATGAGCTATTTTGAGAGAAACTCAAAACACTTCACTTTTGGTTGGGCCAGGCTCCGACTTTCACATGGACCTAATATTTGCCCCTCGGTCCTGCAGATCAGTGTTCAATGTTTCTGTTTTTCTTTACAAGCACAAGTATATTTCCAGCATTACCAGCCTTCCTCAGCTAGACATAGACAAAAGCATTCCTATGTTGTGTGCTTGTGGACCCTCCTGCTCATATTTGGATTAGATCCAACAAACAATTTTACATAGGTTTCCATTTCCAAAACAGATGACCCTGGCCCCTCTTAAAAAAAAACGAAAATAAATATGAACAAGCCTGGCACTGAGGCAGTGGCAGCCAGCAATTTTCTGGAAGGGAATCAATCATAATTGGTGGCCAGTCATGCTAGGGGTGTACCAGGGTTTATTTATTGTCTATTTTTAAGGTGCTTATACATCATTACGACCCAGGTGGTAAGGGGTTAACGGCAGCGTTAACAGCGCCGACCCTTACCGCCTGAGTACGAGGTCCCTTAGCGCCATGGCGCTTTTAACACCTGCTTTTAGCAGGTGTTAAAATCCATGGCGCTAAGGGACCATGGAGTTAATTACGCCACCGTAATTTACGGTGGCGTAATTAACGCCTTCCCCACTCCCATTATACCCTATGGGGCAAAAATGGGAATGGGGAAGGGTAAATGGGGATTGGGGACTTACCGCCCCGCCAAGGTCGGAATGGGGCGGTAAGTCCGCCAACCACCATGCCGTAAACGTAGTTTACGCCATGGTGGTAAAGTCACGGCCCAGGCGGTAACTTACCGCCTGGGTCGTAATGAGGCCTCAAGACATGTAGTCTCAGCCTCATTATAAGTTTTTCCCGGCCTGGAAACAACGGTACTGGTAAGCTTGCCGGTGCCGTTGTTTCCAGACCGGCAAACTACGAATTCTGTGAGCGGGTGCCTTTCAGCCTGCCAGGTCTGACCTGGTGGGTGGAAAGGCACCCGCGCTCAGAACTTGACAGATGCACCGTCACCATTCAAGAGTGGTGCCGGTGCATACGGCATCCCCATTCCCATTGATTCCAATGGGACTCAAATGGGAATGGGGAGTAATATTTTCCGGCACCTGGGAATGGGCAATTACCAGGACTGCTGGGGATGTACCGCCCGGGAATTTCCCATTCCCGGGCGGCGGAACATTCATGACTCCGGCGGCAGTCGTGCCTCATTTACCGGCACGGCTACCACCAGAGTCATAATGACTGTGATTGTGTTTGATAAGGATACTGCATGGGTTGGGACCGCATGCAATTCATGGGGTTTCTACCATCCCCTGTGTGGACTGTCAATATTAGCTTTTTGAAAAAAGTTGACAATGATTATTTGTGTGTCACATGGCTGTGGTTCACCCATGACAGTTCACAGTGACTTCATTGTATCTAATTCAATTTGGTTGAGTTTTTTTCTGTAACTCGCTATGGTGCAAATATATGAGTGGGAGACCCCCTGCAGTGCCCCCTGTCGATCCCCTAAATTTATATTCACGATCCCCTCCCCCCACATATATTTGCTGCCAAATTCATTATACAAAACGCAACCGAATCAAAATCGACGAATTCTATTGGGTTGTAATCTTCCATTCCCTCTATGACTACTTTTAAGTCATTGTAAGTAGTGGGAATTATTTCAAGGTAAAGGCTCTGGCCATCACTCGAACAAATCCAGCTGAACCAAATTCATTGGTGCATGTCGTTCATTTGCATGGTTGCACGTTATTTCACAGGGAGCTTTACTCATGTGTAGCTTTGTAAGGATGACATGGTTACGCTAGTCACATTGTGTTTTATATCAAATTTCCACATGCACTAATGTAACAGCAGACATAATGGGTGCTACACGCATGGCCTGAGGATCCAGCCTGTGAGCTGGTTCCATGTAGTGAGTTGCATTCTCATGCCTTCCACTCCCCTCATTAAGGGGTTTATTAAAGTCAGTGCAGCAGACGATGCCCTGCTGAGTGACTCAAACAAGCAGTCAGCTTCTTCCCAGGTGAGGTTATGACATGGAATGCGCCCCTCAACAGAGACATAGGAATGCTCATCAATTACGAATCGTGGAGAAAATCCCATTCAGAAGCTGCAATGGATCATTGTATCTGTGCTACGAATTACCCGATGGAAAGTAGATGATATGATATATTAGGATTTATTTTTGTATTTTAATTTGAATTTTTTAACCAGGCACTCCCTCATTAAACATTGGAAGATCTCTACCCCACTCTTGCATTTGGGGTCGACATACTTACAAGAAAGGCAATGCAGGCAGCCTTGGTGTATGGATGAGAATAACGATTTGGCAACACATTTTCTGGGCAGGTTTGAGAATGGGACGTGGAAAACGAAGATTCAGAAAGGGACTAGAAAGCAAGCCACTTCATGCAGAGGAAGAAAGCCTGGCTTGCAGTTTCTAGAGAGCAGAATTTATCACTGGAACCTTTAGTTTCTTCCATAAAATGTTTTTTTTTCAAGAGTCCCGCGAGAAGATAGGAAAATACCAACAGGTCCAGTAGCAGAATCACAGTTAGGGCGGTGGGGGGAGGGGTCTTTACCCCTCCCCTGGAAGCAAAAAGTTGAAACGCAGATGACTTGGTTGAGGGCATGGCCTGGTGGAAGCTGAATCTTGCATTTCAAAGTTTGGGATATGGGAAAAATAGGTAGGTGGTTTAATATGTCAGGGGGCAAGTTGTATGACAAATCCCGAGGACGCACACCCCTGACAGTGGTTTACCTTTCTCATAGTTTTTCCAGGTTGTTCAGTGACATCCATCTGTCTGAAGTGAAGACAAGAATGAGAAAGAGTCTCTGCCATGTGGATAATGAGAGGGTGAGTAAAGGTCAAAGGGCCCATTGCATGCTGGGTGGTGTGGCTAAAGTCGGCGGGAATGCAGCGGTAACATAGTTACTGCCGCAGTATCGCTGCATCGCCTCACCACCCATCAATGGTTTTGGCAGTGGGGTGGAGGAAAAACCTCCAGCAAAATGCCAGAGGCAATCCGCCTCCTTACTGCCAAAATGTGGCCATTTTGGCAGAATTACCTCTGGTGGGAATTCTGCCGATACCACTTGGACTCCATAAATGGGGACTAACACTGCCTACCATCACTTGTAATATGGTGGTAATACCACCAGACCAGGTAGCGGTAACGGTAAATCTGTTTGGTTGTATTTCACCATACTTACCACCGAAATATCACCAAACATGCAATGAGGCCCAAAGACTAGGCGAGGCATCTGGAGCTAATTTGCCTACAAGTACTGTTCACACAAAGATGACAGGGTCTCCGAGATTCCAAGAGAACACTGAGTCCGAATTGAGTTGTCGAGTACACCCTAACAGATGGGATAATTAGTCACTGGGCCTCATTACAACCCAGGCTGTAAATTCCCTACTTTAACACCATGGTGTAAACTCTGTTTACACCATGGTGAATGGCGGATTTACTGCCCCATTCCAAGGTGAGTGGGGCGGTAAATCCCCATTCCCCATTTACCCTTCCCCATTCCCATTTTTGCCCCATAGGGCATAATGGGAGTGGGGAAGGCGCTAATTACGGCACCGTAAATTACGGTGCCGTAATTAGCACCAAGGCGGGTTAGCGCCTTGCATTTTAACGCCTGCTAAAAGCAGGCGTTAAAATGGTAATCAGGCGTTAAACCCTTAAAGCCTGGGTTGTAATGAGGCCCACTGTGTCGGAGAAAGGGAAGGTTTATTGTACAGGCTTGGGGAAATAGCAAAAGAAATAAAAACATTGCAGTTCATTATGATATGATATGATATGATAGTTTATTTATATAGCGCCTATACACAATGGGCCTCATTACATGGAAGGCGGTAAGGGTTAACGGTCACCGGTAATGGTACCGGTGACCGTTAACCCTTACCACCTTACTACGAGGTCCCTTTGCGGGTTGGTTTTTAACGCCTGCTAAACAGTTTGCGGGACCGTAATTAGCACCTTCCCCATTTCCATTCTGCCCTACGGGGCAAAAATGGGAATGGGGAAGGGCAATGGGGGAAGGGGGAATTACCACCCCGCCAACCTTGGAATAGGGCGGTAATTCCCCTTTCCACCAAGGCGGTGCCGTTATTTCACCGGCATGGACCAAGGTGCTGATAGCACCTTGGTCCTCCACCTACCGTGTAATGAGGCCCATTGGGCCTCATTCCGAGTTCGGAGGTAACCACGCCGCCATTTGCGGCATGGCTGCTTCCGAACTCGTCCAAACTCCGGCCTGGTGAATGGAGTAATTACCGGTCCATTCTGAGGTCGGAGGGACCGGTAATTCCCCATTCACCAGGGCCATTCCCCATTCCCATTGGAGCCCCCATAGGGCTCAATGGGAAGGGGGAAGGAGACAATAACGGTACCGTAAATTACGGTACCGTTATTGACCCCGGAGTCCCTTTGCAGGTACCGTCCTTAAAGCCTGCTAAAAGCAGGCGTTAAGGAAGGACCCGCAAAGGGAACTTGTAGTAGGGTGGTAAGGATTTAACGGCACCGGTCTCATTACCGGTGACCGTTAACCCTTACCGCCCTACTCGGAATGAGGCCCATTGGGCCTCATTCCGACCCCGGCGTTAACCAAGGCGCTATTAGCGCCTTGGTTGACGCCGGTATTTTTCCAACTCCGCCATGGTGAATGGCGTAATTACCGCCCCATTCCAAGGTTGGCGGGGGTGGTAATTCCCCATTCACCATGGGCCCTTCCCCATTCCCATTTTTGGCCCATAGGGCTCAATGGGAATGGGGAAGGCGCTAATTACGGCACCGTAAATTACGGTGCCGTAATTAGCTCCTAGGTCCCTTTGCGGGTTGGTTTTTTAACGCCTGCAAAAAGCAGGCGTTAAGTACCAACCCGCAAAGGGAACTCGGAATAGGGCGGTAAGGGTTTAACGGCACCAGTCTCGTTACCGGTGACCGTTAACCCTTACCGCCCTACTCGGAATGAACCCCATTGTGTTTCTAAGCACTCCAAGGCAAGGGAGGGAACAAGGGAAAATACATCATTACGAGGTTGGAGGTAAGGGATTACCGGCACCGGTAAGGGTGCCGATGCCAGTAATCCCTTACCTCCGTATTCCGAGTTCCCTTTGCGGGTCCTTCCTTACCTCCTGCTTTTAGCAGGAGTTAAGTATGGGACCCTCAAAGGTACCTCGGAGGTAATTACGGTACCGTAATTTACTGTGCAGTAATTACCTCTTTCCCCATTCTCATTGAGCCCTATGGGGCAGAAATGGGAATGGGGAAGGGTAAAAGGTGAATGGGGAATTACCGGTCCCTCCAACCCTGGAATGGACCGGTAATTACTCCATTCACCATGCTGGATTAGGGACGGTTTCGGAGGCAACCATGGAGCTAATTACTCCATGGTTAGCTCCAAACCCGGAATGAGGCCCAATGACATGAACAGTGGCCCTCATTCCGCGTTTGGAGGTAACCATGGAGCTATTAGCTCCATGGTTGCCTCCCAACTCGTCCCAAATCCGGCCTGGTGAATGGAGTAATTACCGGTCAATTCAAAGGTTGGAGGGACCGGTAATTCTCCATTCACCAGGGCCCTTCCCCATTCCCATTTTTGCCCCCATAGGGCTCAATGGGGATGGGGAATGAGGTAATTACGGTACCGTAAATTACGGTACCGTAATTACCTTCAAAGTCCCTTTGCGGGTTCGTTTTTTAACGCCTGCTAAAAGCAGCCGTTAAAGTACCAACCCGCAAAGGGAACTCGGAATAGGGCGGTAAGGGTTTAACGGCACCGGTCTCGTTACCGGTGACCGTTAACCCTTATCGCCCAGCTTGTAATGAGGGCCAGTGAAATTAACTATCGTACTAGGCCTGACGACATTTCAGATAGTTCATTAACTAAGACATATATAAGGAAGGGAGGGGGAGAGTGGGAAGGAAATAGAAACAGACAGGCGACTACTGTACTATGCCTGATGACATTTCTGGTAGAGCCGGAGAAAAACAAAAGGTGAGGGAGAGGGGTGCAGAAAGGGAGGGGAAAAACAAAACAAGCTACTATCATACTAGGCCTGATGACATTTTGGATGGTGCTGGAGTGGGTTGGAGGGGAAACAAGTAAAGGGATGGGGGAGGAGACAGACAAGGTTGCTATGATTCTAGTTCCAGGGACAATTCTGATAAAGTGCATAGAAGAAATTTAGGGGATGAGGGGAGGAGAGGAGGAGATGGGAAAAGGGAGCAAAGGGGAAGAGGAGAGAACAGAGAATAAGCAGTCAAAAAGAGCGGAGAAGCAAGAGGGGAGAGTGAATACAATTGCAGAAGTCTGTACTAACACATAATGTTACAAGCCTGGATACAAGTTGAAGATAGGAACAGCATGATTCAGGGTCACCATGAGTATAAGATGCAAAGGAAGTCCAGATTGAGAGTTGAGAAAGAGTGACGCAACGTGAAAGAATGAAGTCCATAAAAGTCAAATCCAGCATTGGCCACTAGATGGTGATGGTGAAAACATAATGGGGGTCATTCCGAGGTTGGAGGTAAGGAATTACCGGCACCGGTAAGGGTGCTGATGCCGGTAATTCCTTACCTCCGTATTCCGAGGTCCCTTTGCGGGTCCTTCATTACCTCCTGCTTTTAGCAGGAGTTAAGTACGGGACCCGCCAAGGTACTTCGGAGGTAATTACGGTACCGTAATTTACGCTGCCGTAATTACCTCCTTCCCCATTCCCATTGAGCCCTATGGGGCAGAAATGGGAATGGGGAATGGCAAAAGGTGAATTGGGAATTACCAGTCCCTCCAACCCTGGAATGGACCGGTAATTACTCCATTTACCATGCCGGATTTGGGACGGTTTCGGAGGCAACCATGGAGCTAATTACTCCATGGTTAGCTCCATACCCGGAATGAGGCCCAATGTACCTGGACAGACTCCTGCAGAAGTAGGCTGGAGGGGGGACGAGGTGGAGCAGGATTAGAAGAACAACCATGGTGTTCACACTATCAGAACTGGTTCAAGGAACAAGGAGCATCACTGTTTTAAATGTAAGTTTGCATCACTGGCGGTCATGCCCTGCGAGGCTAGTTGAACATAACATATTTACAGCCATTACATTCCGGATCGTTGTAGCAACAATCAAATCTCAATATTGTTGCATCCCACCCTGAAGCTGTGCCATACGTTTGCCATTTTACTGTCTATGGGATGTCCTTCTGGGCATCTGTCTGGCTGAGAGGGAGGGAAAAGGTTATCAAATGACTTTGCAGCATCTTTCATGGTCGTCCTCTCAGTGTTTACACACATACCTCAAAAGCAATCAGAACAGATGGTGAATCTCCAGAACCTCCACATATTAACCTTGCCTTTAAATGTATTGGGGGTCATTACGAGTGAGGCGGTAAGGGGTTAACGCCGCCGGTAAAGCTCCGGAGCCGTCAACTCCTTACCGCCTCATTACGAGTCTGCTTGCAGGAACCCCCTAAGGACGCCTCGTTTTACCAGGCGCCCTTAGCGGGTCCCGCGAGCAGGCCAGGGTGCTGACAACAGGCCCGTTAGCACCCTCCCCATTCCCATTGAGCCCTATGGGGGCTAGAATGGGAATGGGGATAGGTTCCTTGAATGAGGAATTACCGGCCCTCCAAGGTTGGAATGGCCCGGTAATTCCTCTTTCAACGAACCCGGACCTGGTACTCGGTAAGGGGGTGGGCATACCGCTAATTGCGGCATGGCTACCTCCTACCTCGTAATGACCCCCATTGTCTCAAATATTTGCCAAACCAGTTACAAAAGGACTTAGATCACACTATTTATGTCAGATTAAAAATGCCCCTCCAGAGGTGTGTCATTGAAGCAAGAAGGGTCACTTTAAACACTCTGGGGGCCTCATTACGACCCCGGCGCTAAACCATGGTGCTATTAGCACCATGGTCCATGCCGGGGTCCGCCATGGTGAATGGCGGAATTACCACCCCATTCCAAGGTTGGCGGGGCGGTAATTCCCCATTCACCATGGGCCCTTTCCCATTCCCATTTTTGCCCCATAGGGCTCAATGGGAAAGGTGCTAAGTACGGTGCCGCAAATTGCGGCACCGTATTTAGCACCAAGGTCCCTTTGCGGGTTGGATTTTAACGCCTGCAAAAAGCGGCGTTAAAATCGCCAACCCGCAAAGGGACCTCGTAATCAGGCGTTAAGGGGTTAACAGCGCCACCACCTTTTGCGACGCCATTAACCCCTTAACGCCAGGGTTGTAATGAGGCCCTGGACCTCATTACGAGTTTGGAGGTAGCCATGCCATCATTACCGGCATGGCTACTTCCAAACTCGTGTCCAGGTCTGGGTCCCAAAAAAAGGGAATTACTGGGCCATTCCGACTTTTGCGGGCCTGGTAATCCCCATTTTCGGGACCCGACCCGGTACGTCCCCATTCCCATTTGAGCCCCCATAAGGTTCAATGGGAATGAGGAGGATGCTAACAACGGACCCGTTAATGACGTGTCCTTTGTTAGCATCCTGGTCTGCTTGCTGGTGCTGGTATGCACATATGGCCAGACCAGACGTGCATTCCGCCACCCGCGAGCAATCTCGTAATGTGGCGGCCCGGTATGAACGGTGCTGGTACCTTGCTGCCACCGTTCATACCGCGGCCGCCAGGGTCGTAATGAGGTTCATGGCCTATGTCCTCTGTGTCATCTGCTACAGGCAGCTGTGCAAGTGCATCCACTATTCTTTGCTACACACTCCTGGAGTGTTACAAAAGATCATGCCAAATAAGAGGGATGTCCCCTTGTGCCTTCTGGGATTATTGTTGGGATGCATGTCCAGATCCCAGCCCCTCTCAAACTATTTAGATTGAGGAGGGTGTATTAATAGGCCGGAAATATACATAAGCGGGTACAGGGGCGAGGATGAAGACTTGTGGGTACACGTGAATGGTATAGGGTAGGTTTATTATAAGATCTGATAAGACAAATAACTAGCAGGCTTCTAAAGAAGATAGGAGGATACATTGAATGTGCTTGACATACGTGTAAAAAGGGCGCGTGAAGGTGGGCCTGAATCCTCGCGTGCTGTGCTATGTGCACAAAACAATGAGGCCTCAGTGTTGAATGTTTCTCCCCCACCCCTGGCGTGGTAGGGAATACAACTACACACACGGATACGTTTCGGTACAGCTTGCGAACATAGAAAGGAATGTGAACAGCCCATCACGAGTAAGGGCTGTGGCTGGTTGTGAAGGACAAACCCATGGGAACAAGAGCAGAGGGCTTCAGCAGCCAAAACACGACCATAGATTTAGGACATCAGCGCCCCCCAGGAGAATGCTTATCTCATTTGAATTGCCAGATGCCCATGTGTAATATCTCTAAATCCTTCACTATTTAGGTTGATTAGTGGGACCTGCAGGAAACCCAGGCCTGGGGTTAGGGGATAAGGGGGGAGCAGAGTGACAACAAAGCCTGTGATTTGTACCTGGGAGAGCAAAGGATGATGTCAACTCTTGCAAGGTTTTGGCGGGGAGGCACGATGGGGGTGCCTCTGTGTCTGGGATGAGAAAAGGGATGCTTTATGGGCAAGGACCAGACTGACCTCGAAGTAATACATTGAGCTCATGCTGCAGGCCAGGTGCACATCACGTGATTAGGTCCCAGGCCAGGTGAGAGTCTTCAAAAAACCTAACCAATCATTTTACAGTAACCCAAGGTGAAGAGACTGTCACCCATGTATAAAGATGTTGGAGTCAGAGAAGCTGTGACCAATAACTTTGGGGTCTATATGTGATTATTAGTATGTATATTGGTGGCAGCCCATGAGGGTGGGGGATGAACACTGTGGCCCTCATTACGACCCAGGCGGTAAGTTACCGCCTGGGTCGTACCCTTACCACCATGGCGTAAACTACGTTTACGCCATGGTGGTTGGCGGATTTACCGCCCCATTCCAAGGTGAGTGGGGCGGTAAATCCCCATTTCCCATTTTACCCTTCCCCATTCCCATTTTTGCCCCATAGGGCATAATGGGAGTGGGGAAGGCGTTAATTACGCCACCGTAAATTACGGTGGCGTAATTAACAACAAGGTCCCTTAGCGCCATGGATTTTAACACCTGCTAAAAGCAGGTGTTAAAACCTCCATGGCGCTAAGGGACCTCGGAATCAGGCGGTAAGGGTCGGCGCTGTTTACACCGCCGTAAACCCCTTACCGCCTGGGTCCTAATGAGGCCCTGTATATTGTACACGTCTTTATTGATGAATTGTGCAGTTATAACCTGCAGTCTGCTTTCAATACGAGAGAGAGCTCTATGGCAGTGGACTTATAATACCCTGTCTGACTTTTTCCTTTTTGAATACAGCATAAAGCTCTTGTTCCTCTTACAAAGTGGTGCACCAAGGCTTTTCCCTACAGGTTTGTTTTTCTTTTGTCTGGTGGTTGAGAGGTTACTCTACACTATTCAGTGGGAGTTTTGGTTTTTAAGCAAGGAACTTGCTCCATCAATTGGCAGCACTTCCTATGTATGACAAAATGGAAGCAATGAGCTAAAATAAAAATGTTCTGGATGATGGACCTCCAACAGACAAATAAAGAAATAAATGTTCTGTGCAGTCACCGTAGCACCGCACATGCCACATGAACCTGTTCTTCCCTGGCACGGTAAAGACATGCTTCTATCATGCTCCTTCGGGCACTTCTCGGGCAACTGCCAACTAGTCTGTGGCGTAACCTGGGCCCATAGACAGGTGTAGCACTGGAGTGCTGGGCCTGGTGCTGCTGGGGGGCATTGATTGGCTGGAGCATGTAACATCAGGGCCAATGGGAAGGCCGGCAGGCTTGGCCGGCCCTCCTCACAAGGCCCACTCCTGGCCCTCCCCACTGCTCACTCTTCCTCACTATCCCTCTTTCTGATGGGGCTGCCGGAGCGGCTTCAGCTTTCCCCTCCACCTGACCTTCTCTTCACTCTGTGCACTACGATCCTGGACACCCTGGAAGGTAAGCCCTCTACCATTGGGCCACTCCAAGATGCGCGCGAGGACGCTCGAAAATGAACATTTATGCAAATAATATTTTATGCACAGGCTTGTGCTACATCTGTAAATTGCAGACTCTGTGAGCCAGAAATCGCTCCGTTTCGTTTTACTCTGCTGTCCTTTGTGCTCCGTTTTGATATGGAGCTGCCATTCCAAGATGGCCACTCGTTTTTACCCTGCACTGGAGTGCTGGGCCTGGTGCTGCTGGGGGGCATTGATTGGCTGGAGCATGTGACATCAGGGCCAATGGGAAGGCCGGCAGGCTTGGCCGGCCCTCCTCGCAAGGCCCACTCCTAAGGCTCTGTTTACCGCTGTCCACCGTGGTACGCCGGATCGTCGGCCCCCCCGTGAGTCATTGTGTGCCCCCCTGCCCCCCGTGAGTCATTGTGTGCCCCTCTGCCCCCGTTAGTCATTGTGTGCCCCTCTGCCCCCCGTTAGTCACTGTGTGCCCCCCTGCCCCCCCGCGAGTCATTGTGTGCCCCTCTGCCCCCCCGTTAGTCACTGTGTGCCCCCTGCCCCCAAGCGAGTCATTGTGTGCCCTCCTGCCCCCCATTAGTCATTGTGTACCCCTCTGCCCCCCGTTAGTCACTGTGTGCCCCCCTGCCCCCCCGTGAGTCATTGTGTGCCCCTCTGCCCCCCCGTTAGTCATTGTGTGCCCCTCTGCCCCCCGTTAGCCACTGTGTGCCCCCCTGCCCCCCGCGAGTCATTGTGTGCCCCTCTTCCCCCCGTTAGTCACTGTGTGACCCCCTGCCCCCCGTGAGTCATTGTGTGCCCCTCTGCCCCCCCGTTAGTCACTGTGTGCCCCCTGCCCCCCTGTGAGTCATTGTGTGCCCCTCTGCCCCCGTTAGTCACTGTGTGCCCCCTTGCCCCCGTGAGTCATTGTGTGCCCCTCTGCCCCCCCGTTAGTCACTGTGTGCCCCCCTGCCCCCCGTTAGTCATTGTGTGCCCCTCTGCCCCCCTGTTAGTCACTGTGTGCCCCCTTGCCCCTCGTGAGTCATTGTGTGCCCCTCTGACCCCCGTTAGTCACTGTGTGCCCCCCTGCCCCCCGTTAGTCATTGTGTGCGCCTCTGCCCCCCGTGAGTCATTGTGTGCCCCCCTGCCCCCCGTGAGTCATTGTGTGCCCCTCTGCCCCCCCGTTAGTCACTGTGTGCCCCCCTGCCCCCCGCGAGTCATTGTGTCCCCCCTTCCCCCCGTGTGCCCTCCTGCCCCATGAGTCATTGTGTGCCCCCCTGCCCCCCCGTTAGTCACTGTGCGCCCCCCTGGCCCCCCCGTGAGTCATTGTTGCCCCCCTGCCCCCCGTTAGTCACTGTGAGCCCCCCTGCCCCCCGTGAGTCATTGTGTGCCCCTCTGCCCCCCGTTAGTCACTGTGTGCCCCCCTGCCCCCGTGAATCATTGTGTGCCCCCCTGCCCCCCGTTAGTCACTGTGCGCCCCCTGCCCCCCCGTGAGTCATTGTTGCCCCCCTGCCCCCCGTTAGTCACTGTGAGCCCCCCTGCCCCCCGTGAGTCATTGTGTGCCTCCTGCCCCACCGTTAGTCACTGTGTGCCCCCCTGCCCCCCGTGAGTCATTGTGTGCCCCCCTGCCCACCCGTTAGTCACTGTGTGCCCCCCTACCCCCCGCGAGTCATTGTGTGCCCCTCTGCCCCCCGTTAGTCACTGTGTGCCCCCCTGCCCCCGTGAGTCATTGTGTGCCCCCCTGCCCCCCGTTAGTCACTGTGCGCCCCCTGCCCCCTCGTGAGTCATTGTTGCCCCCCTGCCCCCCGTTAGTCACTGTGAGCCCCCCTGCCCCCCGTGAGTCATTGTGTGCCCCCCTGCCCCACCGTTAGTCACTGTGTGCCCCCCTGCCCCCGTGAGTCATTGTGTGCCCCCCTGCCCCCTGTCAGTCACTGTGTGCCCCTCTGCCCCCCTGAGTCATTGTGTGCCACCCCTGCCCCCCGTTAGTCACTGTGTGACCCCCTGTCTCCCCGTTAGTCACTGTGAGCCCCCCTCCCCCCCTTTAGTCACTGTGTGACCCCATGTCTCCCCGTTAGTCACTGTGAGCCCCCCTGCCCCCCTTTAGTCACTGTGTAACCCCCTCCTCAATTCCATCCTCTACTACCTTCCTACTCCCCCTTCTCTCTCCCCCCTCTCAGCCCTCCTCCTCCTAGCACTTACTCCTGTCATCTGTTCTGTGACTCTTGACAGCAGCTTGTCTGTCTCCCCTCCTCCCCTCCTTGTTCTTCTCCCTCCTCCCCTCCTTGTTCTTCTCCCTCCTCCCCCCTCCCCTGCTTTTTAAATTTGTCACCGACATTTTTGCTCAGTAGCTTGCCTTGTTCTCCTTCCTTCCCCCTCCTTCCCCTTGCCCCCCTCCCACCCCGCCTCTTGTTACCACCTGCACTGCGTAAATTGTCGTCAGACCATAGTAATGTTACTGCTTGCTTTGTTCTCCTTCCTATTCATTACCTCTTACCTTACTTGTTCTATGCACTTGCACTATCAGAAATATCGACAGGCCTATTATGATAGTTATTTTTCACATTCTGTATTGCTCAAGGACTTTTACTGAATGAACTGTATTTTCCTATGTCCCCTCCCTCCTTGAAGCGCTTTGAAACACTTTGTGTATAGGCGCTATATAAATAAACTATCATATCATATCACATCATAATCTGAATCCTACGAGAAGGAATAGCCGAGTATCCTCTTACTTGGCAGACATGGGGATGGTTGTCAAGATCTACCTGCTTTCCCCTAAAAACCTACTTGCTGGATGAAAGCCTTTCTGTGGCCTGGGAATATCAGAAGAGTAATGTCCTCGTCCAACATACTACTTTCATAGGCTCTAACTTTCTCAATACACCTTCCTCTGCATCATCATCTGGTTTCTTCCTTTAAGGCTCGGTTTGCAAGGGAGGCCTTAACACAAGTAATGTCTCTGAAGTTTATAATGCCAGGACATTTGTGCCTTATGTAAGTATACAACGGTTCCCACACAGGGCAGAATGAAGAAAGAGGTAGACTTTTTCCTTTCACGTGGGCATAGTGCCACATTGCCATTGTACAAACCAGATGAGACCAAACCACAGCCTTCTCCATGAACCAGGCCTACAGAGAATTTAGAACCCGCTCTTTCATAAGAGGGTCAATTGTGAAAGGAGAAAGTAATCATGGGTCTCATGACATTAAGATGGTGGGGTGCTAGTAAATAGGAGTGCCACCATACATAGGACACTGTCAAGGAGAATGTGTCCAAGATCACTGTGTGATACGCAGAAGTCCTCCGAAAGGGGCGTGGGCAATGCACTCATAAACTCCTTATGATAATAGCAATCCCACTTATGGCATAGGCAGTGATAGGGGGCCTCATTAGGAGGTTGCTGGTATCCTGGCGCAACCTGTAATACTGTTACCGGCACTCGGTCCGGTGGTATTACTTCTGGATTATGAGTGCCGGCAATGCTAGTAAATCCCCATTCCATGCACTCCATGGGGAGATTCGGCATCGTAATACCGGCAATTTTTGCCAGTAAGGTGCCTGATTTACGGTGCCCCACCAGCAACCTTCTATTTTGCTGGTGCGGTAATGCACCGGTAAACGGAATTACCAGCATGTTATTACAGCACCGGCAAAGTTGTAATGAGCCCCAGGGTCTGTGAACCTTTTATTTTAGCATTCAGACAATATTCACAAGGACAAGAAACCAGAGAAGTCCAAGACCTCTGCTGGTCACCAAGAGAAATAGAAGGCTGTAAAAATAAAGGGTAGAAAGTGTAATGCACAAACACACTAGAAGGGGAAAAATAGGTGTTGGTAGTAGTATTTGCGGTAGAAAAACAGAAACATTCAAAAAATAAAATGGCAAACACATCTGCACAGCACACACAAGAATCAACAGTGAAACAAGGGGACAAATAAGAAATAAAACAGGAGGAAACCACAGCAAGCAACCAAGGAAATAGGGAATGGTAAAAACTAGAACACACCCCAAAACCTTCCTTCCTATGGCCAGAAAGAAAGGAAAGATATCGAAACTCATTTTCTTGGAGCACGTAATTTGATGGTGCGGAGCCATTATATGTAAACATACATGTAAAATGTCGTCATTTGCACAGTGGAGTGCAAATGTGCAGGGCAAAAGGCGGCATACACGCTTGTACTCCGCTTTTTGCTCTGCAGATATGCATTCCGCCATGCAATTGAGTACACTCTGCCTAACATGCTTTCATGGTAGGAAGCATTTAGAATTATAAATAAACACTGCCTGCCATGCTCGTATGCTTACAATGGACCCCGATGGAGCATGCTTGCTTTGTGCTGGCGCATAAAGCCTGCAGGCTCATTAGGGATCCCCAGCATTTGCGGCTGTATGCAAATGCTGGGCCATATGTATGGCAGAGAGGAAGGGTGGAGGCGGAAACACAAGTTGCGTTCCGCCCCTTTTGTCGGTATAGGTAGTTTACTGCTCTGCTTTTATTTTGCAGCCAATTTAATCGAATTTGTTTTACTGCATTTCACTCGAAAAATAGATCAGAGATGGGTTGGCGTTATCATTAAGGTGGGGGAGTTGTGTGGGGGTCTACGGTGGGTCTCTCATTGCATGAATATGAGGCAAAATGTTTTTTTTTTAAACTCTGGTCTTAGGCCCATGGGCATGTAGCACTCTCCAAAAATTCAAATACATAAATAAAAATTGGACTGAAGCTTTAAAAATGACTTATGATAACAAAGTAAAGGTGTTCCTAAATACTAACACCTGTCAGCCACAGGCACTATGTATGCTCCAGCCTAGACCTGCCAAGGTTAGGATAAAGCAGTGTGTAAGGCTGGGCAGCACCGTCTCCAGAAATTAAAAACTATACTGGCAGCCATAGCCCCAAACTGGGTCCGGACGAGAAGGGAATTCCAAATGCAAGGTTTGAAATTCCAGGTCACTTCAACCAAGTGCCACAAGGTCAGAAACCAAGTTACAATACTGGAACAGCCCCCTGGGAGTGAAAATGGGAGCCCAGTAAGTGCATTCTGACACAGGTAGCTGACACAGGTATGAAATAGTGCCAGGCTCAGGTGCCAAGTTGGAGCCATCACAGCACCAGGAGTGGCTTTGGCTCAGAGTGCAGCGGCCATAACCTCATCCACTGCTTGCATGATGTTATCTGATGCACAGGGATACGTGGGGGTACATGGTGTATATTTTCAGTTTGAGTTGCACAAGCAAGATTGTTCTCCAGGATATGCGAGGGTCATTTGAGCAGTGCCTTTTATTGGGGTTTGAAAGCTGGAAGGAAACTGGTAGGGGAAAGTTGCGAGTGTGCTAGTATTTTCCAATTGGGATTTCCAAAATGGGACTGTACTAGAATTGTTAAACAGGGAATTTCATAAATATGTGAAACTGGATATATTTACTACGCTAGGTAATTTGACAGTGGTTTGAGTTAGTACAGCTGAATGTTCTGGTCATGCCAAACTGGAAGTTTATACACTAGACTGAAGGTAGCTTTGTCAAACTGGGAGCATAATGGGATGGTCAAACTGGGGACATACTTAAATGTCACACTGGGAGTTCATGGTGATTGTCAATGTGGACATATACAGAGATTGTGCAAAATAGGAAGAGGCTGGGATTGTGCAAATCTGGGTATATTGGTATTGTGAAACTGGAAGTACACCAGGTGGGTCAAATCAGGACCATGCTCCGATTATTCTATGTAAACTGAGATTATACTGGGGGTTGGGGGGACGCAGCTGGAATTATGCTGAACTAGTAAACCTGGGAGTACTCTGCAAAAGCCAAATTGTGGCGATACGGGCATTGCCAAACTGGATTTTGAAAACAAGGTTAACTGTTGCATTGAAAAGCTGTTAAAACAATGTGATTGATTGGGTACACTGGTGGCTAGAAACTCCTTTGTGCAGGCGCGTTATACATGCCATATCATGCCATAACAAACTGGCATATACCTGGCTAATAAAAATGGTAGTACACTTGGCTTTCCTACTAAGAATATGCGGGCTTAGTTGACTTGGGATGTCCAGGGTTTGTCAAACTGGGGATATATTGTGATTGCGAAACTGCGAATGCTAAAATGAGTCTTCCAATACTGAGATTGTGAAGACAGGGCTATATTGGAAGTGCACACACTGGGAAAACATGCAGCGGCGTAACTATAAACACACATTTGCCATATCGGGTGTGCAAGGGGTGAGGGTTTATTTTGGGATCGTTAAATAAGCATGTTTTTATATCTTTGCCCATTTTCAAGGTATGCACAATTCAACTGTGCAAGCAACAGTATAGACGACACTGTTCCCGCAAGTTGGGAAGATTGTTCTGCAAGCATTTCTTGAAAATAGCACCATGGTAAAACACTCATCTGTAGAAGCAGTCTAAGTAAATGTATGCATTTGAATGTTGATTGTGCAACACATCGATCACTGCATGCGCCGGAACTTCCGGGGGAATTAAGAAAACATACAATACTGTTTATGTTACATTTGTTTTAGTGCTCACATTTGATGAATTTCAAATATGAAAAAGACAGCGATATCACCAGAGTAAACTACTATGTGTGAACAGGGGGACACGTGTTGAGGAACAGAACCATGTATAACGCATTAATTGTTGAGCACCATCGATCATGCATTGAAAGGATCTCTTTCTTTATACTAAGATTCAATCACCATGGACCACAGCCCCACAATACTAAATTCTGAAATACTTTTACTTCGATATGATAGGTTATTTATAACGCACTTAATACCCAGAGGTTTTTAAGCGTGGACACGGGGATCGAACCTGTGTTTCTCTGTGTCTTGCTTCCAAGGCGAGCACGTTGCCCCTGAGCTATCTTCCCAAGACATCCTTGTAACTCCTATTATAACAGCACTGCTGTGTAAATTCAGCTCATATGATCTAAGAGGGGCAATTAAGCACCAAGCCATGAGTCTTAAAGTAGGCAGAACTTCTCTTAACCAATGCTCGAAGATTACAACAAAGGGGCAAGCTGACATTAACCCCATATTAGCATATCACGTCAATTCATCCATAGCATGTCTTCACATGACAATGACCATTCCGAGCGAGCGGGAACCGAAACCATCAGGTGGCCACTGGCAGATTTCTCTTGAAAACCCGACATGGTTACAACTGAATCTACAGATAAGGCGGACCTCGCTAGAAACATGTGTCACCATTCAGGTAAACTCGGAAGGTACTTCTGCAAAAGACATGACCACGTTGCAAGCCTCCCCCCATCTCCATTACTGCATTCGATCATCAGGGACTCACTGTATGTAGCATTATTACAGGTGGAGCCCCAGTAAGGTCCCCCACGGCCACTTCAGTAGAAATGATCAGCAATACTCACAGGAGTGGCAGAACTCCAGGTCCCTCGACAAACTCCTCAATAAACAACTTCCTATCTTCAACCACCAAATTACAAGCACTAGACTTCCTGCTTACTTGTGAGTGTACATAGGAGGAATTTCGGTCTCACTGGCAGGTACTTGTTAACATCAATAAACATTTAGGTGTCCAACCACTGACATCCAATGTGGCCTAACACTGATCAAGTCACTACAGAGAATGGGCCTGAGTTGAAAGAAGCAGGAAGTCCACACACGACTTAACCTCCTATAGCAGTTAATGGAACCGGTGACTAAACAGCACTGGCTATTGATAGGGACCATCAAATCTCCATTCATGAGCTTGAAAAGTTGTGTGACAATCCTAGTGACACAAAGAAAAAACATGAGGAAAAACTGGTTAAAAAACGAATGCAAATAACGAAACGCAGACCGAAGGAAGTAACTGTATCTGAAGCCACAAGAACAGAGTTACTAACAGAGGAAGAGGCTTATTCAGAATAGTGGAGAAGCCAACAACTAGGAGAAGGAATGGAGTGTATGGGCTAAACCAAAACAGTAGAGGGAAAGGGGGAAAACAAGAACAGCACCATCACTGAGGTAACTAGTACCTTGACTGCAAGAAGGGGCCCTCTGAAAAACCAAAGCATTATATTAGAAATTATTCAGAAACTAAGAAATGTCCACCAAGACAGTGTGATCCGCCCCCCAATGACGAATAGATGAGCTTGGAGGGATTGGAGGGATTGGCATATTTGTTCATGTCTAACAAGCCCTCCTTCACTGTGAATACAACACGAGAGGGAACTAGGGCAGGTGTAACAACCCTCCTGTCACACAATCAGTTAGTCTCCATGGTAGCACTAGCACGCAATGCGAGAGTAAGTCTAGGTGCGTGGTAGACAGGGCATTACAGACAGGAAGTAATTCTGTGCCTCTTGTCGGTAGGGAATTGCTGACTGAAAGAAATACTAGTAATCAAAATGATGTGGAAACCAATTTTCTCAAGAGTAAGGAAACCAAGTTGGGTAATGGTAAGGAACAGGTTGCTGGAGGAGGAGAGATTGCTACAACCATACCCCCGGAGTAGAGCTGGATTGGACAAGGCTAGCAGGGGCTCTCCAACCCAGATTCATACATAAAGGTGGTCTCTGGAAACAAATGGATAGGTTCACAATTGTGGCACGTGAGGATATTTGGGCCACAGAACTGCTGATATTAGATGGCCACAACCAAATAGGAAATCTGGCTACTCAAGGACCACTGGGAAGACCCAAAGGAAGCTTCTAATCAGTGTCCCAAATATATTAGACTTAAATAAACTAGAAATACACCTAGAGTTCATTCTTGCTGGGCACATCTGAGAGAATGGTTGGGTTACTATGAAAGAGTATTTATCATTAACATCTATGATATTCCTGGGATGGGGAATTCACAAGCAATCATGGAGACGCTAGCTAAGCTTTTGGATGATAAAATATTTTTAATACTAGGTTTCAATGCTAAAATTCCAACGCATTTTATTGACAGGGCCAAATTGGCACCCGAGAGAAGAAGGGCATAACCCAAAGGTTTGAAATGGTTTAGCTTCCTCAGGTCACATGGATTATCTATGTTGAATAGGAGAGTCCGTGGGGACATACCAGGAATCTAAAAGAGGGTATCGGGCTACAGCACTTCTACAATTGATTACATATTCACACTTACTTGTTACTACTCCCTGTTTACTGACCTGATAGTGTTGATCAGAGAGGAAAGTGACCACAAACCACTGGTACTTAGATGTACCTCGGGTAACAGAAAACCTTTGATTAAGCAGGGAGCGGCAGACCTTGACGTTAACAATGTGGGGATCCGAATCATGTGGAAGACTATAAAGTTAGAGCCGACAAATTGTTTCTTCCAGACCTTTGCAGATCTACTCTTGTCAGAAGTCGAGAATGAACATTTATCGTTAACCCCCTTTGAATGGATAACTAGATACCAACACAGGGTGAATGAGGTAGTGAAACTTTCTTTTCCCTCTAGTACCAAGGACTAGATGAGTACTGCTAAGTTCCTGCTCGGTGGAAAATTTCATAAGCACTGCTGCGTGACCAAAAATGCATGCTACGGGGACCTCTTACACAGACAATAGAACTTAAGGGTAATCATGACATAGTGAGTTTGCACTGTAGGATGTTAAAATGTAACTATCAATATTGGCTATGCAGCTATAATAAGGGGAAACAATGACTACGTTGGCATGATCTCATAAAAGTGGCAACCGAAAGAGAAAAAAGAACTGAATAATAGACCCTACAACCCAGTTTTGGATGGATGTGCTACCGAGGAGGAATGGGAATCCCACACATAACTAATTTTGGGAACCCCTCTGCTGCCAATAACCCAAGAAAATTGGGAAGAGAAACATTGGCAATATTATTTTTTTAATTATTATTGTGATATTTATTGACCACAGACCTATCTTCAAAAAGCAACAGAGTGCTTTACAGAGGTGTACAACAATACAAATACACAATAGAGAGCTTTACAGAGGTATACACCAATACAGATACATAATGGAGCTATTTACAAAGGTGTACAACATTACAGCTGCATAACAGAACACGTTCAGTGATAACAACAGGACAGATATACAGCAGGGGGTAAGATACAGAGGGGGACAGAGGAGGGGAGGGGTACAGCTGTACCGGGTGGCAGGGAGGAGAGAGGCGGGCGTAGTCTAGTGGCAATATGTGTTATGCCTTTAAGATTTTGTCTCTATTGTCAAGCAGTGCAAAGCAATCTTTCCCCCAGGACTTGATGGTATATGTAACTCGCGTAAGAGATTTAATTCGGAAAAATGGGGAGCTATATCACTTATTCAAGTCTATCAGCATACCTGGCAAATTGCCAGATACTCGGCGTCAGAATATAGCTGTCACAGTATACAAAAAAGGCCTGTGCAATTGACCCAGTAGCTACTGCATGCTTGCAATGATAGAAGCACCCTCTAAAACCTTTGTGACAGTATTACTAAAAGAGATGGCTGAACGGGCGGACAATCTTCCCCCTAACCAAATGGGATTTCTTAAAACATTTTCCACCATTGATAATCTTCTTCTAGTAATTTCCATTAATGGAAGTGCTTGGAAAGTCAGACAACAGCCAATATATGTTGCATTTGTTGACTTTAGCGAGGTAGACATGATAAAGCACGTAGAATTGTGAAATATACTTACCACCAGGAGAATACCTGCTGGGTTACTCACTATGGTCATTAATTGTAAACGGACACTACCAATGCGGCTCTTGTAAATCAAAAGGGTGAATGAACTAACAGATAGTATTAACACTACCACAGGTTTGAAGCAAGGGTGCATTCTTGCTACCTTGCTATTCAACCTCCATATGGCAGACCTGTTCCGCTATTTGGAGGCAATTGATTCTGCGCCTGCTGAAAATCAGCGATTTGAAAGTACCCTGGCTAGAGTACACATATCATTATAATTGCTCTTTCGTGACGCGTGTAATACCAGCGAGTGTTTCCAAGTGCGGGATCGGAACTTGACCTGTGTTGCACTGAGCTGTCTTGCTTCCAAGACAAACACGTTGCCCCTGAGTTATCCGTCCTCCACTGACCTTGAAATGCTGAAGCAGACTCCTGGGGTTCTCCAAGGGCTGATTAATCAATTGACTGCATTTGTAAACACACTTGATCTTCAAATCAACACCAACAATACCAGAATCATGGTGTTTAATCATAATGGAGTGAAGAACCCAAAGAGATACAGCTAGTTCTTGGATGGCCGCCACTGGAAAATGTAGAACATTACAACTATCTGGGTATCACACTGGACCATAAACGGAGATTAGAAAAACAACTCGTGAAGCTAGAGGTGTACCTCAATCAACAGACTGGCTCTATAAACAGATTTAAGCCTAATGTCGTGGGCTATTCTGTAGCTTCAGTTACAAAAGTTTATGAAATCAAAATACTTAGTTACAGAGCTTTGGTATGGGAGAAGAAGTCGTCTATTGCACTACACGGTTTGGAGAACAGCACCATTAGGACGTTACTAAATCTTCCCGTGAGCTTGCCCATAGAATTCCCAATCAGTGATTTGCGCATAAAATCGGTGTCGACCATGGTGGCAGTACAGCCTGCAAAGTGCTACTGCCAGTTACACAATCCTAGATCTAAACCCTAGCAGTGCCAACTGAACAGAAAATGAGATACAATGGGAAAGCAAACCATATGCTCCAATACACTTGCAGCAGAATTATAATGGGGGCAATCTTAAGGTATTCAAGCTGCACAACTGCCACTAGGGAAATTCAAGACCATAATAAAGCACCACCTATTGGAAATCAATAAGGCACAACTCTGGATTGACCCATCCACCAAGAGTAATAGCTGAGATTACATTAACGGTCAAACCACAATTCGGCACATTGCAACATACATTACCTCATTCCCCAATTCCTTAATAAGTCATGAAGATATGAGGCTGAAGTTCAACATAGTAAATACTTTGTCAGTACTTGGACCACTACAAAGGTTTGATAAATGGCAGTGCAGCTGCAGGGTGTGAAGTTTAAGTATTGATGAAAAAGCACGCCACTTACTGTGTCATTGTTTATCTGTGCAAGGGGAGTAGTGCTGGAAATGGAAACAATGTACTGGGTGAACCCCCTCATCCTTGGAGGGGCAGGCCCATGGAGAGGAGGTGGCATTCCCGAGAGGCCTGGCCCACAGCCAGGTCACACAATACAGTAACTCTTCATAGAACCCAATCCTGACCATTTGCATATAAGCAAAGAGCATTATGGGAACATAAGAATGTCCACAGTTTTAAATTTGAAATATGTCTTATAGTGGTTCAGTAAGAAACCCATTTGAGCGAATAATGGAAGTTGGGCTCTGCAGTTTTGATTGGTTACATGACTCCCCTCTAATAAGAAAAGGTCTGTACATTGCAGGACATATATACCTGCTTAGACAGCTGCAACCGTTATGTAAGGCTATGGCTGTTTCGGTATTCAGTTTCTAGTGCTGAGTGTATTGAAAAAGACAGCTTGTTGAAGTGTGGGTTGCTCATGCATATGATGACTTGGCCTCAGGACAGATCTCGCTATGACTGTCCTGTATTGTGTTCTCACAAACAACCCATGCTTCATCAAGCAGACTACTTTCAGAAGACGGGGCAGCACTGCAGGGTCTTCTAAAGGCTACCTGCTCGTTAATGTAGCCTGCAACCAGATATGTGAGGCGGGCAGGGCAGCACTCTGGCAAGACTTTTCTTTATGGAGCGCAGCTCCGTGTTGTTCAAGACCATGTCCTGTGCTGATGTGAAGTGGAGTTGATCTATTAGCACGTGATTGCTCTGGGATTTGAAATCTATTATTAGAGGGATCAGACTCATTGTTACATCAGGTAACTAAATGATGGCTGCAAATCAGAACTAGGCTTGATAACCTGAACAAATGAGAGGCTGACCAGCGATAATGACGAAGCTATCCTCTATTTGGGTAGTTAAATAGGTAGGAATGGCAACTTCAATTTTCAAAGCCTATTTGCATGGTAACAAATAGAGAGAATACAGTGAAGAGGAAGATACTCACTATGAGTCACCTGCTGGAAATGTGTACAACAAGAAGCCTTTAGCTAAGTTTCTATGATTGGCACGACATTCCCTATGAAAGATGCAAGTGATAGGTCCTTAGCTGAGAAGATCTGGTGTTTGAACGATCAAGACATGATGAAGTTGCGCTGTTTATACTTGATCTTAGAGCGTGTATAATTCCTCTACCTTTATTCAACTGTTTTTCCTTTGCATGAGGTCTTTTACTTATTCTATGTATGTTCGTTTATGAAAAGGCAGCTGGCTGTATTATAATTTACAAAATTGCTCCCCCAAAACGGAGGAGGAAAGCAAAGGCAAGATGTTGTCTCCAATGTTCCCTCGAATTTATTTGGGCTGTGTGTGTCAAAGAATAGTTGTGTGCGGGCTGTGTTTCAGTCATGTGCGCAACTGAGTGATGCAGCGCCAGACCGGTGGTGGTCGGCGACTCGGCGGCGCCGGCTGGGTGCCCACCAGTGAGCAAGTGCGTGTTTAGTGGTCCGATTCCACAGTGTGCAAGCGAGGAATGTGAATTTGCAGCACAACAAGCTCTACTTCCAGTGACATTTCGGTGCTCTATTCGTCCTAAGACTTTAGCTCATCTCAAATTGTGTCCCTTTTACATCTCTAAACATTAGCAAGATCTTTCGTTTTATGATGGGTTGGTACAAGAACAGAGGGGTTCTTCTAGTTTATCCATTATTTGGTTAAAAAAGAAATAGAATGTATTTGCATAGAAATAAAGGGCTGTGCTCCTGCTGCTGTCTATGTTCAAGTGGAGAACGTGTATTGATCTTCACACTAGGCCAAGGGCAGATGTCATTTATCTATTAGCTTGCATCTTGAAATGTTTACCCAGCCCAGGAAGCCACACAACACAACACACAAGTAGCAACATTCTTATCTAATATGAGCTGCAGAACACTTGATGACTAAATGAGCAGCTTACACCAAAGTTGGACTCTTACTGCCCCATAACAAACTGGTCTAGGGAAGCACTGTGGTATAGAACTGCAGTACCACTGCCTGTTGCACTTAGAAATGTCTAATGTTGGCTGTACTTAATGTATGTATTTCCACAACCCCATGTTATTTGTCACCGCCGGGAGTGAGTGACTGTTCCAATAAGTAGCCCCACTCCCCCTCTCTAAAAAATCTGGTCAGATTGTCACCGGAACCCACTGCATTGTAAGAAACTCACTGCTTCCCATCAAATCTAATTACTTATCTATTATACATACTTTTGTGATCAAAAGAGCATTGTGCCTCCATTTATATAAAATAAAATGAGAACTGCAACAACCGAGGATCCTGGCTGATCACCTCCCATGAGGCACAGAAAAGATGCAAGCACCCCATCACAGAGTAAGAGTACGTGAGTATTTGACCTTGCTACAACTTTGCTAGTCATCATGAAAGAGAAACCACCTAGCTTAGTTGTAATGGTAAGTGGCAAATGTCTGTGACACAGGAAGGGCAAGTCTCTGGACCTTTGTATTTTATCACAGGTTATATTTATAAAGATGGTATGATATGATATGATAGTTTATTTATATGCTTGTCAAACTGGTTAATCACAAATGCTTCTGTTTTGCCGGCAGCAGTTATTAGGAAATTAAACTGTGGGTTCATGGGTGCCAACTTTTGATTTTCACTATAGGGGCAGAAATACTGCCACCCCACCTGTGCCATGATTACAAGCAAACAACCAGCCCAACCCATCCCCTGGCCAACCACATTTTATAACGCTTGTTTTTTTTTATAAGGAATTGCATAAAATCATACGATTAACAACCTGTTTTGAATATATAACAACTCAGCGCCGGTCTCTCAACCTGCTGAGCTACCCGGTGCCTAGTATTAAACAGCAACCTGGATATTTCAAGGGGAAGCCGGGCCACCCGGACTGTATTTTCATTTCGGAGGGCCTTACCATAATGAAATATTATGCCTAATGTCTGTAGCACTCTATTGTTCTTTCCCCATGGAAGCATTTCACTGTTGCGTCCGCACATTCTTGGCAAAATAAACAGAGGCTGCAATTCCAAACTCCAAGCCCTCGAGCCGGTTATGCCACTAATCTCTGTCTTGAAAAGAACAACTCCCAGTCAGACAAAACACACCGCACACAAACAGTAATGTAGCCCCCAAAACCCGCCAAACATGTAATGTATCCCATAAATGCACATTTTGAAACCCCAGTGCCAACCAACTCCAAAAAAGCATGACATTGAACATGGTGTGAAAAACAGCAGTCCAACAGCAATGGCTGTCTTAAGGGACGTGTACTAGGTTGGGGATCACTTCTGTTCTCCAGCATTGGATCTTTCATGGATTCACATGCTTTGAATATTCCCCGTCGTCAGGCTGGGAATCCCCGGTACATTATATAGACCCTTTCCCGTAGGAAAACTTTTTCGACGCTTATGCGTCCTATCCACCTCGTTTTGTATCATGCGTGCCCGTGCCGTCAGGACGTCATGATATAAATACAGGCCCCGCCCCCGCGCTCCCTCAGATTTCAACCGTCTTTCAAAGCAGTGGGATCTTCGTGTTACTACTAGTGATAACTAGATTGTTTTTTTGTCTGTTTCGCGTAAGCGAAGTTCAAATCTGGAGAATTATGTCTGGAAAGGCGTTATTTCGCCCATGTGCAACCTGTGGCCTCAAAAAGGTTTATGAAGGAGACGGCCACATGGACTGTATCTACTGTCTCCACCCGCACCACACGGCGGATACATGTGAGATATGCCAGGGTTTCTCCCAAAAAACCCTTAAGGACCGTAAAAGAAGGCTGGTCGACTGGCTTAATGACGGAGCGGGTGCCTACCCGGCTTCGGAAGTTGGCTCCACGGCCTCCAGGAGCAAGTCGGAGCCTCCATCGAAGAAGGTGCGGCCAGCAGAAATTCGCCCTGAGGACAAGCATAAGGGGAAACATGCTGGATCCTCCTCATCTCATAAAAAGCCCTCCTCCTCCTCATCATCTAAGACGGAGAGGCTGGCGCTGTCTAAATCCTCCTCAGGGGACCGTCCCAGGTCTTCCGTGAGTCGAGAAGCTTCAGCCGGGAAGTCGGCATCAAAATCGACAACGAAGTCTAAAGGCTCGACGACGACGACTTCCTCGTCGACCTCGGTGTCATTGACGATGCCTATTACCGTTCAAGCAGCAGCGGTTGGGATTCCTTCGTCGACGGAAACTCAGTCTATGGCTTGGCTGCCTGAGGTCTATGACCCGATCCCCCCTGAGGTCTTACTGCAGCCAGACACGGCCTGCTCGGCGGAAGGGGAAGGTGACATGGTTCTGCAGCCATTGGATTTAGGCTTACGGCCTTCCACGTCGACGACGACGGCGACGAGTGCGAGCGGGGGTATGGTACCTATATCATCCACGTTGCTGAACCCCCAGACAGTTTTGTCTCTGGATGTGCTTAATACTCTTCAGAAGCTACTACAGCGGCTGGATACCCAGTTCCCTCAACCTGGGACGTCATCGTCACTTCTGTCTGTACCTTCCGTCGACGAGCAAACTTGTACGGCTCGCTCGTCGACGAATCACCCATCGGCTCCCCAGGCGGTAAAAGATCGTCCTCGAGCTCAGGAGGAGGGTGAGTTGTCGGAGTCCGACTCTATACATGATGACTCTGGGTCAGACATCTCCCTGTCACCGTCGAGGGACCCGACATGGAATTCGGATGTAGAATTGGAGTCTACGAGGAGCCAGACACAGCCATCTCCCCCTGATGATGTGGGAGCCTTCCATGCAATGATGGGGAAAGCGTGTTCCGAATTCGGCTTGATTCCTGAGGAGCAGAGGAAAGACTGTTTCCTTTTTGACCATATGGGTCAAAGGAGAAAATCGGTATTTGCCATCCCAATCCTTGACCACGTGTGGCAAGAAGGTCTCAAAACGATGCGCCATCCGTTCTCGGAACCAGCCATAAAGGGACGGATCGAGAAAAAGTTTAAAGCTCCGGAGTCCACTCCAAAACAGGGTCCAGCAAAAATGTTCAACGCCACCGGAAAGCGAGGCTAGGAGGCAGGACGCATTTGGAAAGAAGGTGCTCTCGGTCGGAGCGACGACAGTAAGAGCAGCCAATTCCTTAGCGATCGTGTCACGATATGATAGGGAAATGTGGCACAAATTAGCCCCTATCCTAGAACACCTGCCAGACGAACACCGAAAAGCAGCTATGTTACTGGTGCGGGACGGCGAGGAGGCCTCGAACCACGCTATTAATATCGCAGTGGACCTAGCAGAGTCTGGTTTCAAACAAATCAACCATGGAGTAGTGCTTCGTCGACAAGCGTGGCTCAAATGTACTACTTTCCGTCCTGAAGTACAGTACAAAGTCCTGGACATGCCATGCGAAGGGGAGCACCTGTTTGGCGAAAAGGTTGATGAAGCGCTGAAAGGGATGAAAGAAGACACGGATACTGCTAGGTCCCTCGGCGCCCTTCAAACGGGTAGAAATTTTCGCTCTTTTCGCCCTTTCAGAGGTGCTTCTGGAAACTCCCGCTTTGGAGCCTCGAGGGACCGTGGATTTAACAGGCCCTCGTACTCTTCACAAGGGTTCAGACGAGCGTCCCAGTCGGCACGTGGAAGCAGGGACTATCAAGCCTCCAGGCGGCGAGGCTCAGGTCCGTCGTCAACGAAGAACAAGCAAACCAGCAACCAATGACGGCCTTCGGAACGTCCTGGGGGGTCGAGTCTCTCATCACTTCGACCGATGGAAATGCATCACCAAAGATCGATGGGTCCTAGACACGATTCGCATGGGTCATGCGCTGCAATTCAAAGACAAGCCTCCGCGTCTTCCTCCTTTATTCTCGACACAGCCCCACCTCCAAATCCTACGACAAGAGGCGGAGCTTATGTTGCGAAAAGGGGCGGTAGAGAGAGTTCCTGTGGCACAGGAAGGCCAAGGAGTTTATTCCAGGTTCTTTGTTGTCAAAAAGCCAAACGGCAAATGGAGGCCCATTCTCGACCTGAGGGTACTCAACAAGTGGCTAAAGAGCCAAAAAATTCAAAATGCTAAAACTCCAAGAGGTTATCAGATCGGTGCAACCCATGGACTATCTCTCTTCACTAGACCTTCAGGATGCTTATTTTCACATCCCAATACGCCCACGACACAGGAGATATTTAAGATTCGTCGTCGGGAGAAAGCATTTTCAGTTCAAGGTCCTCCCGTTCGGGCTCAAGTCCTCCCCCAGGACGTTCACCAAGTGCTTGGCCCCTATAGCGGCCCATTTAAGGAAGGATGGTCATCATGTCTATCCATATCTAGACGACTGGCTAATCAGAGGGTCATCCAAGGAACAAACACGAGACAGTCTACGAGCCACAATGTCCATCTTACAGGAACTGGGCTTCGCAATAAACTTCAACAAGTCCTCAGTAGAGCCTTCGAGGACCTTGGTCTTTCTAGGAGCGGAGTTTCATACGCACACAAGCCTGGTGAAACCATCCAGCGAAAGAATTCAGAAACTTCAAAACAAGGCGTCGGAATGGAGCGGCGGTACCAGAGTCTCTGTGCGCAAGTACATGTCCCTGCTAGGGACCATGTCGTCCTGCATTCCGTTAATAAACAACTGCCGTCTGTTTATGAGGCCTTGCCAGGAATTTCTAGCGGACCGTTGGGCACAGAGCAGAGGTCGCTGGTCCGACAGACTGGTCGTCGACGAACAACTAGTTCAAGCACTCGGCTGGTGGAAAGTGTCTACTCACCTAACGAGAGGGATGCCTCTACTGGAACCAGAGTTCCAAAAGACGGTGGTGACGGATGCATCGCTGAGCGGATGGGGAGCTCATCTGGATATGTTACAGGTACAAGGCCAGTGGTCTTTGCAGGAGTCCTCCCTGCATATCAACCTGCTAGAACTGAGAGCAGTGCGATGGGCTCTGAAGTCTTTTCTTCCGCAACTGAGGGACTCGGTGGTGCGTGTCATGACGGACAACACCACTACGATGTTCTACTTGAGGAAACAAGGAGGGACACGTTCCAGGTCCCTATCGACAGAGGCACAGAAAATCTGGCATTGGGCCCTTCAACACAACATACAAATCTTAGCATTTCACCTACCAGGAGTGAAAAACGTGGAAGCCGATGCCCTCAGCAGAGAAATGAACGAAGTTCACGAATGGGTGCTGAACGACCAACAACTTCAACAAGTATTCAAGGAATGGGGACACCCTTCCATAGACCTGTTTGCAACGAAGAACAACAAGAAATGCCATCAGTACGCAAGCAGATGGCCTCAGCAGGGCTCACTGGGGGATGCGTTCTCATTCCCATGGACGAACAAATTCCTGTACGCATTTCCTCCTTTTCCCCTTGTCAGGAGGACGTTGCAATGGATCCTCAGGTACCCATGTCGGGTAATTCTGGTGGCCCCATACTGGGCCAGACAAGTGTGGTTTTCAGACCTACTACACTTAGCGGCGGCGGAACCGATGAGATTCCAGAAGACCCCCGACCTTCTGTCTCGACAGGAGGGTGTCGTTTGGCATCACGACCCGGACAGCCTCAAGTTGACGGCCTGGCTCC
Source organism: Ambystoma mexicanum (assembly GCF_040938575.1). Classification (NCBI taxonomy): domain Eukaryota; kingdom Metazoa; phylum Chordata; class Amphibia; order Caudata; family Ambystomatidae; genus Ambystoma; species Ambystoma mexicanum. The sequence goes on from NC_090935.1 coordinate 564,287,534, forward strand.
TGACTTCGCCGAATTTGGTCGGCTAACGATTCCGGAGGACTGTCGACGTATCCTGCAAGCGGCAAGAGCACCTTCCACAAACGCCTCATACGCGTACAAATGGAAAAGGTTCTGTCAATGGTGTGAGGATCAACCAGGTTTGGCCCCGCAATCGATTAGGCCGGAACAGCTCCTTCCATACTTGCTGTTATTAGCTCAAATGGGCCTGTCGGTGTCGTCAATAAAAGTACACCTAGCAGCCATTTCCAGGTTTACTCGTCGACGGCACTCGGCACCATTGTTCAGCGACCGCCTGATTAAGCACTTCCTTAAAGGCCTCTTTCGGAGTTTCCCTCCAGAGAAGAAATTTCCACCGGAGTGGAGCCTCAATCTGATCTTAACGTCTCTTATGAAACCTCCGTTTGAGCCAATGTCATCATCGTCTCTGAAGTTTCTGTCGTGGAAATTGGCCTTCCTGGTGGCCATCACTTCAGCCCGACGTATCTCAGAAGTTCAGGCTCTAATGGTGGACCCACCATACTTACGATTTTTCAAGACCAAGGTAGTCCTAGCCACTAACCCACAGTTCATACCAAAAGCTCCTTCGGTGTTTCATAAACACTCTTCTATCGTGTTGCCTACGTTTTTTCCGGAGCCATGCTCGGGAGCGGAGCGCATGCTACACACATTGGATGTAAAAAGGGCTCTCAAGTTTTATCTTCATCGTACGCAACCGTTCAGAGAAACGAGACAGCTGTTTGTGGCCTATGGGTTGGGTGCTAGAGGAAAAGCCATTTCAAAGCAAGGACTTTCAAGATGGGTGTCATCTACCATCTCGTACTGCCATTCCAAGGCAGGGAAGCCTCTTCTACGACGGCCAAGAGCTCATTCAACTAGAGCAGCGGCATCGTCGACGGCACTGTGGGCCGGAGTCCCTCTAGGGGACATCTGCATGGCGGCTACCTGGGCGACTACACACACCTTTACCCGCCATTACTGCCTGTCGCAGCAACATGCCGAAGACACCCGGATGGGACAGGCGGTGCTTCGACACCTATTCCAGTAAGGTAAGCCCCGGCTGCGGGGTGGCATCCTGTGGAATTTATGACTGTATGTGGTCCGTTTTTTCCCTATGTAAACTATTACTGATGTATACATAATCTTAGGGAACGGCCTTTTGCGAAGAATGTATAGGGGTTTGCATGCACACCTCCTCTTGGGGGTAGTACTGCTATGTAATCTATTCAAAGCATGTGAATCCATGAAAGATCCAATGCTGGAGAAGGGAATAGTTTCTTACCTGTAACTCCATTTCTCCAGCATTGGTATCTTTCATGGATTCACATGCGCCCACCTGCCTCCCCTGATCATGCAAACCGGTTCCCCCACTACTTTGGGGGCCGAAATCTGAGGGAGCGCGGGGGCGGGGCCTGTATTTATATCATGACGTCCTGACGGCACGGGCACGCATGATACAAAACGAGGTGGATAGGACGCATAAGCGTCGAAAAAGTTTTCCTACGGGAAAGGGTCTATATAATGTACCGGGGATTCCCAGCCTGACGACGGGGAATATTCAAAGCATGTGAATCCATGAAAGATACCAATGCTGGAGAAATGGAGTTACAGGTAAGAAACTATTCCCTTCTTACACATGCACAATTGGCGGATGACAGAATGGAGGGGACGCAGCTGCACATACGATGGTGTCACTGGCGTTTACGAAATCTCTCCATGCCCTGCTCCTAGTGGACTGGACTCATTGTGTGCAGGTGCTTTCCAGCTGTGTCCGAGCTGTCAGATCTGCTTAACATCTCACTTTAATAGTGTGTGCGTCGGTGCACTCATTTTAATATGCTTGCTGACAATTATTTGTTTTACAGACAATGGGCACCAGCGATGGCAACCTCCCCTCGCTTGGCGCCCTCTATTTTGGGTTTTTGGCGGAATGCTGCCACCGGCACATGACTTCTGCCGGCCTTTGCTCAAAGACATGCCTCCAGTTCCCAGTGGTCCTCCTGCCACATAAATAACCTGCAGACTACACTACACGACAGCATTGAGCCGCACACGCAGGCCGAGGCCCAAAAATACTTTGTCAGTTCATCTCGAAACCTCACTGCCACATTTATTATACCAGGGTGGTACCTGAAGGCCTCTGAAAGCTGGGCCTGAAAGGTCCCTGCCGGAGTACGCTCCACCTGCTCATCCAACACTTACAGAACTGCTAGGGTCTGACTCCCGACTCCAGGGAGCAGCGCTCCTAGTCCTCCACATCACAACCCCGCAAGCACATACATGCTGCTGACTTTCTGCAAATGTACTCGATGGTTACTGGAGAAGGGGCACTCACAATGCAGTGAGTTGGGGGTAGGGGGCAACACTATGATGGGGCGGCGGGAAGGGCGTGCATGAATGTACACACATACATACAACAAGTTACTGCCAAATGAATAAAATCTATTTTTTCATGTGCTATTTTATTTTAACTAACCTCCTATATCGATGATTGACGATCTGCAGCTCTCTCAACGAGAGGGGCTTCCCGGGGGAGATGGGCCTAGGCCTGAGGAATCTCCTCAGCTGAAATGGCCCTGGGCAGTGGTTAGGCTTAAATCGCACAGGCAAGCATGTGAGAACCGAAGCTCAACACGTACACTTCTGTCAGTGGCGCACAAGACAAGCATCTTTCAGCCAAACAGATGCTTGAGGGGGAGGAACAGCGAATCCAGTTGAATTAGGTAATTGTTCCACCCCCTCAAGCATATGAGATTGTGCTGAGTGCTGTTCATCATTTGCTGTACAATCCCGATTGGCTTTCTTTGACTTCATCTGAAGGAAAGGAAAACCAATCGGGGTTGACAGCATTCCATTCGGGAGTCGCGGGCTGGCATGTCTGCTTTAGGCCTGGTGGGATCTCTGCTCCAATCAGGTGCAGGGGAGGTCAGAAAGGCGGGATCAGGCACACAATGATGAATAATGAAGGGAGGGAAGGCAGAAGGTGCGCACTGCGTGGTAAACAATAGAATATGCATGGCTCCAGAATCAAAGGTGCGCGGCCGCACAGCCGCGCACCTTACAGGGAACGTTGATTGTCACCACTCTGTTTCCATCTTATGCGGAATGGCAACAAAATGTGCTGGAGCGTAAAAGTAAAGGGATTTTATGCTCCGACACATTATAAAATGACCCACTAAAGCATTGATTTACTCCAGGCTATTGATTTATTATACACAATAAATGATGCAATGGCTGGTAGGAAAAATCTAACCCAAATGATCTGAAGTTGAAGTCTGTCTTTTGTTTCATGAGGAATCTTAGCACCTTCCGCTGGACAATTGGAAAACTGACTTCTCTGCACTTACAGGCCTCATTCATAGAAGTAGAAAATGAATGGCATGTCGCTGTGGCTCATAGGTGCATATGACCATCCGTCTTGGGGGTCATTTGATGATGCCTACTGATGTGTTTTCAGGTCCTGGGATGAGGATCCTCTGGTGTCCCGATTAAATGTACTTGCATAGGAGGGTTCCACTGCAGAACCTCTCCCCAGACGTCATGCAGTTGTCATCCGGAAAGACTAGCAGCATCAGCACAACATGTGCAGCATCATCACTTGCTGACTACTTGTTTCAACACGCATTGGCAAATCCATCAGTTTTGGCTTTTGTGCACACATTGGTTAGGCATTTTCCAGGCACTGCCGTAAGGGTGCTACCCAGCCGCAGGATAGGAACAGCTGGTAAATGGTGTAATCACAGTGTCTGAAAATTGCCTATGGCACTACCCTCTCTTTCAGATCTGCCAGACTGTCTGGAGAGCATCAAAATGGCAGTGTGTGCAGTATAAATCTCAGTAACATAACATAAAATAACATCATACGAGCCAACGCTGCTGAAACTGCCAATTCATAATTCAGTGCAAGGAATGTATACAAGGACACATATATTGCTTATAAATCAAGTGCCTGAACGCACACTGGGTTAAGACATTGTTATTACAATAGGAGCCGGTGCACCGCTGAAAGTAAGCCATTAGCCTCAGACATACTTTACACATATCATTGCCACCCTCTTAAAACACAGTATGTGATCAAATAGATCAGGGGTGTGTGCTTTGGTTGAGGGGGGTCATGTAGTAACTGAGAATTCCCATAGTTACTCTCATGGCACTGGATGGTGAATGGTTGTGTAAAAACCAAAACAGCACTTGCAGGCTGTAAGTGACTTCAATCCAGCACTCCAACTAAGTCAATGCCTAGTATGGGATGCCCAATGGAAGCCCTTATTTATATACTTTTATGTCAAAGTTCTTTAAATCTGGATGATGAACCCTTATATCACGCCCCTCTCTTTGAATCTCCCCGACCTCACTGAGCCAAGAAGTAGGTTTGTTTTGCAAATTAAAAGGTTTATTTTAAGAATTGAACAATATATATCACACTTTTATGAATAGAATATTATCTGAATAGCACACTTATGAATATGTACAGTGAACAGCTATGGGTAATATTACAATATTAACAATCTCTTTAATCAGTTAGGAGTAGGAATAGAAAGGATAAGGTAGCAGAGAATACTTTATATGATTCAAGGAAATGCAATGATGGGCAAGAATGCAACACAGAAATAAACTTGATGTGATTTCAGTCAAAAGGTAATATGATCACTTTTTCCCCTGTGACTACTCACTCCCCCCCACTATGCAATATGAAGAGATGGAAATGAGGGCACACAGGTTTCAGGGATATTAATCAACAATGCAGTTCAATCCCAGTTCCCCCAGCAAGCTTAGAGAAAACAGGTATGATTTTAAAACAGGCAAAGATACTTCTGAATGTGATTGCAATGAAAGGGAAAATATGCTAAAATGATTTTAATTCACTAAAGGAGATTCAGGATACGTGATAGTTACTTTGGATTGGTTCAGGTCAACACTAGCAATGATTCATGAATGATTATCAGATTGAAAACGAAATTCAGCAGTTGAAAACAAGAAACAGCTATTTTGACATGTGGTGAAATGGAGCTAAATTGCAATTTGCGGCAATGTTTCCCCGTGCGCGAAACGCGATTACGGAAAAACTGACAGTTAAATTTAGGTTCTAGGACGTGCGGTTCCAAAGTTACAGAGGTTTTAATCAAGGTAGATTTTTCAGAAACAAAGTCAAGATTTCAAAAATGACAGATGTGCTTTAAAGATTTACCAACAACGATAGGCTTATACTAAGGAGCTTTGAAGAAGCAAGACACTCAACGGGCAGCCACCAGAACAGCGGTGCCTCCGCTCGGATCTCTGTCCATCAATACACTTGTCCCTCTTCAGAAAATATCAGTGCAAAGATGATTATTGCTACAATTATCAAAAATGATGTGGAGGAGAGAAGAATTAAGGATATACAACAGGGGTTCTGTAATGCAGTTCTGGACAGATTGAAATGGATGGAATAGTATTATTTTAAACTAAGAGATTGGTTATGTACAGTTCTAGACTGGACACTCACTCCTAGCATTGAAATGGAATGGAATAGGCCCCATCAAAGATCTGGCAAGGGTTTAGCTGGGATTCTCTCTCGCCACCGGACAGGTCTCAGGCACTCTGGTCTCAGCACTGCACTGCGATCTGCGCAGGCTCTTGGACTGGATCTGACGGGTTCTGGATACAGCTCTGCTTTCTGGTCTGGATCTTGGCTCTAGCACAGGGTTCTTGGCTAGAATAGCAAAAGAGCACAGACTGGCTGTTGAATGTGAGAGCCCCTTGGAAGTTTAGGGGTTAGAATCAGGTTGCAAAAGATTCTGAAGGCTTCTAAAAAAGGTTCAGCTTGTGGTATAGGCCTCTCTGCTTCAAGGTTCTAGAGTTTGGTTCTAGAGCTTGGTTCTGGAGTCTAGTTTCTGGATCTATGTCTGGAGTCTGGAGTCTTCCTGCAGGGTGCTTCACCAAGAAATCGGTTTAGAAGTGGAAAGTGTGTGTCTTGCCTGTCCTAAGCAGTCTCTATTTATGTATTTCCAAAGTGGGTGGGGAGGCTGATTCTACAATGCCCAACCCTCTAAGGATCTGATAGGTTAGAGGATTCCGTGTCCCCTGATTGGAGAAAGGATCAGCGTGTCATCCTGTGTCATCTTTATGGCTTAGGGAAAAAAACCTCCCCTTTTCTCTGTACAGTATATCTTATTTTTCATAAAACACATATTTACAATATACACAACTTGTTAATATTACATAAATCACATGACAGATTAACTAAGGTACATTTCTGTTCAACTCTCATCTTCCTAAGAGCTTGGGTTCAGAAATGACCACTTTTTGCGCTTTTGGTGGGTTTCTCAAGATTATTTCTGCACCAATTTTTAGACATGCATACACACCCCCTCTGAGCACAATTCTGTAATTTTTCAGGATCCTGGCATAAACATAGTAGCTACAATATGAAAAATCTGGGGTTTGGTCTCAGAACATCGCACAGAGTCCAGCTTAGTCTTCAACTGTGAGTCAATTTTTCATTTTAACAATCTCAAAGTTTCACATTTTGGTCAGTTCAGTGCAATTTGTTATAGGCATTTTTCTAAAACATATATTTGCTCAATGTTAAATCCACATTTCAGTCTGGTCTGTCCCCAGAGCTGTGCTGTCTCAGAGGTCACATGTCTCTCCTTCCTGGCAGCAGTTTGTTTTCAGTCACACCCGAATTAGCATTTTCTATTCAGCCCAAGGATTCCTTTGTCTGCACTGAGAGTAACAGGTCAGGGTGCCACTCCCAGTTCCTTTTGACACCAGCCTGTCAATTTCTTAGCCAAGGGCAGGGGAACACAGTGTGGGAAACTTTTAACTCTTAACCCAATGTCTAAAAATTGTCTTTTCTTATAATATAACCCACATTTTTAACACATACTTTAAACAGTTTCTTGCTTCAAGCCTTTTCGGAATATAGTTTTGAATTGTATCCACCTCTTAGCAAGTCTTTCTTTGGAATAGTTTGAGCTCAATGTACAACTTTTCACAAAATGGTTTTGAAACGCCGGCTTCTGGTAGAGGTGAGTAATGGTATTACACCCATTTTTGACAGAGTTCTTCCAGCAAGCAATCCTCAAAAGTGGACTTTATATTTATGTAGATTCTTGCGGTAGAATGATGTTGACCCCCAACAAGGAGGTTGGATCTTTTTAGGTGGTTTGTGAGCCATGATATTTGCACATTTTTGACAATCAAGAAAACGGATTTCCACACTGCTCTGGGTTTCTTTTTGACAATCAGCATTGCTTTTTCAAGTGATTTCAGGCTACTTTGTGGGTAGTCCAATGGTTTTTGGCAGTGGTCTCCTGTGTTACCACTGACATTGGCACAGTAGATGGTGGCCTATTTTTCAGGTTTTCACTGCGCACTTTCTGGTGACTTCTGGCGAGCAGCATGCTTTCCGGCGGCCATTATGATGTTTGTGCTGCCAGCAATGCACAGTGATGTTGCAGGGCTTGGATTAGTGGGTTAAGACATCCCACAAGGCTGTGTGTCCCTTCTCAAATCCCATCACTCTCCTATCTTCACTCCCATGCCAATAGTTTCAGCTTACAGGCAGCACTTTTAGCGCCACCTAGCAGGCAAAACTAAACATGAGTGATCTAGCATTGGGGCTAGTGCGGAGTCATGCTACCACAGACAAGCACCACCACAAAACCTATGAGAAATGCTGGCATCCTTGCCTTTTTCACTCTTGCTCTTCTTCCCTTGAAACACCTTATACATACCACCCTTTCAGAGAGAGACAAGAGTTGATGCCCCAGGCACAAACTGCATGCCTGGTAAATGATTGGATGGCAGAAGCCTGGCAATAACAACAGAAGCACAGAGCTACAAGCAGCGCACGGGGCTGCATGCATGAGAGCAGAGAAGATCAATGTCAGCTCTATCGTCTATGAGGAGGCAGAATATATTAGCCCAGAACATCCTGTCTAAAGGTCATTTAACTTTGGCCATAAAAGGGCACATCTGGTTCTATGTGATCTGGTCGAATTTATTTCATCGATGGATAATTGGTTGAATTTATGTTTTCCTTTAAGGACATTTTACTACAAATGTATGCAGGGGAGACCCCCTGCAGCTACCCCAAATCCCACTAACTTTATTATTACCCTATGCCCACCCCCCACACTTAATTTGCGGTAAAATGCAGCAGAAAACTTTTGACAAATTATCCCTCAACAAAATCTACTGTGGCCAAGCCTCCCGTTATCAGTAAATGAGACATTCTCCTGAGCACTCACAGTGAGTTGAATTTCAGTCCTGAAATCAATTGCTTTGATCAACTGAAAAAATATGGTTCAGGAACAACAGTTCTATGACAAAAGGAGAGCGGTTGCACCTCAGGTGCCTATCCTTTTTTTGCAGCGAGCAGATATGCACGGCTGCAGAAGTGATAAGGAGAAGAAGATCTCAAGTGTGCGTTACAGAGGCTCCTAGTTCTAGAAACCATCCTGTTTGGGCCATAATTATATGCCGTGTTGGGAAAATCTTTGCAGGACCACAAACATGCACTGTTCTTCCAGGGAACAGAAAGGCATTCATATCCAGGGCAACAGTAAACCTTTCCTCATTCCCAGCAGCTACAACACTTGCAAGATGAGTGTTTAAAGCATGAGCAGGCATGAGGGAAAGGATGGGATTTTAAGTTCATCCCCCACATGACTGCCACTCCTTACCATGGCCTGCAAATTCTGCCCTTCCTCTGCCAGTTGTAAGCCACATACATCATCACACGCTCCCCCTCCGTTAGGGGAATTTCCATCTCTAACACGCAGGCTGGAGCAATAGCCATGGCATGCTGTGCTGACTAATTAATCACATTCCCTCCTCTATCCCAGTAGTACCAGCTTGGGTTCCAAAGAATCCCTTGAAGAGGAAAGATTTGGTGGAGGGTTTGCAGGCTTTCCCAAAGAAGAAGGATCTCTTTTAGGTTCAGGATTACATGGATCCAGAGAGATTTTTCTCTGTCTGTCCTGTTTTCTCACAAACAAATATCTCTGGCAAGTTTTGTCTGGTTCTGGACTTGATCGTGTGCCATCATTGTTGTATATACCAGTCTTGCTAGTTGGAGTCTCTCCAGCTTGTGATTTCCCTAATTCAGAGGACTGGAATACATCCATAATCTTAGACATTACAATTATGGAGAGGAGGTTCCTCAGGATTTCACAGGGGGAATATTCAACCATTTATAAATTCTATGGTTTAGTCTCTCACCAGCTCGTTTTTTTTTTTACAAAGTTTTGAGTCCCAGTCATAGAGTTGTTGCATGTGGAAGCAAGTATGAAGGGTGCTGCAGTCCCACAGATTCATCACCGTCTGACAATCTAACGTTGATCATTCTTGCAGGTTCCAAATGTTGCAATGTCCACTAGCCAATAGCTAGTGACAGTTAACTTTTGGAGAGTAAAACATAGTTTGCTGTGTATATGTGGATAATTGAGGGGGCAATTGACTTTTCTATGCCTGGCTAATGGCTTGCAAATTGCAATTTTGACCTTTGATTATTGTTAGTGGAATGTATCCACAAATTAGCTGTCTAGGCCCATTTGAATTCCTTCATCGGACCTTGCAACTGTGAAGGAAGCTTCTCCCCCTCATCATATTTTATCGCAGACCAAAGCAATGTTTAATGCATGTCAATGCTGTAACTGAAGAAAGAACAATATCAGAGGGATACAATATAATTTACCAACATTTGGAGGTGATGTGCAGGGATGCAGGGAAATGTAGTGCTAAACAGTAAAAAAAAAGGACCCTAGAGGGTTAAAACAATGACGTTAATGTCACCTTGCATCAAGAAATGAAGAGCATAGCTCATTCTATGTGTCAAGGAGCTCGTTTTTAAATCTCCAAGCTATAGAGGAATTAGGGGTAGCAGCTGATAACGTGGACTGTACATGAAGTGATTATCCAGAGAATTACCCTAATTTATGGGTGGGCATTTGCAATATATTTCAAGATTCGTGATTGTATATAGTGAACACTGAAATGTATACATTATATACTGAGATGTTTATATCATATTTTGAGATGCAAACATTATATACTGAAATATACACACTGTATGCTGAGATACATACATTCTATACTGAGAGGTATATACTGTATATTGAGATACATGCATTATATATTGAAAAAGATACACTGCATGCTGAGATATATTCATTTTATACTGAGATGTATATATTGTGCGAGCCATTCCCGGTGTAACATATGCCATACTAGCACATCTGAAAGGTCAATATCGGTCGGTAATTCATAGGGTCACTTCTGTCCCCCTTCTTGTATATTGGAATTACCACTGATCACTTCCATGAAGGGGGCATAGATCCCTGTGACTTATTAATGGCCACCACTGATTGCTTCCAGGTAGGGCGTGTAGGTCCCCTGACTTAATAATGGCCATTGAAAAGGCTAAACGTATAGGTAACTGTCTTCTTCTGAAATTGAAAGGCATATTTATATCGGATGGAATGAGAGGTATGCACGGTATAAGTACAGTATCTAAGCTCCATAGATTAGACAGGCCTCTATGATTACATCTTTGTAGACATGTAATTGTCAACCATGTTCCATTGCCAAATCTGTGTGATGGCATAAGATTGAGTAGTAGCATAATTACAGCACCTACTTTCAGTTTTAGCGTGTGAGGAGGCATTCATCACACAGCATTTTGCTCTTTAGAGACTGAAATGTTGAGCCGGTAATTAACTTTTCATTGACACTGGAACCACCGTGCCCTGTGTGAAGAGAAGTGGGGGTGGAAAGAAGTAACTTGAAATTATTCTAAATGTTTGCGCTAGTAGAAGGTGAAGGTGACTGTGACCGCGTATGTTAAAATGATAGCTGCTGTTGAATTGGAAGGGCACACAGAGGTGCACTTTGCCATTTGGACAGCAGAGGATAACCTAACACTGATTAATTGCATCAACTGAACACTGAAACATACCTACGTGATATATATATATATATATATATATATATATATATATATATATATATATATATATATATATATATATAGATATATATATATAGATATATGTATATATACATATATAGAGTGAAAGTCATATATGATATGTTGAAGTATGTATGCATATGCACCGTACACTGAGGAACATACATTGAGTAGTGAGATGTATATACAGCATTTTGAGATGAACACAATATATACTGAAATATATACATTGTATACTGAGATGCATACATGACATACTAAGATATACACATACAGTATTCTGAGATGCATGTTATACAATGAAACATATACACTATACACTGTGCTATATTCATTGTATATATAACAAATTGAAAAATATGCAGTGTGCTGAGATACATAAAATATATGTATACACAGTATATTGAGACATCCATTTTACATTTAAATGCATATAGCGCAGATTGAAATGCATACATTGCATAGCAACCTATGTATATTATATAGTGAGATATGCATGTAACATTCTAATAACTAATATACACAAAATGCTGAAATGCATGATATAGTAAGAAATTGCTTATACTATATGCTGAGAGGAATATATGCTATACTGTAAGGTATCCACTACATAATAAAAAATAAATACTGTAAACTGAAACCTCTAGTATTAGCGATGTCAGAACATATGTATTAATTATTAATGTGTATGCCATTCACTAAAATATATATATTACGTGTTCAAACATACACATGATATATTCAAGACGTTATACACTGTAGTGAAAAGTTTGGTGTAGTGATGCTGTACTGTAAGTTTGATTTCATGGTCGCAGATCATACCTTAAGACTCCAGGTACGGTGTGATCTGCAAACAGAGTGTTGTTGTTTCCTGAAGGCAATGAAGACAATGAGGAAGGAGAAGCAAGATTGCTTGATGGTGAAGAAGAATTTGAAGAAGAAGCAACAATCTCCCCAGGCCCCATGAGCTTAGGAAGGTCTTTCGTAGACAAAGCAGCAGTCTCCCCAGGCCCCACGTGCTCAGGAAGGATTTCTGGGACACCCTCAGTGTCGATTAGAGCAGGCGCATTGTGAACATCAAGTTCACCAATTCCCTTCTCCTCGCCTTTGTCTTAGGCCAGAGGAAAAGGAATCCTCTTCACGTGCATCGCATGGATCCAGTTCTTCTTGTTGGTGACTCGGACAGCAGTCTGTGTGGCCAAGAGGACTTGATGTTGTCCTCTCCAGCGAGGTGCGAGACAGGAGGCAAAGGCTTTTAGTAGCACCCAGTTACCAGGTCGAAGTCGATGACCTGGACCCTTGTACTTCACTGGGAGGGCCTCTCGCACCTGTTGATGAATCAATTACAAGTTTTGAGTTAACTGTTCACAATATTCAGAAAGAAGTACATGCTCAACATCCTTCAATAACTTGGGTTTTGGCATCTTCCTTATATTGCTGGTCTCCCCATGACAATTTCATAAGGAGAGAGCCCTGTCTTTGATTGTGCAGTCGTCCGCATTGATAATGAGGCTATTGGTAAGGCGTAAGGCCATTTCAAGTGGGTATGAGCGCAAACCTTTGCAATCTTGTTTTTCAATATGCCGTTATGGTGTTCTACAAGTCCAGCACTATGAGCATGCCTGGCTGAATGGAACCGTTTATCGATCTCCAATCTTGCGCATACTTGCAGGATGATAGCAGCGATAAAATGTGGACCATTATCAGACCATATGACTCTCAGCAAGCTAAACCTAGGAAAATATTCCTTAAGCATGACTTTCGCTGTTGACATTGCTGTGGCATCTCTTAGAGGAAAAGTTTCAACCCATTTACCAAAAGCGCAGATGACTACCAAAACATATTTATAATTTTGACAACGCTCCGTTTTCGATAACAAAATATAGGACGTCAAACGGCATGGAGGAGGGACCAAAACTACCCTTTGGTGTTGATATACCTTTGCCAATATTATGCTGTAAGCATACCATGCAACTTTGGACAAGACGCTCAACAGTTTTTTCAATATTAGTACTATACCATACAGGATCTAACAGTTTGCAAATCTTTTTGGCACATATGTGTGTTGGACCATGAGCCATTGTCACCATAGCGGTAACATAGGCATTGGGTAGCATCCATTTTTGTTTTTCATTATCTACCCAACATCCCTCATCATCTAAACTTTCTTGACCCTCAGCCCACTGTTTAATTTCATCTGGATTGGCGTCAGCCTGAATTTCTTTGATGCAACAAATTCCTTCATCTATCAGTGTTAGTGACCCCTTTTGTTGGTTTTAACACATACATTTTGGAATGCAAAGCGGTTGCAGTCTGTTTGGCTATTCTGTCAGCAAAAGCGTTTCCTTTTCCCACATCGTCCGTTACTTTCTGGTGTGCTGCACACTTCATTATTGCTAACTGTGTAGGAAGTGCAAGTGCTGAAAGTAGCCAAACTATTAGAGTCCCATGCTGTATCTTAATTCCATGAGAGGAGGTCAAAAAACCTCTCTCAGCCCATAGTCTACCAAAGTTGTGAACTACCCCAAAGACATACTGGCTGTTTGAGTATATGTTCACACAAAGCCCTTCAGAAAGTTCACAAACTCTAATCAACGCAATAATCTCTGTGGTCTGCGCAGAATTATGCAGAATTCATTTCATCTCTACTATAGTGCTTAATGTAGTGATGGCGTAAGCAGCAGTGGATGTAACATCCGGAAGTTTGAAGCAGGAGCCATTAGTCTCTAATTCTGCCCTTAGTCTCTTGTTCTATGGTATAGAGGAAGTCATGTGACATTTTGTCACTGCAATGCATTTCTTGCTGAAGAGGCAATAGTTCGGCTGGATTTAATGAGTAACATCTGTTAATTTGGTTATGCAGAGCAAATAGAATCAGCTCGTACCTCGGTAGTCATGCTTATGTGAGATATTGCGTCTGCGTTCTGTTTAATAGAACGTCTACAGAGTGAGGTACCATCACGGTTAAGGAGTGACCCAGAACCATACCCTCACTTTGTTTTGCAGATGCAGCGGCAGCAGCAGCAGCTCTCAAATATCTCAGCAAAGCGCATGCAACAGGGTCTAACATGGAGGAAACATAATCGCATGGTCGATTTTTACCCCCATGTTCCTGCGTTAAAACAGCCAAAGCACATCCATCACATTCATGCACATACAACACAAAGACCTTTTCGTAATTTGGTGTGCCCAAAACTGGTGCTGAACACAACACAGCCTTCAGCAGATCAGAAGCTTTCTGGCAATCTATGTTCCATGTTAAAGGCAAAGAAATGCCATTCTTTGTCTCTGCCAACATAGGTTTTTATCATTAATGAAAAATGTGGGATCCTCTGTCTACAGTATGAAGCCATGCCTTATAAAGCTCTGACCTCTTTCTGTGTATTTGGACAGACATGTTACAGATGCTTTGTATCCATTCAGGTGTCAGTCTTTTTCCCTCCTTCGACAGGAGGTAGCCTAAATAGGCGACTTCCTGTTGACAATACTGAAACTTTTTTAATGACGCCTTATGCCCATATTCTGCTAAATGAATAAGCAGCAACACAGTGCCCTCATTGCAAGCAACTTCAGAATCTGCAACTAGAAGCAAATTGTCTACATACTGCAACAACGTGGAAGTAGAAGGTAACTCAAGTGTATCAAGCTGTTCCTTCAATTCTCTACTATAAATGCTTGGACTCTCAGTCTCAGTTGTGACACACGAGTAAATGTAAACGAGCGCCCCCCTAGGGTGAACGCGAACAAATATCTACTGTCAATATGTACAGGAATACTGAAAAAGGCATTCTTTAAATCTACAACACTAAAATGAGTAGCTGAGGCTGGAATCATGGTCAATATTGTAGTAACATCAGGTACAATCGGAAACTGTGGGGCAACAACCTTATTAATAGCGCATAAATCAATAATAAAGCAAAAAGGAATCACATTATCCCCTTTCTTATACACAGGTACAATCAGACTATTACACACGCTCCCTGAAATTTCCTCAATCACACCTATGTGTACAAAATCAGAAATAATACTCTTCAAAGCCTGCTCACCTTCAACCGAAATCTCATATTGCGGAATACGCGGTAATTTAACACCTGGTTTCAATACAATTGTAACTGGTTCAAATTGTAAAATACCAACGTCATTGTCATAAACTGCCCACAGACATGTCGGAACCTTATTCAATTCAGGTGGTAAAGGTCTAGACAAAAATTGTGGAACGGAAGTTTGTTGAGGCGAAATCGTTAAATACACTCCATCCGTAGAACAGTAAATTACAGCATTCAATTATTTCAACAAATTCAATCCCAACAAATTTTTGCCACAATTTGTCATCAGAAGAAATGGACATGAATCAGTAAATGGCCCCAGTGAAATTGGTACCGGCTGAGAGACTGCACTAACCACTGGCGTGCAAGAAAACCCTACAGAAATGTTGTTCTGCCCTGACAGGGGAATATCTGGAACCCGTGAATGATCATTAGAACACTTCTGTGCTCCTTATCAAAAATAGATGCTCCCTATTCCCCACCTTCATTTCAATGTAGGGCCCTTTCTGATCTACGGGAATAGGTGCTTGTTCCAGACTCTGCTTCGGGCTGTCCTAGCGGAATAGTATATCATCAAATGCAAGAACCTGAGAAAAATAGACAGTTGAAGGATTATCGAAAATGTTCCCACTATTAACACTATGTTGCTGACTATCCTGTGAAGATGACTGTTGATTCTGAGCGAACTGATTTCTACCAGGACCCCATATCCCAGGAAGGCCTCTGGATTGTCTACCCATGACACCATATTTGTATTTTGTATTTGTATTTATTGTTTTTATATAGCGCTTTAATCCAAGGCGCTTTACAGTTTAACAACAAGAATACATTGAACATGAAACGGTAGAAGAAAATAACAATATATATGAATCAAACCAATAAAACAGTATGTAGAACAATTTAGCATATGAGGATGAAGAAGAGAGGAGGTGGTGGGGATTGAAAGGAAGTGGGAGAGAGAGTAAGGAGTAGGGTGAGTCAGTAGGAAGAGGGGAGGACTAGGAGAGAAGGGGGAAGGTAAGAGAACTATGACGGGGGTACTAGAGGGAGAGAAAGGTGAGAGGGGAAAAGGTGACAGGGTGGGGAATGAAGAAGGAGTGATTTCAAGGAGGTGCGGAAGGAGGAATAGGTGGGAATGGAGTGGATAGAAAGAGGTAGGGAGTTCCAGTGAAAGGTGGCAAAGAGCTGAAAGGAGCGGAAACGAGAAGAGGCACAAGGGGGTGGGGGAACAGAAAGTAAGAAGAGATCGGCAGAACGAAGAGAGCAAGATGGGGTGTAAAATGAGAGAAGAGAGGAGAGATATGGGGGGCAAGGTCATGAAGAGATTTAAAGACAAGACAAGGGAAGTGAAATTTAAGTTGAGAGTGGAAGGGAAGCCAGCCTAGGTAAGAGAGTGAGTTGGAGATGGAGTCATGAGGAGAGAGAAGACAGAGGGTATGGATGGCAGAGTGGTAGAGGGATTTGAGGGGGGCGAGATGGGAAGTGGGGAATCTGAAGAAGAGAGAAGAACAATAGAAAAGGCGAGAAAAGATGAGGGAGGAGATTAAGAGTTACGTAGCATGGAAGGTGAGAGAAGAGCAGATTTTATGAATATTGAAGCGGTGGTACCAACATGCGCGAGAAGTGAGGGAAATATGATGGGTAAAGAAGAGGGAAGAGTCAAAGTGAATGCCTAGATTACGAGCATGGGTGGAGATGAATAGAAGGAGGGTGAGAGGGAGGAGGAAGAGTGTTGGAAGGAAAGAATAAGACTTCAGTCTTGTCAGTGTTAAGAGAGAAATAGTGAGATGACATCCAGTTTTTAATGGCGGTAAGACAGGAAGAGAGATTTAGATGTAAGTCAGGGGTGAAGGAAGAAAAGGAGAGGAACAGCTGGGTGTCATCAGCATAGAAATGGTGAGAAATCCTGAAGGAAGAGATGATAGGGGCGAGGAGTGAAGTATAAAGAGAGAATAAGAAGGGTCAGAGGACAGAGCCTTGGGGAATGCCGTTGTCCAGAGGGAAAGTAGGGGAGGTTCGACCACCCAAAGAGACAGCAAAAGAGCAGTGGGAGAGGTAAGAGGAGAGCCAGTTGAGGACAGAGCCTTTGAAACCAAAGGAGGAAAGAGTATTGTTAAGTAAGGGGTGATCAACAGTGTCGAATGCAGCATAGAGGTCAAGGAGGATGAGGACTGAGGATTGCTTAGAGTAGCAAGCGGTAAGGAGGGAGTTAAGAACATAAGTGAGAGCGGTCTCCGAGGAGTGTTTAGGGCGGAAACCAGATTGAGAGGGGGGAAGGAGACAGAGGTTAGTGACAAAGGTCGAAAGCTGAAAATAGGCTAAGCGTTCAAGTATTTTAGAGAAAAAAGGTAGAAGTGAGATTGGACGAAAGTTGGAAGCAAGAAGGGGATAGGCAGAAGGCTTCTTCAGGATAGGGATAATAGTGGCGTGCTTGAATGTAGAAGGGAAGGTGGCAGAGGAGAGACAAGTATTGAAGAAGGAGGTTAGGTAGGGAATGAGAGGGGGTAAATCTTAGGAATAAGAAGGTTTGGGATGGGATCAGAAGGGGCGGCAGTAGGATGGGATTTGGTTAGGAGGAGAGATACGTCAGAGGGAGCGATTGGACAAAATTCAGACATGCAAGCCGAAGGGGAGTGAAAGGAGGGGGGAAGGAGAATAGGAAGGAGAACAGTTACTTTTTTTGGCGAAGAGAAAGAATTTTGGCAGAGAAGAAGTCAGCAAAGTCAGAAGGAGAGAGAGGAGACGTAGATGAGGGGTCGGGAGTGGGAGGGGAGAGAAGACAAGAAAGGTTTTGAAAGATACGACAAGGATGAGAGGCTTGGGAGTGAAGGAGGTTAGAAAAGTAAAAATAATAAATAATAACAATTTGGCATTTATATAGCGCTACGAATCCTCAGGTATCTGAGTGCTGCTTATTATTACCCACGGTGTGTGGTGCTCATTTATTGACCTCGGAAGGATGAAAGGCTGAGTTTGGCCCCGCCGGGATTTGAACTTGCGTTAGCAGGCTCTGCACGAATGTCAAAGCGAGTGCTCTACTCGCTGTGCCACTTGACCGGCTGGGGAGCATTGTAGGAGCATTTAGCGGAGTTAAGGCAGGAGTCATATAGAGAGTGATAAGAAAAGTAGGAGGTTTGGTTAGAAAGAGTGGGTGATTTGAGCCAACAACGCTGCAGGCAACGGAGGAGAGGACGCATGGACAGGAGGTGAGAGGAGAGCCAGGGTTGGGAAAGCTTACGAGTATGGCGGAAATATGAGAGGGGGTGGAGTTGATTGAGACTGGTAGAGATACAGGAGGACAGAGAGGATAGGGCAAGATCAGCCGGGAGAGAGGAGAATTCAGAGAGAGGTGGAAGAGAAGAAGAGCAGGTATCAAGTAAGAGAGAAGTGCTAAAGTTACGGAGTTCATGTCGAATAAAAGACATGAAGGAGGGTAAAGGAGTGGAAGGAGGGAGACAGGCAGTAAGGGAGAAGGAGAGCAGAGCATGGTCAGATAGATAGTTAGGTAAAGAGGAGACAGGGGAGGGGGAGTAGGTAGAATTAAAGATGAGATCAAGAGTGGAACCAAAAGAGTGAGTAGGTGAAGAGGGGAGAGGAGAGAGAAGGTAAGAGCCGAGAATGGAAAGAAGAGGTTAGGGTTGAGGGGGAGTAGGAAGGTGAAGGTTGAAATCGCCAAGTACAGAGAGGGGTGAGGGGGAGGGGGAGATAAGAGAGAGAAGGTGGTCAAGGTCATCGTAACAGGAGGAGAGGGGGCCAGTGGGTCTATAGATAATTAGGAAGGAAATGGGGTGAGGGAAAGTAATGGATTTATACAAGTATTCGAAAGACGGGAAGGTAGGAAGGGACAATGAGGAGGTAAATGAAAGGTATTTAGGGTGGAAGATGAGACCAACTCCTCCGCCATGACCACAGGAAGAGAAACATGAGAAAAGGAAGAGGAAGGGGTGGTAAGAGAGGCAGGGACAGTAGAGTTGTGAAGAGGGATCCAAGTTTCAGTTAGACAAAGGAAATGAAGGTTGAGAAGGAAGAACATGTCCAAGACAACTGCAGTCTTATTGCAGAGAGATCTGGCATTCAAAAGAGCAATGTTGATTATGTCAATGTTGATATATGTGCTATTCGATCTCTGCTGAAGGATCGAGCATTGTGCTCGCCAATGACCTGCCTGTCTACAATAGGCACATTGATTCATGCGTACAGGACCAAGTTGCGCATTACTCTGTGGTGTAAGTTGGCCACTAAACTGTGTATTCCCACCTCTGGTTCCTCTAGCGAACTGCTGCAACAGTACTCTAGTTTTCAAGTCCCCATTCTTCTTTTCCAATCTTTCCTTCTCTGAATTAACTCTATTTTCATAGTACTGACCCATATGTAATACTTCAGATTGTGATTTTGCTTGCCAAGCGATTTCAGAAGTCATTATCTGTGATTGAATTCCAGGCTATAATCTGCGTACAAACTTGTCTACAAATAGTCTTTTCACTAACTCCGTACTCAAATCTTGACCACTAAAGTCTGAAAATACTTGCAAAAATCTATTAAAATACTCAGTTGCACCCTCTGACCTTGTACAAAGCCGTAAGCTTGTCCCATATGATTATTTTCTTGGGAACCAGAGTTTTAAATTTAGCTACTATTCTGTCTGGCAACATCAGTATCACTTGTGGCGATTTCTCACCAGCATTACTTTCTCCATCTATCCGTACCAAGTTATCCCATGTATCACCCATCCCTGCCTGATCGTCTACAGTTCTAATCTGGTTGCATAAATCAGCAGGAAGGATCACGGGAAACAGGAAATCTATATCACTCAGCGTGAAAACTGATGAATGCAAAGCAGATTCAATTTCTTTATAAAATCCTGTTGGATTCTTCCTAATGTCTGGAATCCTTTGTCTAATGGTATTCACGTCCTGTATAGAAAATGGGACATGGACAAACTGTGAGACATAATATGCTTCAATAGTAGTGGTTGGTGTGCTTGCTGCAGCATTTGCTGGAATTTCTACTTTCAGAACAAATGTCGGAGGAACCTCTCTCATTGGCAATTGAAAAATAGGCAATTCTGAACGCTCATTAAGCAACAAAGCTAAATCAAGTGACAAAGTAGAAAAAGCAGTATCGGGCAAAAATGCTCTCTTATAAATGACCATCAAATCTGCGGGACAACAAACCTTTCTCTTCATAAACTCATCTTGTAGATACTCTACCATCACCTGTAACACTTTCCTTTGCATTGCTGGAGCTTACTGACTAAACGTGTCATGCACTTCAATGGGATAAAATTAAACATCCAAAATCCATCTAAGAGCTTCTTTTGTTCAAATGCGCATTTCCTCACTCATTGGTTTCAATGGAGGAAGAAATCGCTTCTTCACATATGAGGCTTCCCGTCCATTACCATCCATTTAATCTTTCTGTAACCGATCTAGCTCCCTCTTAAACTCAAATACCTTCTCAACATGCTCATGTACTTTGTCGGCAGTGTCCCATGAGCGGGCAAGGACATTCAAATCCCTCAACCCCTGTGGGACATTCATGTCCGTCAAATCACTACAAATATCAGCCTAATGCGTTCCCATCCCCTCTATCAAAATAGTCTGTTTGGGAATACTTTCTTGGACAGAAATCGCAACTAAATTGGCTGATTCTTCACCCTCTTTTATATATTTTTTAGCCCAGGTATAAAATTCTCTTTTTCTAGCTTTATATACTGTACCACGAGTCACTATTCTTGAATCAGCCCCCGCCCCTTCAACCACTACAAGTGGAGCAGATCCACTTGGAAAAGAAAGTTCAGACAAATTGTGTTCAATAGGTAGCGGAGGCACTACTGCTGGCGGTGGAGACGGGATTACGGGAACGGCAACTGTCGGTAAGGGTGGAGATGCAGGAGGAGAAACAACAGCAGGAAGAGCAACAACAACAGGAAGAGGAACAACAGCAGGAGGAGGAGGAACTACAAAGGGAGGTGGCGCAACAACGGGAGGAGGTAAAACAGCAGGAGGAGGCAGATAAGGAGGAGGTGCAGTTTCAACAGTTCTACATACATTCAACAGTTTGTTAATTAGTTCAACTGATGTATGAAAATCCTGAGATTGATATATCTTCTGTACATCAAGGGAAAAAGCCCTTTCATTACTTCTAATAGATTCTGACTGTTTCTGTTGATCATACAATAGTGCTTTTTCAGCATTAGTCATGTGCCTACGTGCTTGCTTTTCTTTACTTCTGAGTTGCTGCATAGCTTCCTTCCTCCAATCTTTAATTGCATCAAATGCTGCAGTCCTAGCCTTTTCCTTCAACAATATAGATTCTAAATACTCTAAACGGGCAATTTCAAAACTACCATGAAATGGACACTGAAGTTCGGAAACATGTCTAGTTTGTCTGTGCCAAAATATCATTAAATACGATACTATTTAGGCCATACTTAAAGGCCATTAAACAAGCCGGCGACCCAACGGGTGGCACCGGTTGGCCTCGTCCCAAAGATAATCTATCTCTGTGGAATAATACTCTGAAACAAGATGACAATTTCCCAGGCATGTCGGATTACTGGAGTTCCCAGGCGTCGTTTGTACTTGTAATTGCAAAACTGCAACCAATATCAGGATTCTTAGGAATCGGGGCACGGCTCACCTGACTTCAAAACAAAGGAGGTCCGATCGGATTATAAAGGATCGTCGTGGTTGGTGATTTCGGCAAAGAGCCCGCCTCGATATGGGGACCCTCATCAAGATATCCTCTCGAACCGCTTGCTCACTGTCCAGGGATCGGATTGTGCAGTACTGTCAGGGTGTTGCATCTCATACAAGGAGCCCCTTCACTCTCCGATCCTGGTCCGATAGCTGCTTCTCCGTGTTCAGCAAGGTGACATCAATCTTGAGGGTCCCTATTTGGGCGCCATCTGAAAGACCAAAGGAAATATTGAGGCTTAGTACTACCAAAATGAAATACGCCAATCAGGAGTTCAGAGTTATAAGTATACTTTTTCATCAAAGTACAGATAGCTATCTGGCTCTCAAGCGCCTCACAGTGTGTACCAGCAGACACTGTGAGGGAAGATAGTGCTGGACATCATGAAGCATGCATTATTTATACACAGTCCCGGCCACATCATCCAGCTCTTCTCCAAGTTAATATCTTACAAGGTTTCATGCCCAGTTCATATGACAAATACAACAATATTGTCTTTAAATACTTCAAATGTTTTCCAGTCTACAAAATACAATGGTTACAACTTTGTTCTGTCTGGTCATGTTGGTTCTTCAGCTTAAAGTAATTCCAGTTTCAAGAGACAAATTCAAATGTTTTCTGCAAAGGCACATAGTTTTAGTTGTCCAACATTCAGTTCCAGTGTTTGTATGAGGATTAAAGCTATTGGTGCAGACAGCACTTGAATTGAGGTTCAATTTGGCTCCAAGGTTTCTTAGCACAAGACAAACATTCTGCTCTCAGCAGCCTCAATGTTTACATAGTTCAAAGTTCATTTTGCTCTGCTGCAGCCAAAAACACAGATTAACATTTTAGGACAGAAAGCAGGAGTTAGAATCAAAATGGCAGATGGTTCTAAGATGGCAGCAAAGTCAACTCTATTCAGGTCTGTTTAAGCGCGGTTTTCAGTACAAATGCGAATACGCTTAGAACAATGTTCATAATCAGACGGTATTATGCAAATATAGTTTGACATGCTGAGGGAGCACCCCATCAAACTCCTCTAAAAAGCAGGGGCCGCACCATAATCTGAATCAGCCTGGACCACCATGCATGCAAATTTACAATGATGATCATGCTGCTGCAGGGGCATGTCGAGCACTGCACTAGCTAAAAATGCAAGTCTGTTTTTAATCAAGGCTTTACCCTTTCACCTAGCATGGAAACAAGTGGGCCATGTCTGTCCCCTGGCACCCAAATTTACCAGCCACCAGTGGTGGTTGGTACTTTTTTATTTGGATCCACTAATAAATTGATGCAAGATTCACTGGGTACACATAATTAATTTTCTACTGGGCATCTATCCTAGCCCTGTAAATAATGCCATGTATGCCTGCCCCCTGTGCTCCCCAGCCCCCCGCATGGCATGTACACAGGGACTTTAGAGAAGAGGCTACAGAGAATCTGACACTTTGAATATAAAGTTAAGTGCTGCTCAGCTGACTTTAGTGGTAAATGTATGAGTCTGGAAAACTGTCTACTAGACAGTAAGGTGAAAGTTAGAGAAAAAGGAGGAAAACAAATACAAGAAAAGAGACATGCACTTGCAAGTATAACATGTTTGAGTAAATGCTACATTGCTGAGGACCCCAACAGAATAATCCATCTCAAAAACACAAGACAATGGGCGGACAAATTGGTGGTCACAGAATTAATGTCAATATTCCCACTGCGCCATACTACGATTAAGGCCCTGGAGTGGAGGATTTACCTCCAGCATGATGCTGCAGGTAAATCCTCTGAATCTCTGATGTAAAAGCGGCTAAATCAGTGGAATTACCATGGCCGAATTACTGCCACAGTAATTCCACCAAAAAAGCCTGGTAGAGTCCTATGTACTCATAAGAAATTGGGTTTTAAACTGTCACTCCCACTTGTAACCCGGTGGTAATTCCACCAAACCAAGTGGCAGAAACAGTAATTCAGTTAGGTGGTATTCTGGCAGATTTACCACCCTCGTAATGAGGCCCAATGTGATAAGTCCATTATAAACTAAAACACACATGATCAAACTACACTATGGGCCTCATTACACGGAAGGCGGTAATGGTTAACGGCCACCGTTAATGGTAACGGTGACCGTTAACCATTACCGCCTTACTACGAGGTCCCTTAGCGGGTTGGTGCTTTAACGCCTGCTTTTTGCAGGCGTTAAAATCCAACCCGCTAAGGGACCTCGGAGCTAATTACGGCACCGCAAAATTGCGGTGCCGTAATTAGCGCCTTCCCCATTCCCATAGAGCCCTATGGGGCAGAAATGGGAATGGGGAAGGGCAATGGCGGAAAGGCGATTTACCGCCCCTCCAATCTTGGAATGGGGCGGTAAATCCCCTTTCCGCCAAGGGGGTGCCGGTATTTTACCGGCATGAGCCATGGCGATAATAGCGCCATGGCTCACCGCCTACCGTGTAATGAGGCCCTATGTATAAGAAAAACACATAATAAATCAGAAACGTGTCAATTAACAAAGCAAAAATGTTTAATTAGCATATATCTCACACTTGTCAAAGTCACTCATGCACCACCATAAGATGCATAACCATTGACCTGCTGTGAGAGGAAAGTGGCGCAAGCATGAACACAGGACGGAGGTGCATGTTAGCATGCACATGCTGGTTAGGGAGCTTTTCCTAAATAAATCTACCATTTGTGTGAGACCATGCTCTATAGGTGCTGCTTGGTGTACATCACTACCCCATGAAATATATGTGCTTTTTGTTCCCACAAGTTTTCTTTCCCTTACCTGGAACCTTTTTGGGACCCCAGTGGCCTCATCTTGCTCGTGTCTGCCTGGCTCCAGCTATTCTCCTTTTAGTGGTAGTACTAAGCTCTTACAATCTGCAGATGCGGGTATTGCTGAAATGCTGAGCATGTCCCAATATATACATTTGGAAGCAGGTGCACAATGGGGCGTGCTCTTCAAGCTCTGCTGTAAGTGCTATGTTCAGAGTCCTTTGCAATGTTCTTTCCTAAGTACCATGGCTTAATTAGCAAACAATGTAGGAAGTCATCTGCTGAGAATGAAGAAAAGCTAAATCAGCTTTTTCTATGGGCGTCCACACCCAAGGAGGAACTCGACCAAGTTTTAGATCTCTGTGCCAGATCAGAGGAAAATATCCATTTGCGTATCAATCTGGTCCAGCATACAAAAACTTTAAATAAGCGTTCACCGAGCATTCATTCAAGGCAAGTGGAGCACCACCATTAGTCCCATTCAAATTGTCAAATGAGTTGAGCACTTCACTAAATCAATGCTTATCATGCTCTCATTTTGTTAAGTTGAGGACTAGTTGAAGTGTAGTTGAGCTGTGATTGAGCAATTACAAGGATTGCATGGGGTTTTGCAATCTAACTAAAGTGCTCAATTTCAGTTCAGATGAGCAGTAGTTGAAAGCCTCTGCTTGAGCGCTCTATTGATTTTTTGGTAGGGACATAACACCACCTGGAAATACTAGGCAAGTGTCCGCTAGGCAAGAGCATCATAGCAATCCCAGACATGTTTTGCTTCCTTGGGCGTCATCAGTGCGGTGTGGCTGGGATGCAGCTGACTCGTTAGTCACAGCAGGGGACTGAGGTCACCTGGATCACCCCACAATTTCAGGGCAAACTCTAAGTGGTTCAAATTTAGTCAACAATGAGAAATCCTCTACTGAGAAGGAATACAAACAAAAAGGCCTTGTTCTATGGGTTGTAACAAAGCCTGGACTAACTTCTTTAAAGCAACGCTTGGGCCCCACACCATTATTGGCATGGTTGATCCTAAGCTGTGGGTATGGGAACAGGTTTTTGGAGAAGGTGAATCCTGTGCCAAAGTTGCAATGGGCATCCAGGTCTTTCACAATGATACTTCGTCCAGTCAGGAGCCTTGGATCTTGGGTTGAAAATCTCGGTTAGTCACTGGGTTCATCCAGCCAATCAGAACCCTGTCAGATAGATGTCTCTGTTTTTTCAGCCAATCAGAGCCTCTAAAGGAAATTCAACCCCATATAAGATGATCAGACCAGTTAATTTTTTTATTACAAAGCCTATACAGGACTTTTATTTGAAGCTCTGAACAATGGTACACACAGTACAATGAATGTGAACAATTAGAGAATGATCCAAAAAATAATCTCTCCATAACACTACAGAGGAGAGGGTTATTAAGAGAAGGCCAACTGAGGTATATGGAGTTTAGGATGTTTTTTAAATGGGAACAGGTAGGGTAGGGCAGGATTGAATCAGAAAGGAGAAGAATTCCAAGGAATTCCAAAGAAAAGGAGCAAGGAATTGAAAGGAGTGGAATCAAGAGAAAGCCCATGGTGGGCGTAAAATAGAAAGAACACAACTGAGAGGCAGAATGCAATTCTCTAGCATGATGTCAGAGGGAAGTCAAGGAACATAAGAAGAGGACAGACCATGAATAATCCCAAAAACTAAATAGAAAAATTAAAACTCATATTGTTGTTTCATCAGAATCCAATGAAGACCAGCCAAGTAGGGAAAAATACCAGCTGGCAAGGGTAAACAGAGCAAAGGTCAGGCTGCAGAATGTAGAATTGAGCAAAAGGAAGAATGGCACATTTAATAATGCCAACACAAAGAGAACAGCAATAGTTAAGCATTGATAAGACAGTTTAGAGGGCACATTTTGGTAGAGGCAAAAGTTAGTAGATGACACATGTTTGGGATATTAAAAAGATGGAACTGACACGATTATACAACAGAACTGATCTGAGGTTGCAATGAAAATGAAGAATCAAACACCATGTTTACGAGTATGATGACCAACAAAGAGATGAAGATGGGGAAAGAAAGAGTCAGAAAAATAGAAGAAGCTACTGGGAAGAACAGAATTTCATTTTTTTTAGGATTAAGACAAAGGAACAGAGAAGACATACGTGATTCAACAGCAAATAACAGGAAGAGAGACATTGTTGAAGAGGGGAAAGTGATGACGATCTGTGTGTCATCGGCATAGTGAACCTGGAAACCAAAGTCAAGAATAAAGGAGGACATAGGTGCAGAGAGAGAATAACAGAGGACCTAATACAGAACCCTGAGGGACACCATTAGAAAGAGGATACGACTGGGGCATAGATTCCTTCTATGGAACTATGAATTTGCTGTCAGAAAGTAGTCAGAGTGATCTATTGTGTCAAAAAGTGTGCTAAGATCAAGCAGAACAAAAAGGAGGAATGTTTATGGTGACAAGCATGAAGAATGAAATTAGAGAGAGAAAGAAGAAGAGTTCCAGTAGCGAAGCCACAGAAGAAACTGGATTTATAAGAGGGGAGGAAATTATACAGATTAAGGCAGGAGTTATAATAAGAGTAAACAAGAAACTCAAGAACGTTACAAAGATAGTGAAGAAGGGAGATTGGGCAGAAATTAAAAGGTTCAGCAAGATTAGGGAAGGTTTCATAAGGAGAGGAATTATAGTGGCAACTTTGAAGGAAAAAAAAAGTGACCAGAGTATAGAGAAAAATTAATGAGAAAAATTAGGAAAGAGACAAAAGCAGGAAAAACGGTTATAGAGAGGAGCGCAAAGAGGATCAGAAGGAGCAGCAGTAGGATTTGAATGTGAAATAATACTAGGGATAAGGAGGATCTGACCTTTTCAATTTTAGAAAGAAAGAAATGAACAAAGTTACCAGAAGTAAGCAGAGAAAGGGACAGGAGTCAAGAGAAGGTGGGGCAAGAGGTTTTTTGAGTTAGAGTGAAGGGGTTTAGTAGAGGCAATCTGCACTCTGGGATCGGATGAGTGACTGAAAATAGTTAGCTTTAGCTTGTTTCAGAAGATGGGAAGAGAAGCTCAGTAAAATAGATAATGATTGATAATTAACAGTCTTTCTAGATTTCAGCCATTTATTCTCAGCCCTATGAAGTTGAATCCTCTACTGTTTAAGGGAGTCGGAAAACCACGCACAAGGGGGTTTCCCTTTTGGTTTAAATTTTAAAAAAGGCGCAGATATTGTCAAAAGGTCCAGGGAAATCAGAATCAAATGTATTAGGAGCAGAGTTAATGCCTATGGCAAGAGAATTAGTGAAACTAGATACATGTGAAGAAATAGACTCTGGAAGACCCGATTGATTGATCGAGATTTCAAATATCAAGCTGCAGAAAGGAAACGGTTGATGATGAAGGAGCGAGATTGCATAGTGATCAACCAAAGGGATAACATGAGTCTATATAATGTCAATGATAGAGCAGTCAATAGAAGTAAAGCTCAGGTCTAAGACCCCCACCTTTGTTATGAGTGGCTGGGAAGAGAGTAGTTCACAACTATGGGAAAGAGTAGAGAAAAGTAGGAGACAGGATGTGGGACCAGACTGGGAGACATGCATTTGAATACCCCTAGAAATGTGGGTGGCATAGCAGGAAATGAGACTATGGATAATAAGGAATCAAAATCATCAACAGAGGTCCAAAGAGGATCGGGCAATAGATTATCATTTAAGGCAGAGAGAAGGGAGCAGAGCAAGAAAGAGAATGGTATTCGAATGCAGTGGAGAAGACTAGGGGGAAGGAGAAACAATTCAGGGGGGGGTGAAATGACAGACCAGTCCCACTGCCAGATCATGCCAGCCCGGGAGAATGAGGGAAGGAAGACCAGGAAGCAGTTATGGCAGCTTGAGTGGCAGTATCGAGCTGACTGAACTATTTCTTAGTGATACAAACAAAATCTAAGTTAAGACAAATAGACATATTCAGAACAAAGTCCGTTTTTGAAACAACTGACCAAGCTTTGCTGAGTCCAAGACTAATAGGTAGAGGAATAGAATCGTAAATAGTTTGATAAGTAAAGTTAGAGTATGATGATGGGCGTGACGCAGGACTAAATCGAGAATTGGATATATGAACAAGGATGCTCAGGGTATAGAACCATGCAGGAAAACATTAAAATAATACATACGCATAGCGCTTCATTGTGAGATGTTGTCAAGGGAATGCATGTACAATAAACAGAGTATTGTGTGTAACTGGATGTGGACCGCGTGAAAAAGGGACAAACACAAAACTAATGCGCCCTTGGAATATCCACACTTGACACCAGTGCCTGAAGGAAGGATGCCCTGAGAGAATGCCATAATATAACAGCATGAGCAATGTGATTGGCTGCAGGTGAGGTGGGTGGAGCCACAGATCCGCTCGATGGTTCCAGGGACGGCAGGTGGTCCAGCCTCAGCCGCTGGCAAAAGCACCAGATCCACTGAGCCAAGAGTCACGCTCCTGATGGTAAGTGCCCTCCAGGAGGCAGAGTTATGTGGATTAGTGTCGTCCCGTTACCCACGCTGCACCACCAGTGGTCAGGTGATTGGCTGCCTATGTGGTGGGTGGATCCACAGACCTACTCGATGGTGCCAGGGATGGCAGATGATACGGTCACAGCCAGAAGCAGCAGTACCACAGAGTCAAGAGTCACTCTGCTGATGGTAGTTGCCAGTCTGGAGGTGGGGGGATAAGTGCTGTCACATGACCCATACTGAACCACCAGTGGTCACGTGATTGGCCATGGGTGAAGTGGGCAGAGCCACAGACCTGCTCTATGGTACCTCGGAAGGCAGATGGTATGACTTTAGATGGCGGCAGAAGGCCAGATTCACTGAGCCGAAAGTCACTCTCTTGATGGTCAGTGCCCACCTGTAGATGAGAGAGATGAGTGCTGTCACGTGAACCATGCTGCACCACCAGTGGTCACATGATTGGCTACAGGTGAGGTTGGTGGAGCCACAGAGCCGCTCAATAGTCTCAGGGGAAGCAGATGGTAGGGTCTCAGCCACTGGCAGAAGCTCCAGTTCCACGGACTCAAGAGTCACTCTCCCTGTGGTCCTCATTACTTTAAGGGTATTGCTAGGGTTTGAGGGAAGGAGTACATGGGCAGGCTCACACGTGGATGTTTTTTGGAGTTCTTTTTACTGGCTTAAGCAGAGTTTTGAGGAGTTGTAAAGTTATAGTAGATAGGTTTTGTTTTTTCATCACGTTTTTGTTGCCAACGTTTGTTCTCTTTTGCTTAGTGTTTATGTGGTGCATTGTTAGTGTGTTGTTAGTTTGCCTACATATAAGGATAGATATTTTTTCTCTTTCCTTTGATGTCTTTTCTCTTTTGTTTCCATTAGAAAAAGTTTTAATAAGCCCCAAAAAGTTTCCTGTTCCTAAACCTGTCCCCAAAAACCAGAATGAACCCTCAGAAAATAGTTTACTCTTTCTAACTCCCCCCTGCTTGTGTGTTGCATTGCCTCAACTCCCCACTTGACTTTCTGTCTATTGTGTTGGTTTTCTGTGTCGTATTCTTTTATTTTATAGCAGTATATGTGTAGGATTTCTTGATTTGGTATCTGGGTTGCTCTTCTTGATTATTGGGGTGGTTTCACATTTTTTTATTCTCGAGTTGGCTTTGATTTTTCATGGTTTTCTCGTTTGTGGTTCCTTCATGGTTTAACTGCAATGTTGGGACAGTAAGGGGAAAAAGGTTAGCGGAAAGAGTAGGTGGGGGATTTGAATTTCTCCTTGCAGGAGGAAGAGGAGGATTCCCCATGATAGATGAGGTATGGGAATAGCTTTGTTCTCTTAATTAACATTGGTTCGTGGACCTGGGCCATGATGCACTGCTGATCCTCTGATTTGGCAGCATTGCGAGGGGCCTCAGTGGAAGGAGTGGGGAAGGAGACAGGGCCATTGGTGGAACCTATGGCGACAAGCACAGAGGCAGGGAAGTCATAGCACCATGTGGACACCTCCATGGGGCAAGGAGGCAGGGCCGCTTGGGAATGCCACCATGGAGGCAGAGAATACAGGACCTCTTGTTGAGACCCTCACAGAGGCATGGGCAGTGGTGGAGCAGGAAGGCATGTTCTACATTTGGGAGGGTGGGGCAGACACAGCAAGAAAATTGATAAATAATATGGGAAGATTTTGTCTGGTGGGGACTTTGAGGGGGAAGTGGTTTCGGCTCAGCTGGCCTAAGGTGCTGAGAATGAGGGTGAGTTTCATCCAGATGAACTTCTGTGGGAGGACCAGCCTGTAAAGCTACCACAGCAGCTTGTGAATCTACCTGAGTAGGGTAGGAGGACAAGTTAGTAGAGAGGGATAAGGAGGTGGTGACAGAGGAGCATCACCCTGTGCCTCCCATTGCACTGGGAGTAGACCAGGCACATCTAAATGCCCATTGAGTAGCAAGCCACACACCCCACATTGCCCACCAGGTCTTGGGTGTAGGACGGCTTTGCGCTGCTACAGGGAAAGGCCATCATAGTGGAGCAGTATGAGGCCTACTACTTTGGTGATGGCAGTCGCTGGGATAGAAAGGAACTAGCAAAAGCTGCACCCAGACAAATACCACACCCTGTGGATGACGGGTAAAAAGAACCACTGTCCCGGCCACAAAAAGAATTACCAGGAAAATCTGATCTCTTCTTCCACTTGGCCTGGTAGATGTCTGGCACCTACCATTACCCCACCAGTGGCAGTAAAGAGGGGAAAAGACCTAGTGCTTCCAAGGGCCAGGGTGAAACATGGTGGTAACATCAGGCATGCAGCACCAAAGCACTGCACCTATCCAGTTTGTCTGATACGAACCAGTGTCACTGGCAACTATGGCTTGCGGCAGACCCTGTTGCTGGCACTGCCCTGACAAGCTGGTCAGGGAGGTGCAGCACTGGCAGAGCCCTCCTCTGGTCAGTACTCCCTTGACTATGTAATGAGGTGTGCTGGGATGTGTAATCTTCACTGCAGGCAGTCTGTAAACTGGGGACCATGCAATGGTGGCAGCCAACCAGCCAACCTGAAGAGGCACATGAAGCTCTGCCAATATTTCCACTTGTAGGTCTTTGGGCATGGTGGAAGGGATGAGGCATTCATGGGGGAGAGTCTGGCTTCATAAGGAGACTTACCACCCACAAGAGTGGCAACCGTATATGGGTTTACTGGATAACTTCAGTGTGAAGGAAATGTTCAGTGGAAGACCTTGAGCCAGAAATGTATTGCGCTGGTGCACCCTCTGAGACAACTCAATAATTTTAAGGGGTGGGTCTGTCCTGTGAAAGAACCCTAGGGTGTTAATGTGTGACCGCATCCAGAGAGCAAACCCGGGAAATGCATTGGCTGCACCCCGTGGTATAACCTGATAACATTTGACAAGGTGTCTTTGATTTTGATTCATGAAGCAATAGAAGAATTCAAGCTCATTGCTTGCACCATAGGCAATGGGTTGTGGCCAGAGACTTGTAGACGCTACTACAGCTATCTATTTCCCAAACATCCACCATGGACCAACCACATTCCACTTTGCGATGCCTGACATATCCGAGGTAGCAAATCATCTTCATCATCTGAGCTGGTGTATTAGTTATGAGTAGATGTCATTCCATATTCATCTGCAATGAAGTTCCTGTTTGTTTTTATAAATGTCAATTGTTTAACATCAGGCACTGTACTGATTCTCCTGTGGTTCGAGAAAACAGCCCTGGCTGCACTAAACACTCTTTGAAGGAGCACACTGGCAGGGGGAAGCATATCGGTTAAACAGCAACTCGCACACGTTCTGCTGGCAAGACAGACCACTTGATGTAGCAATATTCTACTTGATCATCATCCCTTCCCACGGGTGAAGTCTTCTTTAGATAGGCATCAAGACGTGGTGAGGCTGATGTTCCGCTGTCTGTTCCTGTTGCTGAGCTGACTGTATTAAAGATGCACGAGTCACTGTAAAGGTTTAACCACAGAATCTTCTTTCCATAGGCTTCACCCCCACTGCTCACAATCCGTTCAACAGGTGTCAGTCATGTACTGCCCATTGATGCTGTCAATCTTGAACTTGACACTCCTTGTGTACGTGGCGAAATATGGGCTGGTTGATGCTTTTCCTTCTGCCTGGAGTCTTTCTACAATTCATGTTGCAAGCACTGCAGCAAAATTCTCTTGCATATTTTCTGAGTGTCTCCTCCCTGTGATGTTTGCTGCAAGTCCTGCTCCTCCAACACACGCATTTATGAAACAGTCACTTTTACTTTGAAACGTGGATTAATAAAGAAAGTCAGCAGGTTCTCAATTTCCCTTTAAATCCAACTAATCGCAGACCATCATGCAAGGTGGAAAGTAGGTCCATCACCAGTTGAGATGCATCGGTATAACATGTCAAACACAGGCCCTTATAATTTTGCTCAGATGAAGCCCATGAAGGTACTCCAGTGATATATTCAGGGATGCATTGTGATGCCTAACCTGCTTGGTGGTCTCCTTGAAAGGTTGTAGCTAGGTGCACCCATTAGACAGTAGCTGTGCAACATGTGAAAAACAGTGTTCCAGCTGGTGGCCACTGGCATCGGCAGGTTGTGCACTGGAAACTTGTGATGCATTTCTAGCATGGTAGGAGCAGATGATAGGGGAGTTGATCTTGTGGGCCTCAGGAACCATTCATTTCACTGGCTCACGTTTGCTGAGAAGTGTGTAGCCATGAGGTGAAGGACAAAATGTGCAAGGCAGAAGGGGTGCATTGTTTTGCCAATTCATGAGGCACCTCAGACATTTGATCCCTTTGGCTGGTGCATCAAAGCCGTAGCCACTGTGACTCAGCCTCAGCCTCCTTCACTGTGCTAAAAGACCTGCATTTACAAAATTGGCAGGTACTAAATAGCATACACCTGTTGCCACCTTGAATTACTCCAGGACCCATTGTATCTGGTAGAGGAAGGAAATACCACCCAGTGTGCTGTGTTGGACAAGTAGTCAATGCTTTGACCACTGGCCCACATGTCCATGTTGAAAAGTATTTGCCCCATAGACTTCCGTTAGTACCTCCTTAACTTTAACTATAATCTCGTCAAACAATGCTTGTACCACCTTGTGAAAGAAAAATGGGTGGTAGGAGCTTCCTAGCGGTGATCGACTTCTCCTAATAGCTGACGAAATCCAGGGACTTACACAAAACAGTAGAGCTAGATGTCTGTTGCTAGGATTAAATTTAGTACAGCATCAAGAAGTCACTGGAGGTTATTACAAATCTGGTGGTTTATTTTAAAAGTGTCAGTAAAGGAATTACCGACACATTTACCGTTCTGCCGAATTATGAGTCAGTTGTATTACAGTCGGTGGAATTACAGTCGGTGGAATTACTGCTGAAAACATCAAAGCTGTATTACCGTCATATTACAAGTCTGGACACAGCTGTGTTACCACTGAAATTCAGCGGTAATTCCACCAAAAATTCTGTGCAGTTACCTCTACATTTCAGGTGGAGGTAAATGCATAGATGTGCCACAAATGAAACCACAGTTGCACCCAATCCATTCAAGAGGTCTACATAAGGCACACACTTTCCCCAAACACAATTTCCAACACCATACTGCCTCTAGCCATTGCGATCTGGGATATGCAGCTGATCAGGATGTGCATGGAACTACAGAGGCAGGAAAACCAGCCAGGGTTTTCAGAGGTGAGGAGGATGAAGGGATGCCATGAAAGGCAAGCACATATACCCAGGGTCAGGCCTTCACCCTAGACCTTCATGGACACCCAGCTGGTAACCATGTACCGGCACAACAGGGCGACATGAGTGAGATGCTCACTGTAATCCAGGAGAACACTGAGCTGTGCTATGCTGCTAAAGCTAGTGTCCATCCTGCAATTCCGGGGAACTGGCACCTTTCAGAACTCTGTGCCTATGCTTCTATCTTGCTCTGACAGGTGCTGGAAGGCCTGCTGAACCATGTGTCACGGTATATCTCTCTGCCCACCAGACGAGCATGCCATGAAGGCACAGTGTCATGCAGTGGCACACGTGCCAAATATCATTGCAACCATGGGCTGCACACATGTGGCATTGGTGTCCCCCCACTCACATGAAGCTGTGTAATGCAACACGAAGTACTATCACTCACTGAACATCCAGTTGACCTGCAATCCAAACCTCTACATCACACACTGCTGTGCCCGCTTCCCTGGTTCTACCCATGATGCCATGGTCCTATGCAATAGTACACTTCCTAGATACATGTAGAGGTGCAGAGGACAAAGGAGGTGGATAGTGGGTAAGTACAAGTGCCATCACACAATGTCAATGTGCTGCACTGCAGGTAAGCATATTGGGGGCGGGCGCGTGCCCATAACAGCATGCCCTGACAAGGCCATGTACATGCAGGACCTGCCCTCTTATCGCAAAAATGACAGCCTACAACCCAAAGGTCTAGTACATGATGGACAATGCTGTGAGAATACGTATATACACATTGTCACAACGGTCTACCAACACACTCACATGAATGCAGGTACCACAATGCAGCATGATACATCCCTAATCATTGTATCAAAAAGTGTGACACTGCACCAAAGAACAGTAACACTGGGAGTTCTTCAGCCAAGTACTCAGGTACATGATGAAATCATGTAAGGGACGCAGACACCATACACCTGCTGAGGTACAACTAACCAAATATCAGGGCACATGCATGAGAGCAACATACAGGCACAATACAGGCACTATGGCATCTTTCCATAACAATCATAGACCCTGAAAATGAAAACTGTTGCCAGTGAGCTTGGGGTAACACAGCAATGCAAGTACTGCTGAATTCCACATGCACGTATTGTGATAGCAAGACATGTGGTGCAATGAAGCCCCTAATCCATGCACATAATGTCCATCAACATGCTGTAGTTAATGGCAACACATGCACAATGCACTGTGACTGACTGACACCTTTCACCTTTCTCCTTGCAAGTGACTTTAGATACCCCTAGCTGCTGTGGCTCATGACCACTGTGTGGGATCCACAGATGCCACAGGAGGTGGCCTACAAGGACGAACACAGCAGGACCAAGCTCTGTATTGAGTGGACCTCAGGAGCCCTATTTCCACTCCCTGGACCGTACCGGAGGGGCACTTATGTGTAAGCCTGAAAAGTTGGTAAAATTGTGCTGGTCTATGTCATGCTGCACAATAAGTGCCTTAGGAGCAATGTCCCTCTACCCCCTGATGTGGACATGCCAACCACTGAGGAGGTGGATGCACTGCCTTTGGCTGAACCAGTTGCATGCAGTGGGCGGGATGAGGTCAAAGCAGGATGAATGGTTCATCAGGAAATCATGGACAATTTTTTCTGATCACATTTTCTTTCTACATGCCATGCACCACTGTATATATTGTCACATTAGTGAATAACCACATGTACATAAAAAGGAATGTCCTGGCAGTGTTTCAGGTGAACTAAGGTTTCATGTGAAAATGGTCAAACACACCCTCCTTCCTCCCCATAACACCATCCCTAACACACCCTCCCACTCACTACAACACAATCCCCCACACACCATCCCACCTTCCCATCATACCCCAAACACCACCTCCCACACACCCTCCCTTCTCCCCCTACCCACAATTTCATTCCCAACACACTATCTGCCCTCCCCTCCCCACAACACCATCCCCAACACCCCCAAGTCTGCTGTGTGGAAATACTGCTGTATTACTGCAGAACTTGTAATGACCCCCACTGTCTGTAATTGTCACTTGCCATGTTTTTGGCCATGCTTAAAGGCACCCATGACACTGGGTTAACATAATGGGGGATCACCACTATACTCACCTGTGAAATGCGTGTGGGATATGGTGCCCCACTTCCAAACACTGGCACAGATGCAGTATTGTCAGAGGTAATATTGAGGTATGAAACTTGTCTGATGGTTCTGGGAGGGAAGAACCTCAGATACTTTGAGTGCTTGCCATGTCTGCGAATGTGGCTGCACCATATGGGACTGTATAGATATAGAACCTACGTTTGTCCCTGCCCTCCCTCTGAACACTGTCTCCAAGCACAATGTGTAAGTGGCCTGGTTTGGATGCTGGTTATTCTCTGAGATGAACTGCCAGAACCTTTCCATTCCCTGTTGGCTAACAGCACATGGGCTGGACTCGTCTGGGCATTGTGGTGGTGGAATGAATTGTGCTGGTGGTTCTGGTGAATGTCTGGAGGCCTCATAATGATGTGAGCTGTGATAGGAAGGCTGTTTCCCAAAGAGACTGTGCGCAGGTGAGCGAAAGCGTCCGCTAATACTACAGCATCTGCATCTGCGATATCATGTTGCCCTCCTACTCAAATTCACTGCTTTTGAGCAGAAATACTCCTTCTTGTCTGGTCTCTAATGATCATAATTTGCCTTCCTCATCATCCATCTTGCCATTGTCATTATTGTGTGACTTATCAATGGATGAGGGTGGTGAAGATAGAGACCTGGGATTTTAAGTGTCCTCTCACTGTTCCACTACATTGTGTGTTGTTCTTCCCTGATCTTTAGTAGATCTGCACACCTCCACCTTCTGCCTCGGGGATAGTGGATGGAACTGAACGTGCAACATCCTCTGTAAACCTCAGTGGATGTTCATCACAACGGTGCAATACCTATGCATTTTTTTTTTACGGGTGCAAGTATGACAGTCTGACTTGCAACGGGAGGTAGGGGTTGTAATGTGAGTTGGATGATAGCTTAAAAAGACCATGTGCAATTCTAGCCTCACCTGTGCACTCAAAAAGTGCTGCAGAAGAAGTGAAAAGACCATGAGCAGCACATCTCCACCTGCCTCTGGCGTACCACCTGCCTCTGGTGTACAAAAGTGTTCACATGTTCTCCGAAATGTTTTGTTTACCCACTGACTGAATATCTGCTGCTTCATCCCCTCATCCTCAAAAAATAAGGTGAGTGTGTTCTCCGACAAGCGTCCATCAGGAATTCCCTGCTCCTCTTCAAAGTTTCACCTGATAGGATGTGCCTTTTTGCCCTCACTTCAAGAGATGGCCACCAACTTATCTTTCACCTGCCATCCAAGATTTCTGGTGCTCCTTCCACCAAAATCTGGCAAGTGGGATTCTTCTACATGCTGCCTTCAGGGGTTCCTGCGCCTACTGCTCCTACTGCTCCCCGTCCCAAGGGTCACCTGATGACACGTGTCTGTCCACTCACTTCAAAAGATGACCTGCCTTGTGTGTCCGCAGCCTTCCTGAATATCTTGTGCTACTCCCACCAAAGTCAGGCCAGGTGACTGTGACTCTCCCATAAGCTCCCCTCAGGGCAATCAACTATTTGTTACCCTTGAAGTCATGTAATTGGATGTCAGACAAACTCTTTGAAAGGTTTGTCTGTGGTTCCACCTGAATGAATCACCTGAAATTCAGATGATTCAAGATTCTAATGACTAAGTGCATAAAGGACTATCTGTAATATTCCATGGATCACAATAATGCTTTAGCGCTCTGTAGTATATAAGGTTACTATGCATGTATATATATATAAGTCAGATTCCACATGTAAGACTGCATCTTTTCTTAGCAAGCATACCAACATGTTCCCTGCTCCTTGGGTGTCATTAGTGATGTGTGCTTGTAGCTAGCCGCAGAGGCGGCTGGTCAAGTTTTTAAATAACTCGTGGGGTCATAGATATATGTCCCAGATATGCGCAGCAACCAAGTGTAGCGAGGGAGCCGGCACTGATAAAGTTGGGTGTGAGGGGGTCTACCCCTGAGAACTAAGATAAGAATGTGTTAAAATTGTGCAATTTAGAGCACACTTTTTCGAAAAATTGGGTAAAAAAGCCAAACAGTTTGCAATTGGTTTTGTAGGGTACATTTGCACATTTTCATGATGCCTTTTTGCACAATATGTGCCTGTATAAAACATTTTCACACTGGCTGTGCCCATACATTTCCATGCTGACTGCACCATCATTACCCTAGAATTCCCATATAAGAACATAATCTTGTTTGCTTTGCGCATAATGCCAGTAAACATACTATAAGAAAACATGTCCATGTTTGTTCTGCCAATATATGGTAGTATCCCCATGTATGAACATACTCCAGCATGCCAATGTATGAAAACTGGCTGCACTAAAATGCCAGTCGAGCAACATAATAACACTTATCATGCTTGCTTTATCAAAGATGCCCAATACAAAATGTCATGCCACAATAAGAAATGACTGGACTGGCTGCACTGAAAAGCCTGTTTAGCTTCATTACACTACTTATGCTTGTTTTATGAAAGATGCCCAATACAAAATGTCATGCCACAGTAAGAATAATACTACTGATCCTACTTGCTTTATCAAAGATGCCCAATACAAAATGTCATGCCCCAGTAAGAAATGGCGAGGTGGGTTGCATTGAAATGCCAGTTTAGCTTCATAACAATACTTATGCTTGTTTTCTGAAAGATGCCCAGTACAAAATGTCATGCCACAATAAGAATAATACTACTGATCCTGTTTGCTTTATAAAAGATGCCAATACAAAATGTCATGCCCCAATAAGAAATGGCTAGACTGGTTGCATAGAAAATGCCAGTCTTGCTTCGTAAGAACACTTATCATGCTTGCTTTATCAAAGCTGCCCAATATAAAATGTCATATCACAATAAGAAATTGCTAGGCTGGCTGCATTAAAATGCCAGTCTAGCTACATAATAACACGTATCATGCTTGCTTTATCACCCATGCCCAATAAAGAATTCCATGCCTGCTCCAAGGCGCACCAGCACCTAACATTCCGACATAATCACATTAATGATGAATATGAATATGTGTTATTGCGAGGCGATGTGGGGTCCAGGGGGCAGATGCATATCAGGAGATGGGGTCCCAGGGTACAGCCAAAGCATTGCCTGCCCTCTGAGACTCTGAGTGCCTCAAATGCACACATTAATTGTGAGAGTGTGAGGTGTTTAGGGGCCCAGTGAAGGTATTTTTTACTGGGCATCTGTCAGATGCACATTCATAAATGGCATTCCTTCCCTCATTGCCCTGCAGCACCTCATATGCACAGATAATCAATTATGTGTACATGCAAGGCGCTCTGGGGATTAGGGGTCAGGCTTGACGTTGCATGTGAGATGCTAGGAATCCCAAGGGTCTGGGCTGGCATTCTTTACTAGGCATACTTAGTCAACAAAGCCATGCCTGCACCCTTTGCCCCAGTGCCTCACATGCACACAATGAATGTGATTGCGTGCATGCGATGCACTGGGGGGCACAGAGGTCAGGCATGGTATTTTTCAATGGACCTCTAACATAGATGCCCAGTAAAAATAATAACATGCCTGTCCCCTGGGTCGCGAGCTCCTCACACACGCACGCAATCAATGTGGTTATGTGTGAATGCTAGGCACTGACTGTGCAGGGATCAGGCATGGTATTGTTTTACTGGGCATCTATCTTAGACATACACTAAAAAAATGCCATCCCTGCCCCTGGGCCCCACTGTGCCAAACACACGCACACAATCAAAGTGATTATGTGTGTATGCGAGGCGTTGTGGGACAGGGGGGCAGGTATGGCATTTTTCTACTAGACATCTATCATAGCAGTCCAGTAACAAAATAACTTGTCAGTCCCCTAGGCTCCACAGCGCCAAACGCACTCACACAATCAATGTGATTATATGTGTACGCAAGGTGATGGGGTGCCCAGCTGGCAGGCATGGTATTTATGACTAGACATCTATGATAGATGTCCAGTAAAAACTGCCATCCCTGTTCACCGGGCTACAAAGCACCAAACATACGCACACAATCATAGTGATTATGTGTGTATGCAAGGTGCTGGGCGGAGGGGTTTCAGGGGGGCAGGTATGGTATTCTGTACTAGATATCTATCATACATGTCCAATACAAAAATACCATCCCTATACCCTGGGCCCCACAGCACCTCAGAAGGAGAGATGAAGAGATGATTTTGTCTGGTAGAGAGGGGTATTGTGCAACAAAGGCATTTTTAAAATGCCTTTATTGTATAAACCTCCTCCCCGACTCGCCAAAATCAGCTCAGACCATCACAAACACACACAGACACACACAAACAGACACACACACATTTACACAACATACAAACAGCAAACATTCTCTGTCTCATTCACACAAGCACCCATCATGCACTCACTCATAACACAAGCATACATGCATCCATACA
This sequence comes from Ambystoma mexicanum, assembly GCF_040938575.1. Classification (NCBI taxonomy): domain Eukaryota; kingdom Metazoa; phylum Chordata; class Amphibia; order Caudata; family Ambystomatidae; genus Ambystoma; species Ambystoma mexicanum. Next base: position 564,328,180 of record NC_090935.1, read on the forward strand.
CATAATTAAGATAAATGGACATAAAAACACACACATTTAAACAACTTACACACAGCAAGCATGCTGTCTCATTCACACGAGCACCTGTATGGGAGGAAAGGTCTTTAGGCCCACCCTCCCCCACATTGCTCCCTTACGTGAGGCTCATTACTTGTCAGCGGCCCCCCATGCGCCTGGGCCGGGAGGAGGGGTGGCTGCGGATTGAAACGTGGGGCTGCACGGCTCACCTTATAGCATAACATAGACTCCATTTTGTAATACACTTAGACTCCATTTTGAGCATACTGAAACCAGGCCTCTGTGGAACAGGTTGCCTGCAGAAGCTGCAGCTCACCCCCCCCTTGTCCGCGCACAGCGAGCCCTGCACTTCCCCCAGCCTCCTCCCCATGGAAGATCCGTTGAAGGCCCGTTCTCACGAGCAACTGGATGCGAACAAGTAACAGAACAAACACTGTATCATTTACCTTCCGCAGTACATCATTGCCCTGGCGGTGACCTGACTTTTAGTTGGGGTCTGGGGAAGAACAAAGTCGTCCTTAACAAGTACACCTCGATCCTGCGCAGACCCCCCCACATCCATGATATATGATGCTCATGACCCCACCCAACCCTGTTCCCACAGCTGCAGTGTTAAACATGAATGTTAAACCCCTGGGTCTTCCAGCCTTATCCAATGCTGCTAAGCCTTTTTGCTAAAATGCTCAAAACCCATAGTCCCAGTTGCTCGTGTTAATATGGTACAACCCCTGCCTACCCCAGGACATTTCCGTGTAAGGGTGTCAAGCGTATGGACACTCGAATCCTCCTTTTACTGAACAATGTTTGCTGCTAGTATAAAACGATTAAAAGAGGAATATATAAAATGCTCATGTATAGTATGATTGAGAGTGTTATTTGTGAGTTGTTAGAAGTTCTGAGCCACATCTGCTGTGGTTGAAATGATAGATGAACTCGTTGTTTCCCCGATCCTCGAGTCACAAATCCTAATCATATGTCTAAAGTTGTGATGTGTCACTGAGACCCATGCATCCACCAACCAGGTTCTACCTGACGTTTTGTGTACATTTCACCCCCCTCCACACCCCTGTGGGATCAAAGCAACAGAGTAATGAATGTTATATGATGTGATGTTAAAGAAAACCTTTTGTTGTATTGATTCAGTAAACACAAGTATATGTGAATTATAAAAATGTGCCCTTTACATAATGCCCCCAAGCCCCCATCCACTCGGCCCTGTAAGAGCATTCATGATGTTCCGTGAACAGAGACCCGCGAAATGTTACAAGGCCATCTCACCCTCCTTCTCGAGAGCTGCACATCTAACCCCCCTCCTTCCCTCAAGGCTCGCTGTGGCTTGAAGGTCCCCGGTATTCTGTTGTTGTAACAGTGCAGCTACACCTCTCTGCATTCCTGCTGGACCCACACCAAGCGTTTACCTTCCCCCATGCCTCCGACGCCAGATGCCAACATAAAATCACTATGTGCCGCCCTGGCCAGGCCAAGAAGAATTACGACCCACACGCCCCCAACTCCTACCACCTTTTGAGGTATTAGCTATGTGCCCCCTCCGACCCAAAGGTATTTCAGTTCACCCTAAGTTTAATGGGCCATAGAAACAGTTATTCACCTTTGTACTAACATACCGTAAAACTATCACTCACAACATCTAACAGAATAGAATGATGAAGATAGCCTAACTCGTGCCCCCTGACTAAACACCTGGGCCCATGAGATTGGATCCTCTGTTAATGCCAACTTTATAATGATGTATAAATGAAGCCTCGTATTGCATACTGTTTTCCTATGCCCCGTCCCTGGTACTAGATTGATGTGTTAAAGGTTTTACATACCAGCTTGACATAGACAGGTGTGATGAATGTGTATGAGTGGCCACAAGGGCAAGCTTTAGTATTGAGGTAGTGAATCTCCTTGGAAAGCCTGCACCCTGGCACCTCACCCCGATGAGCCCGGCTGACCCAAGCACTCCGTGATGCCATCACGTGGATCCCCGCCAATCATGGAGAACCGTGCCTACAGCCAACATAGTAGCTAGTCGTCGCCATCCAATCCCCAATACTATGTGGCCCCTATAGCTTAGCTCATGCATGACGTGTATTTGTAATATAAATGACTGTCTTTGCTATTGTCAGACAGAGCGCTCTTGAAGTTTGCAGAGTCCTTTGCATGCCCTATATCGATTTAGATAAAAAGACTTTTACTCTCAACCGCACTTGGTCTTGATCTCATTCCCTCCAGGGGTGTGTCCATCATTGACTCTCATTGGGGAGTGTTATATGCCTTCTGGGGGACGCTTACTTTCAAGTGGTGACCCCTTAGACGTGATTCGTCTTTTTGTCCCCTTTTGGCACGAGACATCCCCGGCCACCGCGGAGATGCACAGCGCACCCCCTCAGAGAGCTGCTCGCCTATGGCAACTGGTACGCTTAGACGTGCGAACGCAGTAGGGCGAGAGGGTACGGGTCCCACTTCAAAAAAACCCTAGTACCGCTCACCAGAGCCGGGGGCAACCATTGAGTGTGAGGCAGTGCCGCCTAAGTCCGGAGAGTCTTGGATCAAGACGGGCACGTGAGTATTAAGTGTGAGTGACCTTGAAAGGAGTTGGATATTGATAGAAGTGTACGAGGTTAGGATAAGCTAAAGGGGGTTCTCTTAGGGGTAAATTAACTGTTGATTTCATACACTTTTCTTTCTGTTGCATATGGCCATTCGGATAAGTTAAAAGGATTACGAGGTAAAGGAAGACGGGAACCTAGCTCTGCAAGGGGGTAGAAGGCAGCGCAGCATAGTGCTATCTTGACTAGTACTGGGAATAAGTGAAATAAGGGAAAATATAAGTAAGAGTCTTAGAAGAGTAAGACGCGGTGTAAAAATTAGAAAAACGCTTTTTTCTTTCTCATTCTTTCTAAACCTGCAAGGGGAAAAAGGGTCCGACATTCTAAAGGGAAGAGGGTGTAACGGGTCAGCGGGAAAGAGATCCTTAGAATAAGAAACGGGGGAGGAAGGAAAGGGGGGTGTATGTTGTGTGTTGTACGTAAATGTTTGTCAAAGTGACGTCATGTATTGAATATGTTATGGTCTCGTTTTACTACAAATAAGGTGACAAAATGATAAATTGATTGTATCAGTATTTGATGAAAAGTGGTCATGGTATGTGTGACCTTTTGAAATTAAGTACCCAGAGTGTGACAGAGATATATAAGTATCTCGGAGCTGCTATCATTGTAAATGTGCGCACAAGGTACCCCCCGATTAACGTATGGTTACACAAGAGAGTGGAAGAAGGGGGATATACTATTCCGAATCCAAGAAGAGCCAACCAGAATAATAGAGTTAGAGCAACACTCACCCGGAGAGAACCCAGGGGAAGAGGGAATGGCCACAGGAGGGATGGAGGAGTTGTGGTGGACATAGAGGAAGATGAGTTGGAAGGAAGGAGATTAGGACTGGCCACAGGTGGGACTGGTGAGGCTAGATGAAACACCATTGGGGAGGGCCATGGAAGAAGAATGGACTGGGAAGTTGAGGAATAGAGTGGGAACAATGGCACCACTGGGAAGGAAAGGGGCAAAGGTGAGTGGTGGGAACGGAACAAAAAGTAGGTTACAGCTACCCCTGATACATAAAGGAGGTGGGAGGCCAAACTACATTCCCTGGGCACAGATGGATAAAGCCAACTTATTGAAATCATTGCCCTCACTTTTGGGGGGAGCAAGTAAATGGATATATGCATTTGAGAAGCACACGGCAGGAGTCCCATTAGCTGTTGGTGATGTTAAAAGCTTGATAGTGTCTGCAGTGGGTGACCAAGCCGACAGGGTTTGGGCAAAGGCCTGATTCCCAGGGATAACATTAGATTATGACCGCCATGACGGTGCCTCTTTTAATACAGTACACGCCAGGATCTGGGACGCATTGAGGGACACCTTCCCAGATACACCAGATTTCTAGTCAGTAATGCAATGTACAATGAATGACGGGGAAGATGCTATGGAATTCATCTTAAGGATGCAGGAGATGTGGAGAGCAGAAACGGGTACGGCCTGGGATCAGTCAACATCTTTGTTTTACTTCATAATAAAGAGAGGGCTCCCAGAAGAAGTTCAGAAAGCACTCGACAAAATAGCAGGGATTGAAGCAAAAGGCTGGCCTGAAATTCAAAGCATAATAGTACACCACTGCAAGAGGATAAAAGAAAGAGAGAAAGAGATAGCACAGAGAAGGTTGGCAGACGAGGCAAAATTAATACAAACGAAACTGGTGAAGGTCGCAGCAGCTGTAGCCGCACTCCCCCTAGATAGAGACGCGGAGGAGGAGGGGTCGGTAGTGACACAAGGGAGAATGGCAGCAAACTGGGCAGGGAATGGGCAGCCACAGTGAAATGGACAAGAACAGTACGGAGGACATCAGTGGCAAGTGCGGAGTGCCCGGGGAGGAAGAGGTGGGTACAGAGAGAACAGAGGGGGTGGCCCGGGATACGGAGGGAATGGCGGGTACGGGGGACCACAAGGGCCCCGGGGAGGACAAGGACATTTCTGGAATTGTGGGAGGTGGGGGCATTTCTCACGCGAATGTAGAAGCAGGTCAATGTACAATTACCAAAACGATCAGCAGTATTGCCACCCCCACCCGTGAAGCTCATACGGCCTACCGATGGGCAATGGAGGGGGACAAGAACAGCAAGAACAAAGGTACCCAGAAGAACGTAGGGAGCAAACACACTGTGTCCAGCAACACCCTCAGAGCCGCGAGCACATGCCATATATCCAAGGTAACCCCTTCGCCACAGCTGTAAATGGTGCACCCGCACCCTTTGTGGGGGTGGCCGTGGTATCAGGAAATGTTTTCAGTCAAGGGGGTACCACGAGACAACCAGCATAGGACAGCCCACAGAGAGCACTTGCGTGTCCAGTACTATCGACGACCCTCGATGCAGCAGAGGAACCATTGATAGGGGCGGAGATAGGGAAAAAACAATTCATTTTTATGGTAGATTCAGGAGCTGAAAAATCATACCTACGTGAAGGCAGGTTTCTGTTATCTAATAGTAAATTTGAGACGTAGGAGTTCTCTTGGGCGGTGGTCGAAGTTCTTTACACAAAAGATTTTGATGTAACAGTGGGGGTCAAAACAGTAAAAGCACTGCTGTTGTATTATGAACAATCCCCAATCAACTTGCTGGGGAGGGACCTCCTCAGCAAGCTCAACATGACTATTTCTTTTACAAAAAGGGGGATAGTTTGCTCGACCCCCGGGATCTGCCCATTACAAGTGATGTTGGTAGTACACACATGAGCAACAGCGCCAGAAGTACGCGGTATACCAGTAGACCCAGACATGTTCATCCAGGGGTTAAAAACACTGGCATGGGTGGTCCCAGAATTGAAGCGCCTGGAGTGGAGGGTGCCTGCAGAATTTGTTTTCCGCCCCATAGCACGCCCAGAGATAGTGCCAGGAACAGTGATGTCATTAGACTTACATGCAGTACAGATCTCAGCACAAAGAGTAGCGGTCATTGCAATGGACATACATGGCTGCGAGTGGCTCACAGTGCTGTGCATCAATGCCAACATTGCACTGTGAGATTTATCAGATGAAGACCTCTTCACAGACTCAGATAGTGATGGGGAAATAATAATGGAAATAGCAATCCCATGTGACATTATGATACAGACAAGACAGGTGCCAGTGTAGCTGATGGCAGTAGTAGGTGTGCCACCCCTGTTTTTTGACAATGACATGAAATCAGTGCCAGTAGACCTGTGGAAAACAGGTCCACATGACGTGGGACTGTTGCATGAAGTGACACCAGTTAAGATAAAACTCAAACAAGGAGCATTACTGCCTAGGGTAAAACAGCACCCCTTGGCCCGGGAAGCAGAAGAGGGATAAAAGAAACAATCACTACATTGTTAGCGCAGGGAATAATCATACCATCGAATTCACCATGCAATACCTGTATCTACCCCATTAAAAAGGCAAAAGGTGGGGCTTGGAGGGTGATCCAAGATCTACGCCCACTCAATGACATCATTCAAAAGGAGTTCCCATTGGTCCCCAATCCTGCATCAATTCTATGCAGCATCCCGAAAGATACGTCTTGCTTCACAGTGGTCGATTTGAAGAATGCATTCTTCTCAGTACCACTTGCGGAAGAGTCTCGACATCTAACAGCATTTACACTGGGAGGAAAAAGGTACAAACATTGTAGACTACCCCAGGGGTACTGTGAAAGCCCAAGTATATTCAACAGGATTCTACACGAAGATCTAGGAAATGTGGTCACAGACAGCACAATTATCCAGTACGTGGATGATTTACTGATTGTGGAAAAAATGAGGACGAGTGACAGAAAGATTCTATCACACTTTTGACATTGTTGGCCCACAAAGGTTACAAAGTAGATAAAGGAAAATTACAATACTGTCAACGAGAGGTGTTGTACCTGGAACAACTAATTTCAAAAGATGGTAAACAAATCATACCAGACAGAGTGGCTGCCATCCGTGCGGTAAGCCGGACAAAAATAGTGAGGGAAATGCAGAAATTCCTCGGCATGTGTAACTACTGTCGAGCCTGGATATTAGACTATGCAGCATACACAAGGCCATTACTGCAGGGACTCAAGGAAGCTCAAAGAGAAAACACAGAAATACAATGGTCCGCAGAACTGGATGACGCCTTCACATCACTTAAGGAGCTAATTTCAAGCGCACCTGTACTCGCAAACCCAGACTATGAACGTGAGTTTTATTTATTTTCACATTGTAACAGGACACTCATGACAGCAGTACTGACAAAAAAAACATCTTTGGGGCACAAACCATTGGCCTATTACAGCGGGACATTGGACGCAGTAATGCAAGGACACTTCTCCTGCGAACAATCTCTCGCAGCTGCAGCGTTCGCAATTGAAAAAAGTGCAACAATCATGATGGGATGTTCCATGACACTGTTCGTGGAACATTCCCTATTCGCCATACTGGAAAGATCAAAGAGCACGCTAACCACTCAGAGAGCCACAGCGTATGAAATTATCCTGTCCAGCGCCACCATACACATAGTGAGATGCAAAACAGTTAATCCTGCAACATTTATCACGGAGGAATGCACAAGGGAAGACATGCAAGCACATGATTGTGCAACATACAGAGGAGAGGAGGGGAACACACCCACTGTAAGTGAAAACGCACTAGCTGAAGGAGAAATATATTTCATAGATGGATCAGCATCAATAAACTCAGAGACAGGAGAAACACACATGGGAATAGCTGTTGTGAGACTAGAGGAAGAGGAATATGAAGTCCTAGTACAGCAGCGATTACCAGCCCATTAATCAGCACAAGCTGCCAAACTGGTAGCACTTATTGCAGCCTTACATGCCGCCAAAGGGTGTGCTGTCACACTTTACACAGACTGAGCATACATGACTACCACAGTGCACGGGGGATTGGCCCGATGGGGGAGAAGGGGATTTCACAGGGCAGATGTGTTACCCGTGCAACACGCAGAATTGCTCAGGGAATTGATAGAAGCTTTGAAAGACCGTACAAACGTAGCCATTGTGAAATACCAGGCCCACACAAACAACACCAATTTTATCTCTTTGGGGAACACGGCAGCAGATGCTGCCGCCAAGGAGGCATCTTACCTAACGAAAGAAAGGACAGGTGAGTACTTGATACAGAAAAACATAGAGGAAGATCGACCAGACAGGTATAATACAATGCCTGTATCACAAATATTAGAACTCCAAGATGTGGCAGAAAATGAGGAAAAAAAGGTGTGGGAGAAAAGAGGGTGTAGCCAGTTGCCTACAGACCGCCTATGGCGTCAGAACAACACAGGTAAGGTGGTTATGCCCTGCAAGCTACTAAAAATAGCATTGCAACAACTCCACTTTCCAGCCCACAATGCAAAACAGCACATTGCAGCAGAAATACAAGAGAATTGGTTTGTCCCAGGGTTACAGGACCAAATTTCCAAACTTGCAATAGAATGTACAACATGCCAAATATATAATACAGGAATGACATTGAGGACACTGCTGGGGACATTACCCAAACCATCAGGCCCCTTTAGAGAACTGCATATTGATTATGCAGACATGGGAGAGAGGTGCAATGGGTAGTGCTACATGATCGTAGTGGTATGCCCATTTTCAAAGTGGGTTGAAGCAGGACCCTGTGCCCACCTAGATGCCAAATGTGCTGCAAAGTTCTTAGTACGGGAAGTATTCCCACGCTGGGGAATTTGTGACACGATTAGCTCTGAGAACAGCACACACTTTGTAAATGATCTCTTCAAGGAAGTAACGCCCCTGCTAGGGATAAAACACAAGTTATGTTCTATTTATCACCCACAAAGTAACGGCATGGTTGAGAAGATCAACAGCCACCTCAAGGGAAGATTGTCAAAATTATGTTTTACTCTGAAAAGAAATTGGGTGCATTGTTTGCCCTTGGCTTTGTTTGAGCTGAGAAATCAGCCCAGCAAGGACCACCACCTGTTACCCCATGAAATCGTAACAGGAAGGCGCATGCACATGGCAAATTGTCCGCTCCATAGGCACTCAGATACCCACAGAAGTGTTACAGTATTAGGTGAAGAATTCAATGACTATCTGACAAAGCTCACAAAAGCAGCCATTAAGATAGCAAGACAGCTCGCGCCCCCATTCACAAGTGAAGAAGGAAATGAGACAACAACCCCTACCACAGAAAATTCAACAGGCCAGCTACTGCCAGGGGAGATGGTCTATGTAAGAAGTTTTGTACGTAGGTGGAATATGCTCCAAGGTTTCATGGCCCATATGAAGTAGTGTCTTGCACACCGACAGCGGTTAAAGTGAAGGGCCTGTGATATTGGATACATTTAACAGACATTCAAAAAGCCTATGATAATGTTACACAGGGACAAGATGAGGGAGTGGAGATGAAGGAAAAATGTACATAATAAGTACAAAAAGAGAGACACAACGCCCTCCTACCGGTAATGATTGATGTAATATAAAAAAGATTCAATGAGTGACTCTTATAACGTACATAATGTTAATAATGCACTACAATATGTTTCTTTCTCTCTCTCTCTCTCTCTCTCTCTCTCTCTCTCTCTCACTCACTCTTTGCTTACCATTAGACAGTGGTGTAACTTAAACGAAATAACTGAGTAAAATAATCGAGAAACTTTTAAAAGTGTACATATTTTGATAATGCAATACAGAGCTCTCTCTCTCAGACGAAAATGTGGAAGTACAAATAATACATATTTTTTTGGAGATGCTTAATGCACTTTTATGTTTCAATATATAGGAGAAACCATGGAAACAGACGGGCCGCCCGCAACGAATAGTATTAGGGCAGACAGGAATGGGAATGTAAATTTTGATTTGTGGAGATATTTGTATGAGTGCGATCTGTTTGTATTTGCTGTCAATATTTTTACACTAATGTTTGGACTAGTTCCATACTGGGCAGTCACATTCATATCTAGCGATATGAATGAGGGGGGAGGGAATGGAACCAAGATGGTCAAAGAAGGAGCCTATCTAATATGGGATGGATTTCAGCTCATATGGGGATATGACACTCACCCTGATCATGAACAGCACCCAAATCACACCAGTAATAAGCCGAGCCCACTTCCCACTTCCCAGTACAATGCCTCTGAATATAGTGTCTATGGTTTAAATGATCGTAATCCCTCTGTTTTATCATGGTTATATAACACCACCGCCACCCCTGTCACGCCAAATACCCATCTGTCCATAGACTATGAATCCCCCACAAGTATACAGGAAGAAAATGCAGAAATGACTGGAGGGTCCTTGGCCCTGCATGATGAGTGGGAAAAGGGGGGGGGGGGGTGAACATAACACAACACCACAAGAAGCAAGGAATGCGAGAGGGTACCTCAAGAACAACAGAAGGAGGAGGGGAGGTCGGGAGGAGAAAATACGACGAGTATTCCAGCCTTGGGCTGGACACAATAGAAGAAACTAGACACCCACATCAGTCAAATAAGAGGTATGTGGATATGAGCTCCACCAGCAAGCAAACAACCAACGAGAGCTGTTACGTGTGTTCCCTGATACCCCTCCTCAGGCACACCTAAGGTACTACTGCCTTAAGAATTGCCCCTTGCAGATGCCCTGTGTCTCCTTCATCGCACCATATGTAGAATCAAGAACACCTTCCAGGCACACACAGTATCTTTTGAAATGCTGCACAACGAGAAGACATGCTATTCGAGACCTAAAGGAGTGATATTTTTAAAGGAACCATTCTTAGTGATTAAAGGAACATTATTTTCAGAAAATAAGTGAAAAGAGGAAGTAATAACATGCAAAGCAGAAGCGCTATGAGGATTGCCAGCAGAGAAATTGCAATGGGTCGAGAAAACGTGCGCGCCAGTATGGACTGAGCACATCACAAAGCTAACCTGGGTGACAGCCATAGAAAAACCCTTCAAATTGCAAAAAGAAATCACATATGAACTATGCTTCCTCGGCGAGGGAAAAAACAACATGGGCACAAATAAGAACTGTAACAAAACGCTCATCATCCCCGACATGAAGAAAGGGACAGCTGCCCTCATGGACAACTACTGGGACTCCGGTAAACAGGCATACCTGCACCTGCCACAATCCTGGAGGGGCCCATGTTCTTTGGCGACGCTGCATTCCGCCCTGATGGTGGTTCCGGAGAGTCATATCGAAGGGGGAAATGGACTGCAAGCCATCCAAGTTCCAGAGCACATGCAATCAACGTAAGAAACTACGATCTATGCCCTATCCACGGACAACATGCAAAGTCGGATGTCGAGAAATCGGAGATCATCCAACTACATATCCAAAGCTTCGACAGAACTGTTGACAAAAATTCCTGACAGGTTCCGGCTATTCAACTCTGCTGAAACATTCTTTGCCTCCCTCATCCCTAGTATCAAAGGGGGAGCCAATGCAAAATGGCTGCAAATAATGCACTGGGAGCTGATCCAACTGGCCAACGACACTGAAGAAGGATTCAATGTAATCAAGGTGGAGCTAAGGGCCCTACGGCTAATGACAATGCAGAACAGGTATGTGCTAGACCTGTTGACAGCGATAGATGGAGGTGTCTGCCGAAAAATCGGGAGCACATGCTGCACATTCGTACCTTCTGCGGACGCAGACAATGGAACCCTGTCATACGTTATTGAGGCAGTGCACAATTTGGGGGAGCAGATGAAGAAGGAAGGTGGAATTGACCCGAGCTCTTGGTTCGACAACATTTTTTCATGGGTGCCGTCCTGGCTTGGAATGACTGTCAAAATGCTGATACCCATTATCGTGTTTTTGCTCCTGATTTTTGGTCTGTGCCAGCTAGGTCTTTGGTGTTGCGCAAACTCAGTTCTTAATGGTACAATGATGATGGTGACAATGGGCAACACTAGAGGACCAGTTCAAATTATGCAGGAGGCACAAGTACAAACAGGTGAGGATCCTGAACCCAAATATAGAATGGTGGCTTTATATTATGACGGGGACATATTGGCAGGTTATACCACACAACGATAAAAGAACCCCTGGAACGAGAATGGTACAAGGAAGTATGGGGAGACTTAGACGGGGATGGGGGATGTATATATGTGACCTGCACTCCGGATGAGTATGCTAGGGCGGGAGAGAGCCTCTGAGGGGTGTGTAGAGCATGGATGCCCATCAAGGGGACACCAGCATGGGATGAAGCAGTAGCTAATGAGAAATAACGCGAAAGGTTGGGTGAGTTACAATATTTGTTACTTAAGTAATGAAAGGGGGAAATGTATGGGTGGAAAGGTCTTTAGGACCCCCCTCTCCCACATTGCTCTCCTCCATGAGCCTCATGACTCATCAGTGGCCCCCCGTGCTCCTGGGCCCGGGAGGCAGGGTGGCCGCGGATCGACAAGTGGGGCTGCACAGCTCACCTTATAGCATAACATAGACTCCATTTTGTAATACACTTAGACTCCATTTTGAGCATACTGAACCCAGGCCTCTGTGGAACAGGTTGCCTGTAGAAGCTGCAGCTCACCCCCCCTTGTCCGCGCACAGCAAGCCCTGCACTACCCCCAAGCCTCCTCGCCATGAAAAATCTGTTGAAAGCCCGTTCTCACGAGCAACTAGATGCAAACAAGTAACAGAACAAACACTGTATCATTTACCTTCCGCAGTACATCATTGCCCTGGCGGTGACCTGATTTTTAGTTGGGGTTTGGGGAAGAACAAATTCGTCCCCATCAAGTACACCTCGACCCTGCGCAGACCCCCCGCATCCATGATATATGGTGCTCATGACCCCCGCAACCCTGTTCCCCCAGCTGTAGTGTTAAACATGAATGTTAAACCCCTGGGTCTCCCAGCCTTATCCAATGCTGCTAAGCCTTTTTGCTAAAAGGCTCAAAACCCATAGTGCCAGTTGCTCGTGTTAATATGGTACAACCCCTGCCTACCTCAGGACATTTCCGTGTAAGAGTGTCAAGCGTTGGACACTCAAATCCTCCTTTTACTGACCAATGTTTGCTGCTAGTATAAAACGATTAAAAGAGCAATATATAAAATGCTCATGTATAGTATGATTGAGAGTGTTATTTGTGAGTTGTTAGAAGTCCTGAGCCACATCCACTGTGGTTGAAATGATAGATGAACTTGTTGTTTCCCTGATCCTCTAGTCATAAATCCTAATCATATGTCTAAAGTTGTGATGTGTCACTGAGACCCATGCATCCATCAACCAGGTTCTACCTCACGTTTTGTGTACATTTCACCCCCCGCACCCTCGTGGGATCAAAGCAACAGAGTAATGAATGTTATATGATGTGATGTTAATGAAAACCTTTTGTTGTATTGATTCAGTAAACACGAGTATACGTGAATTATAAAAATGTGCCCTTTACACAATGCCCCAAGCCCCCATCCACTCGGCCCTGTAAGAGCATTCATGCTGTTCCATGAACAGAGACCCGCGAAAAGTTACAAGGCCATCTCCCCCTTCTTCTCAAGAACTGCACATCTAACCCCGCTCCTCCCCTCAATGCTCGCCGTGGCTTGAAGGTCCGCAGTATTCTGTTGTCGAAACAGTGCAGCTACACCTCCCCGCATTCCTGTTGGACCCGCACCAAGCTTTTACCTTCCCCCCATGCCTCTGACTCCAGATGCCACCATAAAATCACTTTGTGCTGCCCTGGCCAGGCCAAGAAGAATTACGACCCACATGACCCCAATTCCCACCACCTTTTGAGGTATTAGCTATGTGCCCCATCCGACCCAGCGGTATTTCAGTTTACCCTAAGTTTAATGGGCCATAGAAACAGTTATTCACCTTTGTACTAACATACTGTAAAACTATCACTCACTACATCTAACAGAATAGAATGATGAAGATAGCCTAACTCGTGCCCCCTGACAAAACACCTGGGCCCATGATACTGGATCCTCTGTTAATGCCAACTTTATGATGATGTATAAAGGAAGACTTGTATTGCATACTGTTTTCCTGTGTCCCCTTCCTGGTACCCTGGTACTAGATTGATGTGTTAAAGGTTTTATTATTATTATTATTATACCAGCTTGACATAGACGGGTGTGATGAATGTGTATGAGTGGCCACAAGGGCAAGTTTTAGTATTGAAGTAGTGAATCTCCTTGGAAAGCCTGCACCCTGGCACCTCACCCCGATGAGCCCAGCTGACACAAGCACTCTGTGATGTCACCACGTGGATCCCTGCCAGCGCCTACAGCCAACATAGTAGCTAGTCTTCGCCATCCAATCCCCAAGACTATGTGGCCCCTATAGCTTAGCTCATGCGTGATGTGTATTTGTAATATAAATGACTGTCTTTGCTATTGTCAGCAGAGCATTCCGTGTTTGCAGAGTCCTTTGCATGCCCTATATCGATTTAGATAAAAAGACTTTTACTCTCAACCGCACTTGGTCTTGATCTCATTCCCTACAGGGGTGTGTCCATCATTGAATCTCAATGGGGAGTGTTATATGCCTTCTGGGGGACGCTTACTTTCACACCCATCATGCACTCACTCATACAACAAGCATACATGCATCCATACATATATTTAAATAACAAATGAACATCTAAACACACACATTTACACAGCACACACACAGCAAGCACTCTGTTTCATTCACCCGAGAATCCATCATGCACTTACTCATAACCCAAGCATACACATATCCATACACTTATTCAAATAATAAATAAATGAACATATAAACACACACATGTACACAACATGCACACAGCAAGCACGCTCTCATTCACACCAGCATCCATCATCATACATTCACCTAACAACACATACACGCATGAACGCATCCATACACATAATTAAAATAAAATAATACATAAAAATAAACAAAATTACCTTCTGCCGTCGCTCTTTCCTCTCCAGCCTCTGCTAGTATAAACAGGAAGCTTCCTGGTCCATGCACATACGTGCAGGGTAGAAAAAAGGAGGAGGCCTGATTATTGTCTATGGCCCTTCAGGCAGTTCTGCAATATAATAAGGGATAAGGCCAACTAGACCAGAGATGACAAATAACTATTGTTTAAATCAAAATAGTTTTTTGTTTATTATCCAAATACACATATCATGAAAAAATCGGCTCCACAAACCAAATGCAATACATCCCTCCAAAAACCATTCATTCATAACTCATCCAACCAATAATCATATTTGCAAAAATTAAATAAAACAAGGTGATACTTTGTATATACCACAAATAGTAAATCAGTCAATTATAAGTTCAACACTCGATTATTTTACAATGTGCCCCTCTGTTGGTATTCGGGTTTTTTTTTTTAAAACTGTTGTCAACATGTTTCGGTTAAGTTTTCACACGAGGATGAGACAGTCCCCTCGTGTATTGACTTAATGTTTAACCTTCTTCAGGACAGGAGAGCAATCGCCAACTCTGAATTTTAAAACACACATGTCCTTTTTACTATAGGGCATCCATTACGTGAAGCGCCATTGTTGGAAGCATTCACTACGGGATCGATTCCATCACACCGGTTCGCCAGCCCCTGAAAGTTTCAGAAGAGGTTAACAGGTGATATATAGTTAACTAAGCAAACTATATGTAGATACTAAGTAAATAGTTTGTTGAGTAAACACAGAGATGATAATTTTTATTCTTTTTTATTTTTAGATTCAAGGCTCTCCTGCCACACACCGCTCACCTTTGGTTTTTTACCAAGAGGCTCTAACCATGCTGTGTCCCTCCTTTGTGAAAGTCCCTCATTATCTTACACTCTCTTTCTATTTCTGAGCCCTGCTACCCTCATCTGATGCCCATTTTACTCCCCTCTGCTTATAGCCTTTATTGATGTTCCCCTGTTTATTAACTTCTACACCCTGTTTCCTTTTTACCTGTTGCCACTCTGTTAAGATATGCCCAAATACCAACAAGAAATAAGAAACTACATAACAGAGTAACTCCAAGTGCACCAAGAAACCAGCTTTATTCGAATATTTATTCAGTTGCTGGGAGAATGTAGAAAAGGCAATCTGAAAATGGAGTTAGGAGCAACAAGGTTTTAAACAAGGAATTTGTCATAACTGTCGTCATATTAGTAATTATCATAAAAAATGTTGACTCTCTAGCTTGACTTGTTTGTAGAGTATAGAACATATGGTTATCTATAAGTGAACCTTTACTATCGGTTCTTTCACAACTACAAACTCCTCCTAGGTACATCCTTCTACAAATTATACATTTCGATCTAACTTGCTCGTTAATAGTTAATAGGAGAACATCATTTGATTGGCCAGTCATTTGTTCATCTGGACTTGGACACTCCTATGCAGTGCCAAGGTACATGGTGGGAAAGGGGGAAGTGGGTGAACGGCTATGATCTAGTTAAAGTAATACGCCCATCTCGTTCCCAGGCTTGAGGCTCATCTACCAGCCTGTTTAAAGCCTTGGGCATGCTGTCTGCATGTCTGGACATGCAAGGAATATGGCAGGTGCAATATCTAATTGGGCCTCCAATTAATGACCATTGTGTTGATCATGTGTTGGGGGACCACTATGCAAAAATTGTTTCAACCATTTATTGAAATTTCCTAATGTTCTATGTGTGTTTGCTTTCCTTCGATGGCCATTTCGGGCTCTGTGTGTTCATTTGTTGTTGGATCAATTGGCACGGTAGCCTCCCGCACCTGGCATTCAAGGATGTGTGTATTTCTCACTGCTACCAATTGCAACTAATTAACCTTATAATTGTATGCTTTGTGCTCTGGGAAATGTTGTCTAGTGTGGTTTCAGCTTCTAAAACAAAACTCTCTTTGGTGCACTGACCTTGGTGTTGTGCTACTGTCTGAGCTTCATGAGGCTTGCAAATAGTGTGTTAAGCAATTTTATGTCAGGATACAGTATTTCAGAATAGAGGCCTTGTGGATTTTGGTCAGTGTAATGGCAGCACTTCTGTTTTCTCTAACCCATGTTAGTGTTCTTTGTGTCTGGTGTATGGTCTTCATGTCTATTGCATGTGTACCCTATCTATGTATTCTGGTCCCTTCTACCTCTATAAGTGTAAATTGCTTTGTGCCGTACTTGTGTCGCACAACATTTCTACTCTTAATGGTGGCTACATGATCCTTAGTGTTTCACTGACAGTTCACTGAGCATTTCTTAGTTCACATCTTCGTTTATACTTCGGAAAAGTTGGGGACATGGCCTGACCTGGTGCAACTCTCATCTCCATTATCACAATTCCACTGAGCTATGCTGCCTGTTACATTGCCTGTCCTGCAGCTGTTCCTTTCTTCTTTGGTTATTCCCTGCATTCATCAGGGAACTTTCGTCTTACCTGTCCAGCTACACACGCTCTGCTGTCCAAAGCCTGTAACCTCAGGGCTCAGTGGATCCTTTTGGTCTGCTCACATCTGGCTACACCAAACACTTGTCTGCCCTTCTCCAAAAAGCACTTCCTGGAGCTGCTGCCCAGGCTCACTGCAATTCCAAAAACTGCCCGCTGTCATAAAAATGAGTGGGACCAACACGAGGCTGTGTGTTAAAGATATGTTAAATAGTGATGTCTGCAGGGTTTGGCCAAATTAGGAAAATAAAAGAGATCTTTAGCAATTCCAGGATGGCTTCTCAGTGCTCAACAGTTCTAGTCTTTTAGATCATATGTCATAACCATAATCCGGGCTTTCTTCTAATAAGGAATAATTAATTTAGTCACTCACAGTGCAGGGGTGCAACATGCGCCCACTCATTTTTTTTGCCTCCATAGGGTAATGAGTCTGTTTCTTGTCCTTGATGTGACCTTGATATTATGGCTCTGGTGGTCTTCTTCTTGACTTGGGGAAACCCTTTGTCCTGGGTCTCCAGTCCACACGTGCACCTGCATAGTCGACCTGCACAGGGAGGAAGGTGGGGCAGGAAAGAAGTGATCCAAACACCAGGATTTCCTCATGGAGACTGATAATGTGAGTTTACCTAGAGGCCTCACTTCATCTATCCAATCACCTCCCTTTATCTGGATCCTGGCTGCCTCCCGCCCCCAGGGAAACCCATTACCTCCCTCCTCGATGAGTGCCAATGGTCTCTGCCAAAGGAGAATTTTCAAATGTCTCCCGTGCCTTCATCATCCTCCAGTTACTGCTTTTGTACCTGCTGGTCGTTTTGTCATGAGCTCATACCCTCCCCCTCCCCGGTGTCTCCTCTACCTGCCTCCACAAAGCTGTCTTTATTCTCCTCCTCCCTATTATCTCCTCCAGCTCCTCCTTATCTCTCCTTAACCTCCTCTTTCACATCTCCAGAATGTCCTGCCATACCCTCCTGATATCTCCTTGCAGCCTCCTCTCTCCCTTTCCTTCCTACCATTTAATCCTCTTTTACCTCAACCACCTCCTTCACCAGTTGCTCACCAACTGCCACAGCAACTCGATCACGGACTCTGTCCACCCACACCACTGGGAATCTGCCTAAAACTTGTGTAGGGACCTAACTCCTCCCCTTAGGTGGCTGCCCTCCACATCTTAGTCTCGTGACTAGGTTGGATTGAAATTTCGTAAACCCCAGATGAAAATATTGTTTTGACTTAATATGAGGCAATGTTGAGCCGGACTATTTCAGGCTAACCTGCCATCATTGTTTCTACACATGTGCATAAAGCGTCAGCAAGTGGTCCAGTTATGTGCAGGTTTTCCTAACTTTCTGTTTCGGTGGATGTATTTTCCGATGCACTGCCGGTGTGGAGTGCCCATCAGTTACAGTAAGGTTTTTACTCAGTTTACTCCCTTCTGGTTGCCTCAAGTGGGGGCAATGGCCACCCAACTGCTGGGGCTCAGACCAGAATTTCTCTCATGAGCGTTTCTTAAATGAGAAAGTGCCAAGTTAGGGCCTTTAATTCTGGGTAATGGTGTGGTGATCGGGGGTCCCCTGTGTTCCTCCACTGGGCCCACCGTCGTGCAGCGGGTGGTGGCACCTAGCCGCTCCCATACCATCAGGCAAAAGCAGAGGACTTGATCATATCGCCTTGCTATGATTCCACGCATTGGCTGGCGCCACTAGTTCACCACTCTCTACAGCCCAGTGAGTCACCACTTGACTGGTGACAGGCTGCTGCGTACACTGTGACTTTCTGTCATCCTACGGGACACTGGTGCACTAACCACTGGGACAACTGTCACTAGACTTCCTCTTTAGGCCTGTTGATGATGCTCTGCGTCTCCCTTTCAAATTAGCACCTTTAGATTTTGTTTGAGCAAATATGTTCGGCACTCTATTACTCCTGGCGAGTAAGGTTTGTGCACTATAAATATGATACTTACAAAGAGGTACAGGTTCAGGAAGCTAGGTGCTCTTACTTATGCAATGTCTGACTGCAAGAACTGCAATAAGGACAGGACATGAGAAAAAAGCATTAGAAGCTGGCACAAATGTGTGCAACTAAACATTTTTTTTCCTGAATGTTCTTAAAGAGGTGGTGTAAAATATTTAGTTGGTGTTAATCTGATTGGAGTTGGATCAGCAGCTCATTTTGACGGCTCTTACTTTGTGCAGGCTGCCTTTCATGCAGGCATCATTTAGTTTGCTTGCTTGAGCTGGAGTGATTGTGTTCATGGTATTCGGCAAGGCACTTTCCATTTTATGATTGCTGCTAGTATCCTATTTGAGTTTGTGAATGTAGTGCTTATTGTTTCTGCACTTGATTCTTGCACTTGCCGCTTGTTGGCTGCACTACCTGTTGTTGTTTTGATCACGTGTTCTGCACGTCCCACTCCTCCCCTGCCCCTTGCAACTTTCCCCGTTCCCTCTCCTCTGCACTTGCCCGTTCTCAATGTCACTGGACCTAGTAATATCGTTGTTTTGTCCTCCCTTGTACCCCTCCCTTGCCTTGTTGACGCTTGAAGCACTTGTGTATGGGCACGATATAAATAAAATATCATATCATATCATATCACATCTGATTTGCATTGCTACCATGCGCTGCACCTTTAGTCAATCTTGGCATTCCCCTTTGCATTCTGGGGCTTGTCAGGGGTACACGTCGAAAGTGAAAATACAGGGAGCTGTTGCCACAGGCTTGTAATAATCCCTTTCACCTGAAATGTGAAAGTAGAGTAATTAATTTGAGCCACGTCACACATCCCACAGCTGGAGGTTAACCTCGAGTTCAGAGCCACATTAGCAAGGCATTGTGGCTATGCACATTAACCAAAAAGCAAGCCTTTTGCTCTAGGAATTATCTTTGTCTTAGATGAAGGACAGTGCTATATCATCCCAAGACAGACATTTCTCAAGGCTGCCAGGAGAACTGCATGCCTAGTTTCACCCTCATTAGGGACCATCAGTGCAGTGTAATCCTGACAGCCGTGCAGGATGTTTACAAAACACCAATAAAGTTATGATGCGTTTAGCTGGAGAAAAAAAATAAATATAAACTTTCACCTGAAATGTGAAATTAGAATATTCCATTTGAGCCAAGTCACCGATTCCACAATGCCTAAAGTCTTGCAATTGGGCTAATTTGCATACCCGCAGCGCCTTTCATTTTTCTATTGTGGCTCTTAACTGGAGGTGCACTTCCAGTGGGTCCGTGGCATTGTGGAATCTGTGACTTGGCTCAAATGGATTATTCCTTAAATGTGAAGCAGCTCAAATTGCTGCTGATGGAATATTGTTTGCGTTTAACCTATGTGCCTATGTTACCCGGCCCACAAAGCCACGATCTGCTCCCCAAAGAACAGGAGCAAACCCGACTGGCTGGACTCAGATCGGGCTGATGCAATATGCTCCCTTATGGGCTGAGAGTCCCAGACTGGGCCAAGGCAGCTCCATTGCCTGATCTCATATGTACATAATTCAACCTTTTTAAAAAGGCTGTACAGAGATTGATAGCTTTCTGGGAAGGCACGCCTTGTTCTGCAGCCTTTGTTTGCCTTGCAGCGAGGTAGGTGTGCGGGCGCGTTCTCATGACTATTTGACTTGTATTGCTGGTATATTAAAGCTAATATGTCTGCCAGAGTCCTTCTGCGCACACTACATATATTTGTTCAGTAATCTTAAACACACTCTTATTTTCTTTGCAACTAACCTCTGCTGCACTATGTCCCAGCCAATATGATAGCTGGACGTGCTTCACAATATTAGCACAGTGATTATTGAAAAGCACTCAATAATGGGTTTCGACTGGCATTCAGGCATTCAGTCACTATAAAGTGGGTGCAGCTGGCACCTTTTGGATAAAAGAACATATGAAACAAACAGTATGTAGAAACTGATCTTCAATAAACACACTCCGCTACTGCCTTTGTATTCCCAGGCCTCATTTCTTTATGTTTACATGGAGGACTCGTTTTGTCAGATCAAATTCCTCTTAGGAGCAGGCAGAACTTTTATTTGACTGTCATGCGAAAGGATACAGTCAACCTTGGAAAATGGAGCGAGGAATACACATTTTGCACTGAAAAGGAAATAATATGAATTAACAAATCAAACTATACAAGGGAAGGTGTGTTGGTGCAAACCAAGCACAGTAGCCACAGCATGATGCAGATGCAATATTATTCTGGTAGTCGAGAACCAGTGCATACTTTATTCCTCTTCACGAAGAAGCACCACTTGAAATCATCACCTATTCACACAGGGTCTAAATACATGGTTGGGGGCTACAAAGCAGCACCAGAAAATGGGGGTCATTACGAGTATGGCGGTAGGGGCTTAATGGCACCGTTAAGGATGGAGGTGCCATTAAGCCCCTACCGCCATATTCCGAGGTCCCTTAGCGGGTCCCAGCAGGAACGGCTGGTCTGACCAGCCGTTCTTTGTGGGACCCGTTAAGGGACCTTGGAGCTAATAATGGGCCCGCAATTTGTGGGCCTGTTATTAGCGCCTTCCCAATTGAGCCCTATGGGGGCTCAAATGGGAATGGGGAATGGTTTACTGAATGGGGATTTACCGGTTCCGCACAGGTCGGAATGTCCTGGTAAGTTCCCATTCAGTGACACCGGACCCAGACCCGGGTTTGGAGGCAGCCATGGTGCTAAGAGCACCATGGCTGCCTCCAAACTCGTAATGACCCCCAATGACACCAAGTTACAACAGCTCTTTAAACAGCCAACACCTGAAACCATGCACATGAAAGGATGTGGGTAAAACCAAAAAAAGAAAACAGCCACATTCAGTTTATTTTAAAGTATTTTTATTGGCATTTATGAATACAGCAGTTCCTTCTTTGTTCAGCTTACACATGGTAACATGTCAATACATGTGGCTGCTATACATCAATGAGAACTTTAAGTTCAAACAAAACAAACACAACAAAACAAATGGTCTTCAATTCTGGCATAGTAGTATAGGGAACATTTCTATATATGCCAAAGGGGCTTGGCTGTGCTAGGCAATCATATTGCAGTCTCGGCCAAGGAATGCCTAGTTGGGTTTCTTTGTCTGGCCAGTTCATATCCTCGTTATATGGTCAACCCAGGATCCTTTGTTATTTGTTCATGGGGGCCTATCATCAGAGGGGTGGAGCATGTCCCATGTGAGCACCCTCCAGGCCTCGAACGCTGGTCCTGCTTTGTCTCCAGCCCTGGCCACCCCATCTCCCCATACTTTTGTTTCTGCATTGGACCAGTGTTCTAGGTCATTACACCATGTGACAAATTGTGGCCCTCCCACTTTCTTCCATGCCATAGAGATGGTCTGTTTGGCTAATACACATGCCATATCCATAAATTTGATTACGTGTCTGACTTTGCTAATTCTTGGGTAGGCCCCCAGCAAGCATTCTTTGGGTGTCCAGTCATACCTGTTCACTCCAGCCTTCCTGCAGGCCTGTTCTATTTTGGCCCAGAACTGTTGTGCTTTCGGACACTCCCAGAACATTTGCATCATTCCTGCTTCTTCTGACCTGCACTGAAGGCAGCCTGGGTCAGCCTTTGCGTTGAATTTGGTCACTCTAGCAGGGGTCATGTAGGTTCTATACAGGACATTTAGTTGGATTAATCTGAACCAGGTGTTTCTTGATACTTCTCGAGGGAACACCAGGCTCTTTTCTGATTCCTTCTCAGCAATGGCAACCCCTAGGTACGATTCCCAGCTTTGTTTTAGTTTGTCACTTTGGGGGTTAGGTCTATCTGCCGGTGAGCTGTAAATCCTGGACACTGGTCTCCATCTATCTCCCAGATTGTACAGCAGCGCTAACAGTGGGTCTTCTTCAGGTTCCCCAGGCCATTCCCTCCAGCACTTTTTTGCCATTCTCCTAATCCTTTGATACCATAGGAATTGGCCTCTGGGAAAGCCTTCTCTGTCTTCCATTGATTCAAATTCTCTGAAAACTCCTTCCTCGTCTGTGTCCCCCCAGGCGTAGATGCCATATCCTTCCCATAGCCTCACAGTTGTCAGGTATTCCTTGGTTACGCAAACCATAGCTGTGATCGGGGTCTCAGGTGAATAGGGGTGCACGCGCCCGGTTAGCCTCAAAGCTCTGTCCCAGACCCACC